>NW_024003300.1:170706-291210 GCF_014805625.2 Glossina fuscipes | reverse complement strand
TTTCCTTTTGCTTTTGCAAGCATAGGCAAAATCGTATGATTTTGCGGGATCTATGCTTGCTTTTGTGAGAGTAGCGGCAAGCCGTTATAGAGAGAGCAACAGGAAGAAGAAGAGGGAAATTGAGTAAGAATGAGAAGTCTGTCTGCTTTTTAATTTCAAGATAGCGTGGAGAACTGTTTGGCATCTGGTGAAGTTCGGACGGGCTTTCGAGCTCAATATAAAACGGATAAATAAGAAATAATTGTGAAGACTATCCCTCAAGGGTAATAAAAAGGACTAGCATTAGCTGACTGTGAATATTAAAATTTACAAGGAAGTATGCATTACGATAACCAGCATAAATAATTAATTATCAATACAATAAAAAAGTTCATTAAAAAAAAAAAAGAAAGGAAAAAGAAAAAAAAATTAATTAGAAACCGAAAGCTACATGAAGTGGTTGTTTTTTTTCGTCTTTCTGAAATATGGGCTCAAACTGCAAATTCACCATAAAAAAAATGTCAAAAGAAAAGAAATAAATAGAAAAATACGCGAAAGAAAAATTTTGTGCAATTGAAGTTTGAAATAAATTAACTCGGAAAATATCGAAATTCAGAAAAAAGAATAAATTTTAATTAACACCTCAAAAGAAGGATAAATTTTAATTAGAACCTCAAAGTAAAGCGACAAAAGCGACGTGAATGACGCAATGTGTCTTTAGTTAAAATTAGCAAAAGCTAAACCACAAAAATGAAGTCTAAACGGTTTTTTTATTAAAGAAAAGGAAAAAAAGGTGGAACAATTAGAAGAAGCATAAGAGAATCAAGGCAAGGGTAATGGCTGCACCGTTCTTTGAATACGTTTTTTTTGTCGAACAAGAAGCAAAAGGTTTTCTTATCAAGTGAATAACGTAGAAGATTATTGGTTAAAGGTGACCTTCATAAACAAATGGTTGCGAAGTATTAATGAAGTATCGTGGAAAGTTTTAGCAGAACAATGTTTTATAATAAAAAGAAATAGCCAAGCGCGTTTAATAAATTGTAAAGAAAAAAAAATACACTCCAATAAGTTATGAAAAATTTAGAATTCTGCTTAATTCCATAAGCGAATCTGACATGTATAAACAAATGATTGTGAAACAAAAAAATGTCTACCTAAATGCCTTGATTGTAGCACTGATGTGCACCTGAACTATTATTACATTTTATCTTTTATTCGTGCGTTTAATAAATGATCGAAAAAAAAACAAGGATCAATGTGTTTGCCTCAATCAAGATGTGTTAAGAGGAAGAAGAATAATATTTTCCAGTAGCTTATGAATTACGTGCACCCACATGCACCTACATCCTAGCTGTGTTGTGATTGTGCCGACGACGTAAGACGAACTTCCTACTTCCTTGCCGTGGACAGGAGCCGCCGAAGGAGACAGCCACGACATCGCGAGAGGATTGTATTGTAAGTTACTTTAGTTATTTATTCCCCTGTTGTTTTGTGTCCCCGATGAGTAGTTAAGCGCTACAGCTGCCACCGCTGTAGCTGAAAGGAGGAAGGGGGTGTGCATATGTAGGGCCGAGGCCAGACGACGACCGACTGACTTACAGTGGACAGACAGACGGCAGACCACCGACGGGACTTTTCTTTTTATTTTATTTTTATTTCTTTGTCAGAAAAAGACAAATACTCAGCCGGCAATGAAAGTAACGAGTCTCATGACAAGTTTCTGCGCTAATTTATATCATTCGTAAAATAGTTTTCAGGCACAGGTATTTTTAGTTTTCATACAATTTAGCCATGAATCTTATCTATGTTTTAGGCTGGAGGAAAAGTTCTGTCGTATTTTAAAGAAAATATTTGAATTCATTTATAAAAATACGTGTTTAATATTAATTAATTATATATGCTCCCTTATTTGTTACAATCTGTTGCCATCTTTCAGGTAAGCTGTGAGTTCCTTTTTTGTAGAAGTTCTTCTCTTTGGAATTAAAATAGTCAGCAACAGCCTTAGAAACACTTTCAAAAGACTTGAATTTTTTTCCCGTTAGATAATTTTGCAGACATCTGCACAGGTAATAATAGGATGGTGCAATGTCGGGTGAACACGATGGGTGACTAAGGAATTTCCATCGTAGCGCAGTCAGTTTTTGTTGCGTCGCGATTGCAGTATTCGGTTCAGCATTACCATTGTGGAACACTGTTCCTTTTTTACATGCTAATGCAGGCCTTTTTTCTTTGATTGCTGCATTCAATTTGTGCAGCTGTTTGCAGTACAGATCCGCGTTAATGGTTTTTCCCTGTTTCAGCAACTCGTAGTACACTTTCCGTAGACCTTTCCTGTCCCACCACAAACAAAGCAGTACATTTCGTTGAAGGCTACTTGGTTTTCGACCTGTTGCTGATAATGTTCCTGGTTTGCAGTAAGATTTTTTCTCTTAATATTCTCTTAAAGAATCCACTTTTTATCTCCAGTTACTAGCTTGTCCAAAAACGATTCGACATTGTGTCTATATAGATGTGATGAACACATTCTTACACGATCAGACAAATCCTTTCCCGTTAATTCATGTGGAACCCAAACACTTTGCTTTAACGCAGACCAAGAGATTTAATGTGTTCTCCAACAGCTGTATGATGAATGCCTAATTCTTCTGCAATTTCTGGACTTGTTAAATTTGGATTATTTTCCAACATGGATCGCAAAACATCATTATCGATCTTGGATGGTCGTCCAGATCGGTCACTTTCTTGGAGGCTCGGATCACCGGAACGAAATTTGCTAAATCATCCTTGACGAGTACGAACATTTACAACACCTTTGCAAACACCGCACATAAATTTTTACATGCAACAGATGCGTTGCTTCCTTTTTGGAATTCATACAAAATGCACTGTCGTAAATGCACTTTATCTACTGACATGTTCTTCACTTTAAATATCAAAAGTAAATGATGAACGGTAAAAAAAGACTCCTTTTATGTTATACAACAGGCAAAAGAACAAAACAAATCCCAATGGCTCACTAGACACAAGAAAAATTACCTGCCCATTTAAAATACGAAAGAACGTATATTGATGGTGATATAAATGGTAAAGTTGATAAATTGCTATATATCCTTAATTCCTCGATCATTTTTAGGAAGAAAGTCCTGTGATCCTCATCAATTCAACAATCGCATGCTGTCAATAGATTTTCCAAATCTCTTGATCTCAAACCATTGTCTTTTTTTGCCTTTTTTTATCGCTGAGGATAATAATCCGATGAATTTATAGAAGCAACTGATGAGTATACAACTATCTTAATGTTATTGTATTCTCTGTTTTTCTGCTCTTTTTTTTAACAAGTTTTTTTTTTTTCTTTTTTAAACATTCTCAATATTCTCTTTATTTATTGAATTAAACTTAACAAAATTTCGTAATAATGTAACATTTTCGAGAGCAGACATAAACAGCAGATATTTACAACAATGGTAATTATATAAACTTGTATTTGTATCTGTTCTATATAGATTATCTAAATTCGAACAGTTAAAGTCATCTCAATTAAGTAAGTACCTCTTTGTGAAAAAATTTTTGCAAAATATTCTTCTATTTAATTTCTTAATTGCGTTATACGTTTTTAAAAGTTTTCAAACTTATTAAAATTTATTGAACTTTTTGTGTGTTTATTGCGAAAACTGTTCATCGCGGATACCGTACGTATTTTCCTTTAAATACATTAAAAAAAAAAAAAAAAAAAAAAATTAAAAACATATGACATTTTATTCAGTAGGTTCCCAAACCTTTTGAAGTGAGTGGTTATTTCAAAAATAATAAACAAGAGACAACAATAAGGCATAATGGCCCCGGGGCCGCCAGATAAAAATTCGAATAGATTTCATCTATTAGGTGACACATCCCCCCAAAGAAAAAAATTAAAAACTCCGACTTTCCGGTGTTGCCAATCAGTGATATAACTTCTATTGATAAAAAATATATTGTTATTTCTTCAACCGATGCTAGACTAACAATTTCCTAAATTAGCCCTTTTGCTATAAAAAACGCTCTAGATAACATTACAACATACTCCATCTCGATTCTACGCGATGGGAATTTACTGGTCCTCGCTGGGAACCCGCGCGCAACCGAAAAGCTCATAAATCAAATCAAATCTTTAGCTAATCAATGTGCTATTTCAGCTAAACTACATGAGAAACTTAACTCGGTTCGAGGCGTAATTTATGCCCCTTGCTTAAAGCATGTGCCGAAAGATGAAATTGTCCGCGAAATGGGCAATCAAGGAGTGACTGAAGTATATAAATTCAACAAACTGAATGATGACGGAAAAACACGCTCTCCTACAGGAAGGATTATTTTAACTTTTGATCGCTATCGATTACCGCGAACAGTTGATGTGGCGTGGTATAAATGTAAAATAGAACTATACATCCCAAATCCTGTGAGGTGTAAAAATTGCCAACGCCTGGGTCATACGGCAAAAAGATGTACTAGTGCTGCATCTTGTGCTAACTGTGGTCATCCTCCACATGCTGAAAGCTGTACCCGTAGTTTCTGCATAAATTGCAATGATAAACACTCAGCGTTAGACAAACAATGGCCACGTTTTGTACAGATGCTTAAAATACTAAAAATTAAAACAGAAAATTACTGTAGCATGGGCGAAGCGCGACGCACATACCGGGAAAGAAATCCATCTGTAGCCCAAGGAATTGGAAAAAGTAATACCTACGCTGCTGTTGCCCCACAAATCGTGCCTAGTAAGCCTTTAACTGCAACTCCTTTTAATGAAAAACGTGTTCCACCATTAACCAAAAATTATATTGCGAAACCAGTTACATCACTTGCCAAAGATAATACTGAAAAAACCAAAGCAACTGCAAATATTGAAAAAATTAAAACAACAACACATATGCTAAAATCTAATATACCAAATTCTCCAGAATCTCCAGCTCTCAACTTTACTCAACAAATCACAAGTGGTAATGAATCCATTCTTTCATCCATTAATCAACCTTCAACGTGCGCCCACTCGTTGCGCTTCAAATGTACCAAACCACCTAAGTGCAGATTATTCAGCTGGTAAGAATAAATCATTCACGAAAAATTCCTATAGCGACCTTCTCGACGGAGACGCTGACATGTCAACTTAACCCTCCCTCCACTCTGCTTACATGTCATTACAATTAAATAAAGTTTTTAAAATTCTACAATGGAACATTAAGGTACTTATTAATAATTTTGATGAACTCCGTACACTCATAAGTGATTTTAATCCAAACAAGGAGTAGGTGTTTTTATAAAATCAAGTATACCTCGCAAACGCATAAATTTAAGCTCAAATATACAAGCCGTAGCGATACAAATAATGTTAAATATAAAATTTACAGTGCTTTCGCTCTATATTCCACCTTCGCAATCGTATTCTCAGCAAGAACTCTACAATTTATTCTCCGTACTTTCCCCCCCATTAATTATATGCGGCGATTTCAACAGCTGGAATACCATCTGGGGCTCAACAGTGAACAACACTCGCGGTACTGTTTTAGAAAAGGCCTTTTTTCAAAGCAACCTTTGCGTTTTAAATGATGGAAAACCAACGCACTTTTCAACTCATCACACTTTTTCACAAATTGATTTAACATGTTGCTCTCCCTCACTTCTTCCTTTGGTTTCCTGGTCTATTTCTGATGATCTACATAATAGTGGTCACTTTCCAATCATAATCGATCTTAAACTTTCAATGTCCTCTGCTACTCCAGCAAAACAGGCCAAATTCCTCCTAGATAAAGCGGATTGGATCAATTACTCCAAACAGGTCGAGTTATTTCTGAATTCAAAGCCATTTAACGGAAACTGCAACCATGATGCTGCTATTATGATTAAAGCGATTCGCACAGCTGCTCATCTTTCTATTCCTCAATCCAACACCTCTTTTAAACGAGCTATGGTTCCTTGGCGGAACAATACGCTTTCGTTTTTGAGGAAAAATTATATGGATCTATGGCATCGCTTTAAGAGATGTCCTGATCAGCATCATTTGTTATTATACAAAAAGGCCAATGCTCTATTCAGGAAAGAGCTACGAAAATCAAAGGCACTTAGTTTCGAACTTTTTTCGGGAGGAATTCACAGAAATACATCAATGAAAGTTGTCTGGAACAAAATCAACAGACTTAATGGAACTTCAAATCTGAACGAAATCTCTGCCATCTGCACTCCCAATGGAACTTTAACGCTCTGTTACATATTGATTATTTCACAAGCAAAGCAATTTCCGAACGAAATCATGTAACAATTCTCTCAATTGATTTCAAAAAAGCATTTGACGACAGAGTTGGTCTTCATGTTATTTTAAGACTCTTGAAATCATGGAATGTTGGACAGAAATTCTGCAACTACATCAAATTATTCATATCGCATCGGCGGTTCAAAGTTAGAATCAACAATCATCTTTCTGATTCCTTTCCGCTAAAGAATGGCATTCCGCAAGGATCTCCTCTCCCTGTCACGCTTTTCCAAATAGCTTTCAACGAAATTAGCAAAATTCTTTGCCGTGTACCAAGAGTGAAACATTGTCTATACGCGGACGATGTATACATTTTTACAAAAGTAAAAGGCAACACGAAAGCAATCAACATCCTCGAATCTATTGCATGTGAGATCTCCACATGGGCAAACTCGTCAGCAGCTAAAATTTCTATACAAAAATCAAAAAAAAATGCACATCCGTCGAAAACAAATGTGCGATGCAGGAAACCTACTGATGCATATTAACGACTTACCAGTACTAAATGTGCAGACGCTCCATGTTCTCGGGCTCACATTTTCCAACAATTACCGTTGGAAAGCACACTGTCTTCGGTTAAAAAACTCCCTTTTAACAAGGGTAAATTTCATACAGTGCGTTGCTTGGAGAAGATGCGCAGATTAAAACTATTGCTTATCCTACCAAAATGCTTGTGTTAAGCAAGATTGACTATGCTTTGGTAATTTATGGCAATAGCTGCAAATGTAATATCAACATCCTTAAACCAGTCTATCACCAAGCCGTCAGAGCAAGTTGTTATGCTTTTCGGACGGCGCCCATAAATAATATTATAATTGAAACTGGTCTCCCAACTTTAGAAAATAGACTGTATGAGTTAAAAGCTAAAATAGTCCCCAAGCTTCTTAATTCAAACAAATCTATTCTCGCTGATGACGTGAAAAAGATTATTATTGCGAAGAAAATTTCAAAGTCACCATCTGCAATTGACCATTGTTTGCGCATCGCAAAGGAATTGAACATTCCCACTCCCTGGATTTTGAAAGAATGCTCTTTTGACATCTCACTGTCTACGCACAAGAAAGGAGATACTCCAAATTACGTCTTCAGCAATCTAATAGCTGAAAAAACCCAAGTATTGGACAGTACTGGTTGGAATCTCCTGGTCTGTCCCCTGCTTGTGCGGTGGTAGATGCTACAGGACGGGTTCTTCTCAACCACATATTTCACGAAAGTACTTCAACTTTCACAACGGAAGCCAGAGCAATCCTTCACGCTGCCAACGTTGCCCATAAAAACAAACTCAAAACCGTCATTGTGACCGACAGTTTGTCTGTATTACAAGCTACTCGAAGCCCTTCGACTTCGAGATGGAGCACCATCAACAAATTAAGAAATATAATTACTACACCCGAGGGAAAAATTAAAATGTTATGGGTACCAAGTCACATCGGTTTACTGGGAAATGAGCAGGCTGATCGAGCGGCAAAGTATGCTGCTTCTGCTCCTCTAATTATGGATTATGTCATGGAAAAGTTGGATCTTCAAAGATACATTGGAAGAAAAGTTAAAGAGAAAATTGCAGAAGGAAATTTACAATACCGTCATCAACACTACACTTGCATCAACCCTCAATTAACTCCACCTCTATATCCAACAAATGTTGAGAAAACCAAGATCCAAACATTCTCGAAAATTCGCCTTGGTCATACAATTGCAACTCACCAATGGATCCTGAAGAAGTCTTCTTCCCCAATCTGCTGTTGTGGACAAACTCTTACTATAAACCACATTCTCTGCGACTGCCTCAACTTTTCCTCGGCTAGAAGTATTGCATTTGGAATGATTAACCCTTTGAACATTCTACAATCAGCTTCAGAACAGAATATCAATTCTATGCATTACTTTATTAATACTACTAAGCTCATTATCTAATGTACATTTTACTATTTTTTTTTTTTTTAATTAGAGCCGATAGCCTGTGTTGCTAGTGCTCAATGTCTTTTATTTAGTCTAAGAATTTATTTCATTAGTCTAAAATTATAATAATAATAATAATAATAAATAAGTAAGCAAATTTCTTCTCCAATTAGCGTCTTCACCCGTTTTAATTTTTCAAGTCCTTTAACGTATACAGTTGGATTTTGGACGTTTTTGATAGATATCTTTTGATATTCTTCAACATCTGTTAACGTTGAATTTCCATCATCGCATCGTAATCCATGAAAATAATTATGCAACCAATTGTTTATTGTCCTAAAGTTCACCATTAACTTTGCATATTTGAATGGAGGTTGAATTATAAAATTCTTGATTTGTGGATCATAATCGGAGATGCAAACTTCCTTTGGAATAAATTTGTTTGCATCATAAAAACCTTGCAAATCGATAATAATTATTTTATTTTGACACATTGTTACGAGGCAATGTTCTCTAGATAATTAAACACACTGTTTTATATAGCTCCGTTTTATTGTAGATAATGATGTTGAGAGAGAAAGAAAGAGATTTTTTTTCTTGTATTAATTATTCTTTTAAAGAAGTACAATGTGTACATTATCAATATATCATCAATTATATTATATCTTAGATTATAATAGAATTCCACAATTTTATTTGCTTCTTTTTCTCCTTCTATTTTTTTTCATAGTATGTACAGTTACATGTATCTGGTCCACATATAGCATTCTCGTCTGACCACACGCAGTCCTCATAATGTTCACCATATTTGTTATGAATTACCCTGTGATTGTTTAAATCTTCCAGATGTGCTTGAATACTGATGAGTTTCTTTCTATCTTCATCGGAAACAATATTTGAGAATGTCCTTAAAAATCTAAAAAATTTTTTTATCATTATATTTTTTCCTGCGACGTGATGCGTCTTCCTGTATACTCATATGAAATGTTTGTAAATAATCGTTGATATCAATAGTTCTAACATATACATCATTTTCGGGTCGGACTAGCTTCATATTGATTTTCTCTTTCATTAATGTTTGAATTTTTTCTTTGATTTCCACCACCATCATCACCACCACCACCGCCATCATAACCACCAAAATTTGAAGGTATATTATTAAATTCAAAACAATAGATATTAAGTTTACGATATACGTAATTACTATAATAGCTACATTTGACTCTAATTTCACAATTTTCATATTTTAAATTGAAATGACGATGGAATACTAATGCGCTTTCAATAATACCTCCAATGTTTGTTTCTTTTTCTATTAAACCGCTTTTAAAAGCTTCATTTACATCATTTACTGTAAATAGTTTATAAGCACCATGTCTTGTTGGTCTATTATTATCTGTTTGTAAGGTTGATATTCCTGGTGATATTGTTGTTGTTGTTGAAATTCTATCTTCCGATAATTTGGTTAGCAACTGAAGGGATAAATGTATCATTGTACGCGTTGTATCGTTTAGAAGTCTTATTCGAAAATTTAAATATTTACTTGTATCACCATTGAATTTAGCAATTCCGTTATCATAAAGTCGTTTAGAATGGGAAAGAGGGTAATGAAGTTGTGCATTATGAATATGGATAAAAATTAAAAGCGCGTATAGCGTTGATCCGTTAATTTTCATATTGGTTTATTCTTTTTTAAAGTTTTCTTGGAAACTAACTATTTCATACTTACGTAATATTCGTTTTATACATTTGTGTATAATCTTTTAGATCAACTATTCGAACGTCCTGTAGCCTTCGATCGATAAGTCTAGTATGCGAACCTTCTAAATTTCATCATTACTTAATATTTTCCCTTGTTCAAATTCGTGATATTCGAAGCAATTTATTTGTTTCATAGATACATTTATAATACAATGAATAGGTACATTAACCTTTTATTACAATTTACAATATTTTTCTTACTTCATTTGTAAGGGGTACATAGTCAAATATTTTATGATGTATAATTAAACAGTATGCTTATGTATTAGCTGGTATGTTGCTTGAAGCGTTCAATTCAATGCGAATATCGATTGGTCCGGTTTTAACCGATTCATTTTGATGTGTTACGTCCAAAACAACTATGGGCGCAAGCGTTAGAAACTCATTACATTTCAATAGCGGATATGGATCGCGTGAATAATAACTTTGTTGAAATCTTGAATACATATCATAGAGTGGAGCGAATTGATTTCGGCTAAGCCTAAGATTTAACTCATCATATGGATATGAACCAGAATTCAGATGTACCTTTACATTCGTTAAATTGCAAGGAGTAAATTTGTTTTTGGCGTTTCGAAATGCTGTAAGCAAAAAACGTGGTCGTTCGTTTCCATAAAACAGTGGCACTCTGTGGAAGTGTAGGATAGTAATACATATCCCAAGTTCTGAACAATATATTTAACGATTGGCGAGAATTGATTTCTTTAAACACTCCCAATTTTTAAGCATCAGCAAGTTGAATATGTGGCATCTTCCATGTAATATTCAAAATACTTCATTTAATATGCTCATTTGCCAAGGTAGTTATAATAGCTGGTTTATCATATTTAGATCGTAGTAAAATCAATTCATGTTTAGAATTAACTGTGAGTTTATTGAAATCTTCAGCAAATCCAACCCGCATCTTCAGTGGTATACAAAAGTTGAAATAAGCGCTGACATAGTGAGTTCACCAATATTAAATGGTGACCATCCTGCATTCAGTAGGTTCTCACTGTCACGTTTATTCAGTGATGTAAGGTTTTTTTTTCCGTTGTAATTCCCAAGTGACGTGTACGATCAATTTTTATACCATTAGGCTCATATCGAATTTCATCAATTAGATGCGACATACAATTATTTAACAGTTTTATATTATTAGAGATTGTACCATCTTCCTTTGATGCAGTTCTTTCAACATATAGAAAGCTTTCGCTGGGTAAGACATACAAGTCTTGATATTGAATTGATATAAAAATTTCATCATTATGAATGACTTTAAATACGATGTGTAACTGTGATATTGTGGTTTTTGTAATATATTAATTATATTACTTATTTTTTTGGTTTTTTGACAATTTTAATTGAAACCCTGAACTATGATTAATTCTACTTATGGTATTCCATCATCAACACTACTCTTGCATTAACCCTCAATTAACTTTACCTCTATATCCAACAAATGTTGAGAAAACCAAGATCCAAACATTTTCGAGAATTCGCCTTGGTCATACAATTGCAACTCACCAATGGATCCTGAAGAAGTCTTCTCCCCCAATCTGCTGTTGTGGACAAACTCTTACTATAAACCACATTCTCTGCGACTGCCTCAACTTTTCCTTGGCTAGAAGTATTGCATTTGGAACGATTAACCCTTTGTACATTCTACAATCAGCTTCAGAACAGAATATCAATTCAATATTTTACTTTATTAATACTACTAAGCTTATTATCTAATATCCATTTTTTTAAATTAGAGCCGATAGCCTGTGTTGCTAGTGCTCAATGTCTCTTTTTTTAGTCTAAGAATTCAGTTCATTAGTCTAAAATTAAAATAATAATAATAATAATAATAATACTTATGGTATTAGTAGTCTTGCTTGGATTTATTCGTTTGTATTTTTTTTTTATAATTCTTATTATCACTGCACGACGACGACGTTGATGATAATTTCTTCGTTCTGTATTTTATTGATGATGGCGTTGAAGTTGAATCATTAAATATGTCTTTTTTGTTGAATATTATCATTTCTATTTGTGTGATGATGATGATGATGGTTTGGAATACAATCTTTTTGAATTTTTTTCTCCACGAAAATTTATTTAATTACCAGCTTGATCGACAACTTTCAAAAGAATATAATTTATCGTTCTTGTATTTATAGGTAAATATGTCACATTAGTTGGTATCTCTACAATTTTATAACCTGGACAGTAGGTGAGAACTAATGAAGAGTATGCGCTGATACATTGTATATACAAGATTCGCTTACAATATTACATTCAATCATTACGGTATTAATTTTCGTTACATCGATTATTTTATCTGAATAGTGTTCTATACCTTGTTGTAATTTTCCCTTACTAAAACCTCAATCGAGTGCTTCTTATCGAAATAAATTGGATCTATCGTACTCCTTATGTGTGTTTGTAACGTATTATAATTTGCTTGAATATTGACATACAACCCCTTTCTCATTCACATCATAATATTTACTTGTAATTGAGTCGGTTATATCAGAAAACTCATATGAACCAATTGGGATTGCAATTTGATAGTTGCCATATGATAGTTGAATACGAAATAATTTTTTTCCAGATCGACATTTGGAATTGAATGAGATGTATCGAAACTTATTAGAACACAAACATAATTTTCATCAAGCTCGATTGCGGGGAAATAATTTGCAATAAGTAGCCAGAACTCCCCGTTTAAGGTTAGTGTTATTGACATCTTAACGTCTGATGAGTGAATAAATTATCTAAGAATGTCTATGATAGCTTTTATTATTGTTAAGATATATTGTTTATATTAACCCAAGAGTTATGTTCTGATGAAAATCCTAACCATTTAGTATAGACCATATTTCCTCTTCTCTACCACTTTTTCAACTATATAAGTTTGGGCAAATTTAGTTATCATCAATTCATATTCATAAAATCCACCTCTAACTTAACATCCCTGATAGTCTTCTGACAAGTGTGTATTTGAACTTTTATTTTTTATAGTTTTCTCTCTAAAGATCTCCGTAGTCCAATTGGATGTGTAGCCCTTCTCAAATTGATGTTTAAATTTGCTTATTCATACATAATCATTAATTTTGAACTTTGGTCTTTTGAATATTTTTAAATTGCTGTATATATGTTGTATCAAGCAAAGTTTTCTCATTTGAAGAATTCACTTGATTTGGTGTCATTTTTATCGTTCTATGAAACGTGTTATTGCGTTTGTCGACAAGCTCCTTATATATATGAATCCATTTATAGGTTCCTTGAAAACTAAACTCTTTCCATATCATTCCCTTCAATGTTCTATTAAATCGCTCTACTATGGACGCCTTCAGAACGATATATGTTGAATAGTGATTAATATGATTGTTTTGCATCAATTGATGAAATTGATTATTGAAAATCTCTTTACCATCATCAGTTTGGAAATTTTTCGGTTTGTGATGACTTTTCTCAAAAATTCCCTTCATAGCATTCGTTACGATTTGGGCAGTTTGTTTTTTCACCGCCATAGCCCAAGCCTTTTCCGACAATGTATCTATTACTGTTAAAAAGTAACGATAAATATTATTTTCCACTGCGTAGCTTATCATTTCAACTAGATCTGCTTGCAACAAATCATCAATTCCTTTCACGGCTACTCGCCTTCTTTTGAAATGTTTGCGTGCTTGTTTGTGTAGCTCATTAACTATATCTCTTTTATTCCTGTTTACATCCATCATGCAAACTCTGTGCGAATTAATGTATTTGTGTTTGTTTGCTCGTCTTGTTGTTGTTTTTTATATAAAAACAAAATTTTTTACTTCCCTTGGTTAGTCTTCCCTTTTTTTACATGCTTGTCTTGTTGTTGCCGCTGCTTTAAACCAATCGATTTCAATTATTTGAAATCGTTCTTCAGTCTAATTTATAAATTCCTTAGTCTCATTATACAAATACGCTTTAACAGTCTGTTCAATTAATTTAACATCTTCTTCAACGTTACTTGTTAGAGTAGTTTGTAGTTTTGTTAAATCACCTCTTATATTATTCAATAGTTTATCATTTTTTTCTTGCGATTGTTTCACTCCAATCCATTTCAATATATATTCTTCAATTTTATCGAATCGCTCCTTAATCTAATTCATATAGCTTTATATCTCACTTTGCTTAGTTTCGCTATTAATATCATTTTTGATTGTCATGTATAATTCACCTCTTTGTTTTTTCATACTATTCATTTGTAAATCATATGAGTTTTAAAATTGCTTCAATTCGTCGTCAATGCGATTCATTTTTGAGTGTATGTAGTTGTTAGATTATTTATACTATCTATTAACACATAATTTTTTATTAACAGATATGCAATTAAATTACAAAGTCTTTTCTTATGAGGACCTATGCTATTGCTGTTTGTACTAATGCCAAACGTTTTCAATAAATTTGTCTTTAACTTTGATGATGGTGGTTAATTAAACGTTCTCCAAACTTATTTATAGAATTCACTATTTATTTTAATTATTTATTCCACTTACACAAGAAACTCAACTAAAAATTTTGACAGTCGAGTTCAATTGATTTTTAAAGAAAATCTTAAATTAATTAATATTAAAACTTAGTTTAAGTACAATAAAACAAAAAAGAACGAAAAAAAGCATGTACACAACTAGCATAGAGCCATACCCACAACCGGAACAGGACCAAATTGTGAATGAACCCCTAAGGCATCGCAAACATGCATAAGCTTAGCAACCCATGATAGTTAACAACAATTCATTTTCGACCCATCGTGACATTTTAAAGTTAAGAGCTAATTTAAGTACGAAATAGGTAAATTACGCGCATTAAGAAATGTTGCTTTAATGGACTTTAAAGAGTCCGATAATGAGAATAAGTGATAGACATCATTCAGGTTCTTGCAAACAACTTTGAGCGGGTTAAACAGCTCATAATTATATTTACATTGACTAAGCTTAACCAAGGTAAAGTGCCCAGAGAAGCGGTTGGGGATATTAAAGCTTATTTCACTAAGTAATGCAGACGAGTCAGTAGTACCATTTATTACAGCTCCAAAAAACTTTTAAACAACCTACCCAATCGACCGCTAAGAGATATCGATTTAATTAAGTACCGTAAACAACTTAAACATTTCAGAGGTGTTTTTATGCGTGATTCTTTACCTAAGAAACTATTAGCACAAGAATGTGGTATTGTTAATCTAGATAGTTCAAACGGTTCTGGAACACGTTGGGTACCCTATTATAAAAAATACAACTATAAAGTATATTTTGACAGTTTTGGAAATCTACAACCGCCAATTCCATTAGTTAATTACTTAAAATCACCCAGCCAATACAATTATAAGCGGACACAAAAATTTAACACTTTTAATTGTGGTCATTTATCCTTGAAATTCGTTTTCAATAAATATAAATAAATAAATAAGAAAAAATCTTTGTTGTTTGGTTTGCAAAACAACAAACTATCTATGCCGTAGGGTATACTCAATTTAGAACTTGGTTTGCATACACTTCCCATGCAGTAGGGTATACTTAATGTAGAACTTGGTTTGCAACACTCTGGATAAACCAAAATTCGTATGAATAACACCTTACCGCACACATACATTGCAGGACCACCTAGGGTATACACTTCTCACGCCGTAAGGGTACACTCAATTTAGAACTTGGTTTGTAACACGCTGTATAAACTAAAAGGCATATGAATAACACCTTACCATACACACACACACACTTACATTGCAAGACCGCCTAGGGTGTACACTTCCCATGTAGTAGGGGTATATTCAATTTAGAACTTGGTTTGCAGCACTCTGTATAAACCAAAGTGCATATGAATAACACCTTACTATACAAACACACACACACACTTACATTGCAAAACCACAAAAAATTCACAAAGAGCAAGTAACTACATACGCCGGTAGGGTGTACTTAGTTTTAAAAATTAGTTTGCAATATCACCACAACAACACGGCCCAAAACCTCCGCACGAAGATCCATTGCGAACCCTCGGGTTCAAAAACTCACACAAACGTCATTCGTGTCACATTCGGTTTTTTTCTGGTAGGCGCACCCACGCCTTTTCTCGACCTAAACACCAAAAAAAGCGTGACTCATCCCACAAAAATTTTTTTTCAATGTAGCGCATCCTAAAACACTATTACTGGCATCATGCAGCGGTTTTGTGTTTATGCACAGTGGCGTCGAAGGTTTTTATATTACCTACTAAGATGAAAGGAAGTCAGGAATCCAGCAGTACAATGGTTGAACGATATAAAAAAAAATTGTCAGCACCCAGTATGTAACTCAGTGAAACTCCTGTACGATCTGCGTAGATTAGTATGCAAAGTTTACTTCAGAATTACGTAAGCTTACCTTAAATAACTTAAAATATGATGAAAAATAGTAAGACGCCGCTCATCACCATATATGTGAATGAGCTATTAATAGCGACAATTTGCAAAACTTGGATAAAATATATAAGTAGTGCTGGAAGCACTTTTCTAAATGAAAGATCGCGCACATGTCAACAAATGCTTGGAAATAGAATTTGAACAATGATGCATCCCAAACACACAAAATATATCCAATATATATATCTCGAAAAATTCAGTTTGGACGATTCTAAATACATTCGATGGCCAATAGAAGCGAGCTGTAATTTACAAAAGCCAGTAACGGCAGCTGAAAAAGTGATGGAGGGATGAATCCGTATCAAAATTTAATTGATGTCTTACTATATTTTGCCATTCCAATGCGCCGTGACATCGCATGCGTAGTGAATCTCCATTGTTAGTTTAATAACAATTATACTGATGAGGACTGGAAATCGCCGAAAAAAATGTATTAACAGAGGTTTTTCCGGAATTGTACATGCAGACAAGATTTTAGATGATAGGAGGTTATTCTCTGGTTACGTGCTTAACTTAGTCAATGCGACAACAAACTTGGAGACGAAGAAACAGAAGATCTTGGCCTTCTCCAGCACTGCACCGAAATACTTATCCTTATGTGTGGCAACCGCAAAAACAATATATCTACGAATATTATATTGCCTAAAGTTGGAATACAAGGAAATTCCATAAAACTTAACAACAATAGCCAGAGCGCGCAGAAACGGCCCTTAAACCCCGAGTATCATTCGTGAGATAAACATACATTATAATATTATAACATATATATATAAATGTTATAGTGAAAGCAGACACACGCAGTACATGATCATAACATACCTCTTGTAGATTATTGTGTGTGTATGTGTTATCTATATACCTGCCATGATATCTGCTTTTTTCATTATGTGCAATAAAGTTCACTTCCTTTTTCAAAGTCTCTGGATTTCTGTAAAAATTCAACCCTGGAACACTCTTTTTCGTTCCTTTTTTATATAAATCTACCCTTATCATGTAATTTGAAGCAAATCTCAATTGGAAATGTGTTTAGCTTTCCTTTGTTTTTTATACCCATCACGGAAGGATTAGAAGTCAAAATGTTTGCAATGACCAAAATGGAGCTCAAGAAACCCCTCATTGTATATATATTCTTAATCAACATCAAATTCTGAGTCTATTTAAGTATGTCCCTCTGTCCGACTGTGTTATGTCTATTGTAAACATTCTCCTGGCCGCAAAATAAAGCTATCTTCCTCGAATTTGGCAGAAATCAAGAAAATTCATGCACGCAGATTTGTATTGGAAATAGGAAAAATCACTCACAAAATGCGTCTATATGTTTTTCAAAAGTAGTACAAATTTTGTACTATCTGTAAAAAGAAAAATTTGACTACTTGTATTCAATATTATAACATATCAAAATTTAATTTACTTTTTCAGTACCTTTACAACATGCAGAAATCAGGTCTAAAAAGTCCATAAAGTATATATGTATAGTGAGAACACATCTGTTTTCCGCAAGAAATGAATATTTGGATTTTTGCTCATTACTATAGCGAATATATATTAGTTTGAGGAAAAAGAAATCCATTATTTTTATATGAACTTCAGGACTTTATTTAGGTCAAATATGCACCGTTTTGTTGTATGATTGTTGCCACTTTAAAGGTAACTTCAAAATGCCTGTCTCATAGAAGTCCTGGTCTCTATTTGCAAAAAAATCTAGTAGTCGATTTTCACAAGCCTCCCTAGATTCCAATTTTTTATCATTAAAGAAATTTTGCAATGCAAGGAAAAGATGATAATCCCTTTGTGCCAAATCCGGACTGTATGGCGGATGCATTAAAACTTCCCAACCAAGCTCCCGAAGTTTCTGGCGAGTCACTGTACATGTGTGTGGCCTAGTGTTGTCCTGGTGGAACACGACATCTCTCCTGTTGGCCAATTCTGGCCGTTTCTGGTCAATCGCTATCTTCAAACGGTCCAGTTGTTGACAGTAGAGATCAGAATTTAGTGTTTGGCCATATGGAAGCAACTCATAATAAATAATCCCCTTCCAGTCCCACCAAATGCATAACAAAACCTTCCTGGCCGCTTGAGGTGCTTCACCGCTTTTTGACCACGATCGTTTTCGCACAGAGTTATCGTATGTGATCCATTTCTCATCTCCAGTCACCATCCGTTTAAGAAATGGGTCTATCTCATTCCGTTTGGTCAAGGCTTCGCAGATGGAAATTCGATCCATCATGTTTTTTTCTGTTAATTGGTGTGGCACCCAAACATCGAGCTTCTTTTTGAATCCAGCTTTGTGTAAATGGTTTAAAACTGTTTTATGGTCGATTTTTAGCTCCTGGGCGATGTTACGACTGCTAACATGCCGGTCAACTTCGATCATTTCTCCGATTTTATCGGCTTTTTCGACGACCGGCCTACCTGTGCGAGGGGCATCTTTAACATCAAAAATTCAAAGCATTATCCAGAAAATTAAAACAATGTTCGGTGAGTGTCACTACTTAAAGCACTCAGTTTCTCCTCAGACTTGTAAAAGCGCAACTTATAGCGTAGCTTGCGGCCCTTTACTTCCGGCTTCACATAAAACGCTTACATACGACAACGTTGCTCGGCACACTTACTCGCCGTTCTGTAATCGACAAATCCGGTCAACAATAGAGCTTGCGGATCTGTAATCGGCAAATTGTTTCAAAGCATTGAATCTTTCAACTCTACGTTTTGAAATTCTAACATTTCGTCCATCGAAAACCTAGCTGATAATACTAATAAGCTGAATATACTCAACTAAATTTAGTGAGCAAAGAATTTTGTGTTTTGCCTTTTAATGATACCTGGCTAAAGCATGATTTGTATTTTTCGGAACTTTTTCCCAACACTCTATATTTTCAGAAAATATCGATCGCACTGGTGCAATTTAATTACCACATCAGTAGTTTTTCCGTTCAAATTTATTATCACCCGTGTGAAAATAAGTAATAAGTTAAGGCTCATATATTCCACCAAGCGCGGACATTTCTACTTATAAGAAATACATCGCCCTTCTTTGCGACGTGGCCGAAACATCAACAGCTAATGATATAGTCGAGTGTTGTGACAATTTAATTTACCCAAACTCACTTGATGTTACATTTATAATTCAAGCTGAGCAGTCCCGACGCCCACAAATTACGACGAAGGCTTTAACCAAGCTTCAGCGAAGGCCAAACAGGAAACGTCCGTGCTCACTGAATTTAGGAAAGTAGAACGATTTTTGAATTTAGGCCCCTAACATTTTGATAAATGAGAGTTAATGAAACCGCATATACTTGCACATAAGTACGAGCCCATAGTTCGCCTATGCGCAAGATCGTCGAAGGCTTTGAACACACTCTCATCGTCCACGAGCATCTAAGATTTTTGTAAATTTTTGTGATCCTGCAAGAAAGATCTGGAGGCTACGGCTCACGGATGCGATTTGTACTCTAATTTTGACCGCATAAAGACTATGTAAATTACACGAATGCCCAAGTATTTTTTTCACCGATCTAAATCCTATGTTCTTGGTAGTTCGATACTTCGAGCACATGTTATGTCCAATGAACATCATTTTATATTGTCATTCCTAAAATGTAGAGGTGTTGGTACTCTTTTATTAACACCGCCAAAGAAAAGAAATTGTTCATTGGGTCCTGGTGGCGTTAATGTTTACCTTATCGGCTGGATGGTAGTAATTATTCCCTAAATTTTGCGAAGAGTATGCTTTCAGTTGTTGTATAGACAATTTTGTAAGAAGTTTCCAGTTCAAACTTTACGTTTTATGGTGTATTCGGATATATAGTAGACGATACAAAAAACGATAATTGAAATATATCTAATATTTGTTAAAACGATTGGACACTTACTTTCACAAACGCACTTAAAATAAAGCAGCTTACATTAAGCGAAGACAGAAGCAAACTTTAAATGAAATGTTGTCAAGTAAATATATATATCCATATATCTATGATGAATTAATTGACTTTAAATTCACAGGATCGCGCAATGACTTGCAGCGGATTGGCTAATTAGTAAGCAGGTACCTGTATTCTTCAATTATTTTTTCATTTCTTCAATTTCTTCATTACCTTCAATTTTTAGATAACAACGGATATTGTTTACAGCCGCGGTAGATAACACTACTTGGAAGTTCAGTGAATCCAATTAAAAGGAAATACATTACAAAATAATGAACGTTGTGGACAGATACATTGGAGTGTATAAAGGTCAGCCTTATATATTTCCAAAACCTTAACTAAGTCTTCTTCCCAGTAATAATAGTAACACCCTTAAATGTTTGCATAGTGCTTCACTACAAAATTAAAGTTTTATAGAGACCAGCTACATTTCTTCTTGTTTTTTTTTTTTTTTTTGGTTTAATGTCCACTTACCCTTTAAGAAAAGAGAGAGACAGAAAGGAACCAGAGCCTGGCATATGCATATCCAAACACTCACTACAGTTATGACCAAACATTAAAAGTAAATAAATTATGGGCTGCTGCGTTGGCAACTAGACGTGGTATGCCGACTTCATCTTCTTAATTTTTAACTACTCGGCTGTGCGGTAACTCATCAATTCTGTATGGAAATAATATATCTATTCGGAATTTAAACTTTAATTTATTGTTATATCCATTCTTTCCATCTTGTACATATATAAGCGTCTATAAAAACATACATGTTGGCACTGATCATTTATGGCGTTAACTATGTTTTGTTTTGTATTAGTCGTTATGGGTTAGTATTGGTTTATTAGAGCTTGCAACTAAGGTGTCTGTATATCCAATCTAAACATTTGTTGATTATGTATGTCTATCCAATCTGAACGCTGGTGTTGCTTTGAGAGGATTATGTGCTGCACGTGTCATTGATGAGTTAGTTAGTTGGGAAGAAATGGGGTATTTCAACTTTTATCCCGGAGACACACCACAGACGGTTACAAAAAAAGATATACATGTACTTTAACTCATATAAGGTCCAACGAACGGACGAAGCGCATTTGCTGGACGGGCTGATCCTACACCCTGGGCAGTTCTTTTCCCTGCTCTGCCTACGATCTCCTTCGGTCCATGATTTTCAATGAAAGACCCCGAACTTGGGTCCAACGACTGCCTAACTACTTTTCTCTATACAGAAAAAAAACCTCTAACTCATTTTCCTTTTTTTCACATGTTCATTTTAATAATAAAAAAAAATTAATGAGCAAATTTATTGGGTGAAAAAATTGACCCCACTTCGGAAAGGTAAATTTGCTTCTGAATGATTTATCAGTATAATATATAACAAATTTTCTTGCATTGCATGTCTAAGCGTTAAAAATTATTTCAGTTTTGTAATTATCGCAAATCATTCTCCATTGTCGCCATTCGTAACATTGTCATATTCTCATTTATACATACATTTTCAGATGTGATCGAATCGAACAAAAAAAGGATCGATCCATTGTCTCCTACTAAATAATCGTTTTCTTTCTTTATGGTTTACGTGTAAGCAGATTGAACATGTCTTGTTCCAAAGTTAAAACTTCATTTTAAGAAATGTTCTACTTTCTCTCTTTTAATTTTAACTCAAAAAGAAAAAAAAATGTAGATGTTTATTATTCCCACAGCAGATTTTTTATCGGCAACTGTTTGTTTTCATTAAACTTTCTACCGTTTCTTTAGATATCTCAAATCAAAGTAACTGTAAATTAATTCCACTATACTTTAAAAAGCATAGAAGACATGTTTCTTAAATAATTTTTTCATTGCCAAAAAAGCTCGAAATTAATATTTACAGCTTATCACTGTTATTACCAAATTATAATTTTTTTTTCCTCGTAAGGCAACTCTGTCGCGCGGTATAGTCGTCTATATTTTGTTTTCGGTAATTAATAATTAATTTTTTGTTGAATTTCGTGGCTATGTTGCCTTATAGTGTATGCATTTATAATATACTTTGAGAAGAAAGTGATTGAATACAGAGTAAAAGACGTATTTTTTCTATACGCTTTGATTCAGTGGTTTTTTCGAAACAAAAATCTTGAGCTTTGATATAAATCTCTCTTCTTTTTTTTTTTGTTTTCTCTCTATATCTCTGTTTATTTTTTCAATGTTAGTAGTTTGTTTTGTTTTTTATATCATGTTATAGTGTCAACGTAACAGAGAAGTTTTGCACAAATTGGTTGATAAAATTTTATGTTGAAGATTTTTTATGCAATTTGTCTGTTTGTTCTTCATAATCCACAACTGTCTTTTTGACTGGACATGGAGTGTTTATATACATCTTGTGCTGCTGACGCAATCGCTGACCCGTCTAAAGGTTTAAGATGGTCATGTCCTGACTGTAGGCAGCGGGACATTGATTTTTATAAACTTTTCACGGAGACGCGTTATGGTTTCTCGGAATTGAGTAGAAATCTCGGCTCCTTGTGAGAAAAGTTTGAGCTCATTAAGTCTAGGTTTGATGAGTGTCGTTTTATTGGACACTCATCTTCTACTTGTAGCGTAGCGTGTGGGACGTCACCTCTGGCTTTCTTCAAATCTGATTCGTTGGTACAAGTTACCGCTCCCTCTAACTCTAAAATGAACAGTAATGTTTCCGATATTGCTGAGTCGGTTGGTAGCAAAACAGTTACAAACAAACAAGTCCATCGGTTTTAAGCTACGCTGAAGTGGCAAGGGTATCTCCGCCCAGAACCGCCACTCACTCTAATCAAGCGCCATCACCTAAAAGTAATGAAGAGAAAAATAAATCATTCTCTCCTCCTGCCTGTTCGCGTGTGAATGCTGGTCACCAGACTGGGCAAGTCTCACAAACTGCCGGTACAAGGGCGATAACCCCATCTATATTCTCCCCAACTCGAAACTTTCCTACCGTGAACCCCCCTCCTGTTCCAAATAATGAAATTTGCTCGGCGGCAGTTCCTCCCAGAAAAGCAATATTTGTGTCAAGACTGGCACCTGAAACATCGGTGGATAACATAAAAGTTTATCTGGCGACGAAAGTCCCATCAGTCAACTTAAAGCGTGTTAGCATCTTCAAAATGGCTCCTTCTCAAGCTAGGGCAATCTCCTCTTTTAAAATATTAGTTCCGACTGAAAACAGGGATATGTTGTTAAACAAATCACTGTGGCCAGTAGGATCCTTAATTAAGGAATTTATCCCTCGAGATCGTCCCCGTAATACCAAAGCAATAGTCTTGTCGGCTTCAAAAAAACTAATTGTTTCTTCATGCCCACTATCTCTCATTTATCAAAATGTTAGGGGCCTAAATTCGAAAATTCGTTCCACTTTTCTAAATTCAGTGAGCACGGAGTTTTTCTGTTTGGCCTTTACTGAAACTTGGCTAAAACCCGATCTACATTCGTCGGAACTTTTTCATAATTCTTTCCAAGTGTTTAGAAAGGATCGAGTGAATCGCATTGGTGGTGGTGTATTAATTGCCATATCTGCGTCAGTCCCGTCCAATTTAATTGAATTTCCCACTTCTCCTGACGTTGAATTTATCGCCATTCGTGCGAAAATGCCTAATAAACATCTATTTATAACCTGCTCCTATATTCCCCCAAATTCTGATATCTCCATTTACAGGCAACACGCTGCCCTCATATGTGAAGTGGCCAAGCGGTCTAGACCCACCGATTTGGTCGTTGCATTGGGTGACTTCAATTTGCCTCAAGTCACTTGGTGTAACACTGATAATTCTGGCTGTTTGGTTCCTACTTCAACGTCTGATAGGGCTGTTGTGTTCTTTAGTGAATTGTTTGATCATAATTTGGGTCAATATAATCGTACCCCTAATTGTAATGGTAGACTGCTTGATCTCTGCTTTGCCAATTTTCCCGAGATTTACGTAAATCGTTGACCACCTTTTAGTTTACCTGAGGATCCTTATCATCCATCAATATGCATTTCCTTTCATCATATGAATGATGGTTTGTTGAAATGCCTTAATGTGCCAAATCAAACTTTTTTAAATAATTATTGATTTTCATAAAATCAATATTGTATTGCTAAAACATCGTCTTTCACATTTGACGCTTGATTTCCCAACCGGTAGTATTGAAAGCTTATTTTCATCGTTCTACAATACATTAGATCTAGATATTGCTGTGTCTGTTCCGATCAAGCAGTGTCGACCTCGAAGCAGTTGTCCCCCGTGGTTTAATAAGACAATTAAATATCACAAGAATAGAAAAAACTCCCTATTCAAAAAATATTCGAAAAATGGCTCTGCGGTCGACTATTTCGCTTACTCGGTGGCGAGGCATAGATTTAACTCCCTCAACCACCATTATTACTGCAGATACCTTCAGTTCATTAAATCCTCTCTGTTTGCTAATCCTAAATTCTTCTTTAAATTTGTTAACTCTAAAAGAAAAATTTCCACATATCCCTCTCATGTTTCTTTTAATGGCTCTGATTTCTCGGATTATATTGAAATCTCAAATCTATTTGCTGAGTATTTTCGACGAAACTTTTCGATTGCTAATTTCGATTTATCAGCAAACTACCCATATCCTATAACTAACTTGGTTTCAATACCTAACTTGGTTATTTCGGAAGATGACGTCTTTAGAGGGTTGAGTTTTCTAAAATACAGTTGTTCGCCTGGACCTGATGGAATTCCATTATGTGTACTTAAATCTTGCGCTGTCGAGTTATGTCGTGTGATCTCAAAGATTTTTGACATGTCGTTGTATTTAGGTGTTTTCCCTTCATGTTGGAAGAGTAGTTTCCTTATTCCTATCCACAAAAGTGGAAGTAGACAATTTGTTGAGAACTACAGAGGCATAGCCAAGTTGAGTGTCTTGCCCAAGTTGTTCGAGCGTATTGTGACTCAGCATTTGGCCTTTGCCATTAATTCGTATATTTCTCCGCACCAGCACGGCTTTCGGAAAGGGTGATCTACAGTCACCAACTTGTTAGAGTTTACCTGCCATGTTTTCAAGACTTTTTCTAGCGGCTCTCGCACAGACGTTATTTACACTGATTTAAGCAAAGCATTTGATATGGTTAACCATAGACTACTTATCTTTAAACTCCAAGCCTCTGGTTTCCCACCCTACTTAATGAAATGGATAAGCTCATATCTGCACAATATATCCTTCAGGGTTTTGTTTAACTTCATTACCTAGGGTGAATTCCCCGTTATGTCTGGCGTACCTCAAGGAAGTCACTTAGGTCCCATTTTATTTAGTTTATACATTAATGGTCTCCCATCGGTGGTTAACTCCAGCCAGATCGTAATGTATGCGAATGATTTGAAACTGTTTTCCTTCTTCTCTGTTGAATCGCAATCACATCAGGTCCAAGGTGACTTGGTATAATTTTGTTGGATGGTGCTCTGTGAATCTTCTGAAACTAAATATGAGTAAATATAAGAAGCTTTCTTTTTCAAGAAGAAAGTCATTCATTACTCAGTATTTCATAGATTCGCATAAGTTGGAGGACGTCGTTTCGTTCACAGATTTAGGCGTTCTATTTGACCATAGATTACATTTTAACTTGCACATTAAGCTCTCGATAAGCAAAGCTAGGTCCGCGCTTGGTTTTGTAAAAAGGTGGTTCAAAGAACTTGATGATCCCTACATTACGAAAAGGCTGTTCATATGCTTGGTTACACCCATACTCGTGTATGCCTCTGTTGTGTGGTCTCCTTCATATAGGTGCTATGTAGATTCAATTGAATCTGTTCAAGAGCAATTCTTGCTGTTTGCCGTTGGAAATTCGGTTTGGGATCCGATTGCCTCTCTTCCTCCCTACGAAAATAGGTTGCTTCTGCTGTCCTTACCGTCTCTTGAGAAACGTAGGTTTGTTCTTGGCGTTTCCTTTGTAATCAAAGTAATAAATGGTGCTATTGACTCGCCTTCATTACTTTGTGAAATAAGCTTTAATGTCCCTAATCGCTTCTCTAGGCACTTTATCTTGGTTAAGCTGAAACTAGCTTTTATCCTTAAAAATTCGTTACGATTCAAAAATGAATTATTGTTAATTATTATCGGTTGCCAGACTTGTGCATGTTTGCGATGGCTTAGGGGTTCATTCGCAATTTGGTCCAGTACCGGTTGTAAGTGTGGCTCTATGCTGATTGTGTACATGCTTTCTTCTTTTTCCTTCTTATTTGTCTTATTGTACTTATACTAAGTTTTATTATTAATTAATATAAGTTTTGCATTAAGAGCCAATTGAACTCGACTGTTATTTGTTTAGTTGAATTTCTAGTATAAGTAGAATAAATAAATAAATAAAAAGGCATGCTGATGTCTTGAGCCTGCCAATTATATTTCTTATGCGCCAGTTCCCGTCAGTAAATTTACCAAACCTATATTCTACAATGCTGCAGGTTTGTGTTTGTAAATAATTTTACAATCGAAAGACAAATGTTACAAGCAGCATTTATAAGAGCTGTAATTTGAAAATAAAATGAATTTTAAACACAATTGTTTACTTGGAACAAAAAATTTTTAATTTTTGAAAGGTGAGTAAATTAATTTTTTTTTTTTTTTGCTTTATACTCCGATCGTCTAAATAACGCTCGTAATTCGCCAAAGCTTGTAACCAATTATGTACCATTAACCTTTCCATACATCACGATAGACTGTCTACAGTCGCTCATCAATTTATGGAATATCTTGGTGTTATTGCCTATAATCCTAATCCATTTTACTAAATGAAACGAAAAAAAGTGGGTAAAATGTGGTAATAACAAGTGATGTTGTAATAATCAAGTAGTCTTGACAAATATATAAACATTAGGCTGAATTATTTTTTTCCTAATATTATATTATTTGGCCTCTACCGCCAAACGTCGAGATTGATGAAAAAGGAACCTTTTAACTCGTAGAAGCCTGCGAGACCCTCTTACCCACAACCCCTCTTACTTTACCCAAATATGTGTAATTATATCATTTTATACATTTGTCAAATTTAAAATACACATATTATTACATGCAGATTTTGGAAAACTTTCGCATGTCAAAAGAAGCCTTTGAAAACATTTTAGGAATAATCGGCGCGAGTGACTTCTTGTATTTTTAATGGTTTTGTGATGCGTTGCTGTACAAGACACGATGATTGAAGTATTCCTTATAATAATTGAAGCGGTTGAATCTTAGATGGTACCCACATTTATTTTAAAGTAGAAATTCGTTTTAAGATCTGTGGAAATTTTATGGAAATTAAAAATTAAATATTTATATAATACAAAACTAGGATCGATTCTTTAATATCCATAGTTGAATGTGTTAATATATTATATAAAATAATAAAAATGCGATATATATTCAAAGTCCACAATTCCAAATTTTTCTAAGAAACGAAAGTATGAAATTGTATGAAATTATGTCACGTCAAAAATTTTATATAATTTTTTTTCTTTTTAAACAAACAAACGTCAAATTTATCTCTTACTTTCCTATTATTTTTCCGAAGTGAATTTCAAATAGAGAAAGTTTCTCAAGCTACGCTTTCTAAATCACAGCTACTTCGCTAAAAAATACGTAATCAATCTTATTTTTTGCTTATAACATTATTTAAAGTTCGCAAATACTACAATTTGTTATAGTTGATGTTGTTAATCCACTGTTGGACTTCAATTTTTATTGCTAATGGAGAACTTTTGTTAATTCCTACAATTTCATCATACCATAAAAATCATTTGCTTCCATTCCGTACACACATATTTTGCATAATTTAGTAAAATTCAGATAAACATAAGTTGGTTGCTTATATCCTCTTTATTTCTTCAGAGTGAATGATCGATTCCTTATGTTTAGAAAGTGTTGACTCTTCATCTTTTTCTTATCAATATATATTCAACGAACTTAACAGCAAGCCAATAAATAGTTACTAATGAACGGATATTACATTACCTTCAGTGTTTATCAACCGTATGTAGCGCAATATAGACTATATGAATCAACAACGAAACGAAATTTCGAAGAAGTAGCTTATTATAATACCGTACATATATTTTGGCTAAGGTAACATATGTTGTATTGTTTGATACAAATTTGATAATACATTCTCTTCGTGTTGTTATCTTCACATCGATAAAGTTTTTATTGCAGATGCGCCATCAAAACCAAAATTGCCTGAAATTATTAACCAATCAGACGTGCATTTGAATCCAATTTAAAAGGTTGTTGGGGATTGTTCTCTGTCTCAATGTCATTGCATGACGAAATTGCGTTTTGCTTACTTTGAAGACGTCTAACTAGGAATTGTTTTGCGTACTGACAAGTGGTGAAAGGAAAAAAATACACAAAGTCTGGTGACAAATGAAAATTGTTTTAATTTATAATTAAAATATGCATACATATTTGTAAAACACTTAAATGTTTATATTAAGCGTGAGGAAAGGTGTTCAGCACTCTTATCGTGTTGTTAAAGCCTCGTTAAGATTCTGCATTTATAAGAACGTACAAGGAATGCCAAACAAAGCGGAATAAATATTTCCTGGGTCGTGTTTAGGTATTAAAACATTTATAAGGGATAATTACTGCAATTAATTTTGGCAACTCTGCTTCATTTGTATATCTGAAATTGCTTATATAGAGTTTAAGTCTTGCATTTGTGCTGCTTAGCAATAAGGGATGTTTTGTAAAATAGAAATTTGTCTTTTCGAAATTAAACATTTTAATTCAAAAGGAAATAACTGACTAATAAAGAAAGATTTCAATTTATTATAGTTTTAACAATCATGAATATGAAGTAAACTAAAAGCGACTTGGCTGCAAACTGTATATGCGGACAAGGAAGCAAACCAAATCCTTGATAGGAGGGTATCTTTTAGAATTCCAGTTTTGTATATAGTCGTGTGTACAACATATCAGAAGAACAATTAAGAAGGCGGTTTGTTTCAAGTGTTTCATCGAGATTTTGTGACATTTGTAAATAGTTAACGGTTGTGTGATACGTTGCATATAATAAGAAATATATAAGATATAAATATGTCAAATATACAACGCATCAAAAACATGGAGATTGTGGTAGATTGAAGACCTTTTGACCATCTATCTAATATAACTAAATGTCTGATCGTAGATATCGAATGGAATTTGCAAACGGACTCGCAAGGTAAATATTAACGTATTATGCACGTATTGTCGTTATATTTATATACATATATGTACGCATGGCTATGAATATATATAAGTGTAAACATATAATTATCTATAAGCAGAGGGATATTTTTGTGTATATATATAAGTTTGCGTTGGTGTGTGTATATACGTACGGAAATATGTATTTATAATTATGTGCTTATTCACTTATTTTTTGCGTACATACAGGCACATACTTTATTTATTTTTGCGAGTGAACGGAGTTTATAAAAGTATGGAGTTTAAACCAAGAATTTTACATGTGCAAACCCATCTAGAAGTGTTAACAGAAAGAGAAAGATATGCAGCTCTTGTGATTTTGGAAAAATTGTGATTTATATGTATACCAAAAATTTTGAAGTTATGGAATATCGCTTGCGTATATAGTGTTAATATTATTTACTTCTTTACATGTTAACGACTTTAATTTGAGGGAGGTAAATGTGTATAATAAATACAGGAAAAAGTTCATGCTGTTGTTTTTCCACCAACCTTTAAACAAATTCGCTTGTACTTTCAATGAACTTTGTTAAGCTGAATCGACAAACTGGTGCCATTTTCTTGATAAAGTCATCATGGCATTACTGAAGAACTTGTGGGATTTCTGGTCAAAGACCAGAACCAAGTGATTTGCACAGGTGTCTTTTGAAATTAATTCTGCACTATTACACATTACAGGGATAGCGAAACAAAGGGGGTAATGTCCGAACTACGTAGTGGATGTTACCTCCAAGCCGAACTCTGAATTTTCGACGTGCTATTTAAGATGTGTGAGTCAAAAAGACAGCGTATTTCCAAAATATTAATTCTCGGAACATCATCTTAGTGCGGGGTTTACTCCAATGAGTTCCTGATGGTGTCGAATGCAATTAATTGTCTAGAAAGATTGAAGCAGTTCATCCTACACAATTCACTTTTTGCTAAACAAAACATTATCTCATTCTTATTTAACGTCAACTTTAGCTTTGCCACCGTTTCTCATTTTTCATGCGTTCTGGATCACAATCTTTATAGCGCATTTCGCATGTGATGCATTTTTCATTGTTTATTATCAAACACTTCAAATATGGCTCGATTTGGTTCCGTTCCAACAGCATTTCAAAAATGAAAATTCAGCCTGGAAATTATTTTCGATTGAACAGATGCAATTGTGGTCTATCTCCAGCATGTTATTATGGTAGGGCTTGACACATTTAATCTTGTCAAACTTGACACAAAAGCTATCTATTATGAAAAACACCATGAAATTATGTTCTTGAGCCAATTGTACCATTTAATATATGATATATTGATCCTTGGGTTATAGCATAGTATTTTAGGTTCTAAAGATGAATTTTTTTTGTTACCAGTACGTAAACAAAAAATGCATATAGACACCAAGAAGTTGACTTCGCAAAGCTGGTCTATACAGGCTTATACTCGAGTATTGAAACTTCTCACAGACTTCGAATTTCTTCGAAAGAATTAAAAAATTGGAACAATCTGAAAACACGAAGGAACTCTTACATTTACTTACTTATTTTATTAGTATTGATACTATATTATTAGTATTTATATTTGTTTGGAGAGAAACTATGTATTCTTTTTAGGATTTACTATTGTATTTCTTAGTTGGTTACAGGCTGATTAGGTCAGTTATCACAATAGATATAGTTTCGATAAAACTAATTTCTGAACATATGTATTAGATTAGGCTTTTTTTTATCGTTACTATATGCTATAATTATTGAGCAATTATGTTGTCACCGTATAAATAGTGCTGTTGATATCCTAATAGACCGAGCAAGGGCGAGTGCAATGTTTAATTACATAGATAGTTTAAAATAAATTGTAAGCCTTCGTCAGTATCAAAAAGCGAATATTGAACCGAAGCTCAAACTTGGCATATATATAATACATGTGTCGATAAGTCTTGCGACAAGATAGGAATAAAGTATTTTTGTTGTGTGTAAAATTGGGCTCAACATGGTCCTTTTCAGGAATAAAATCCGTTGAACGCTACTCTGCTCTAACGTTTTGTTGTATTTCTAGGGTAAGAGTTATCAAGACTCTCAAAATAAGCATTGCACTTACCCTTTGGTGCATCTCCGTTTTCTGGAATATCTTTTTAAGATTTGCAAACAGCTGATAGTAATATGTATAATACGATGAATGGGGGATCAATACAAGCAATTTGTATTACGTTTGTTGGGCTATGACTACTGTGATATTCATTCGGGAAACAGCTTTTTCACGCCAAATTTTTATGCAAAATTTTGAAATGCAATTTCTTTTTTTTATTTCGATTTGTAGTGTAGCAATCACTTTTGTACATCCGTTATCTGAAAACGAGCAAACCAATAAAAGTGTCTGCGTTCGGCTTACCAAGGAATTTCGAGAGTTTTCGTTTGAGCGTTCGTACTTTTTTAAAATATTGAATTTTGTAGGTAAAGCAAGCTGCATGTATTAGTCCCAGAAATTACTGATTTATCTGTTGTATTAGGTTGATAGAAGTAGATCAATTTCGAAAACGGGCATAATTCGCCCATAATCATCTTTTCAAAATGTATAAAAATCGTAGTCTTCAATTATGGAAGAAATTTATTGAAATCTCAAAAACGCCTACCAGAGCCATTCTACAATTTGAGTGTAAAGATAGCTTTTTGTTTTTTACACCCCACACCACTTGTAGTCAGGATGTGCTAAATTTATGCACAGATATGCTACACAACGATGAACTTAAGGTAGACTCATCTTTAGCGATTTTATAAACCAATTTAAGCCTACTTGCCCGTTCGATATCTCGTTATGTATTCTCGTGTTCACCTTATATGTTTATATTTGAGACATTTTGATAAAATTTTGTGCTTTGCTTATTTTAACCCAAGGAGAGGTCTGTTTTATGACCATTTCCCATATAACGCTTCCTTTACCAGGGTAGTTATACAAAAAAAATTGCAGTTTTTAAAACTTCATGATAAAAATCTGTGAAATCGGTTTTTCTAGCATACTAAATGAATTCGGAAACTTTGGATGGGATGAGACCATTTTTTTAATCCTTTTTACGGTTTTATAAATCTTTATATGCTATGGAAGTCTAACATATAGTATTTTAAGTTTAATATTTTTCCAAAATAGTAATTTTGAATTCAAGCGTCCTGTAATACGTCTTATGGAAAGCACGCCTTTATAAGGTAGATAGGTTAAGAGTCTATCATGCTCAATTGTACCACTTTAATTTATTTGTATACCCATCGTAAAAAGTTGAGGGGTATTTTCATTTTGTCAAAGGTTTTGCATCCAGAACCGAGTCCGAGACACCCCGTAAAGCTTATACACTTTTGATCAACATCTAATTCTAATCCGATTTAGCATGTCCGTCTGTGTCGTGTCTACGGTAAATATTGTTACGGTCGGAAAAAGCAAGCTATCGGTTTCAAATTGGCACGCAGGTTGGTATTGAAAATGTGGCAAATTGGTAAGAGCACTCGCCCACACTAAAGCGTAAACTGGTCACATATTTTGTTTGTTTTGGCTTTTTATTTGTAAATTATTAAAGATAGAAGCCTGAAATTTTTTATATTTACTTTGTGGAGGATTCGTACCTCCTTCATTTAATAAAATGGAAAAAATCGACCACGCTCTTACAAAGTTATGTGATCAAATTTTTCTTTAATATTTCTTAATAGTTGAATTGAGAATTAATTCTAAAATAAATATTGTGGACTTCACAAGGTGGAGGATTCGTTTTTCCCTAGCAGTATAATCAGTTGGGTATCAAATAAAAGGACTTGAAGAGTAGAGTGCGGCAAGTTAAGTGCGTTAATTGTAAATTACATATCGCAGTCACGACGTAGTGCAGCAATTTAATCTCCACAATCCAGCCGATATAGACCTCAAATAAATAGACTTAGAGAGCAGATATATATGGCAAAACGGCGATGGACACTAAAGATTCGGTCGCGGCCGAATATAAGTTTCTTATTTGTTTTACTTTAACTTGCTAGTTTCGCACTAATGTATTGGGTATTTTTTTTGTAGAATAAAGTATTTATACTTTCCTGTAGTATTTTCGATGCAGACAAATCATCGCGCATTTTACAGAGCTCTCCTATATTATAATGTAGGGAAATAACTTTTTTCATTCAATATAGTTTCCTCGGACATATCGAGTAACCAAAATTTAAAAATATATTACATATTTTTTAACCATAAACGTCTACGATTATCTACTAACATCTGTACGCTCGTGTTGTTTCGTAGGTAAAATAAAAGTAATAAGCTTATTTGCCTTGAAGATAATGGCTACATCAGCGGTATTATCATCACAAAGTCTGCACCACCACCATTTAAAATCCGAATTGCCATTAATACCTGCACGGCCCAAGATCGTAAAACACCTGAAATGTTATAACAGAAGTGATGTTTACAAAAATGACAATACAGCTTGCAAAAATTTACCGTATATGTGTAGCATAGAGGATAATACCAAATTTCTTTTTTTACCACGACGTTCAATTTCGAAATCATCGTCACTGATCCAGTCCCATTTGACATCAGCGGCATCTACAAAAACCCCTTTAAAGTTTATAGAACAAGCTCCATTGGTAACGGTAGACTCGCCATTGCACCCAATATGCAAAAAATCTTCCTCAGATCCAATATTATGTTCGCATGTTTCTACACAAAAGCAAAGATGCTTAACTTGTGGTAATACTAAGCAATATTTTAGAAAAAAGATGTATAATCATGCAGTTTTTTCACACGCGGAGCCGACATTGTCTACACTGTCCGCGAAAACGTCACCCTCATTCTCATGGGCAAAAGAAGAGAGCTATGTAGCCACAACAACTCTTAACACAACATCAGAAACTACTGATAGTTCACGACTGGAAAGTAGTGCAATGACTCAAATTACTTCAAAGGAAAAACATCATGGCAGCGACGGCAGCGACTGCTCCCTAGGATTACCCTTACACTTATTTTGTTATAAAAACAAACGTAAATGCTATCAGTTTAAGCAGAATACGAATCGTCGAAAAGACGAAGCTTTAAGAATATACTTTATCATTTTCTTAGTACATCATATTAAGTTATGGTATCGGTTTATAGCTGCTACAGCTTCTCCTAGAATCCTAAATCAACATTCAACATTAACAAGTCATCAAACAGTTACCGCAATGATAAAAGAATCAGATTCTACAAGTACTTCAGCAACATCACGGAAAACACTACGTTTATTACCTCGACTTGGAGCAACATCATTTTTTACGCTTGTAACCATCATTTGTTTAGAAACGATTTTACTGTCCACAATGTCTACTTGTGCAAAAACATTCTATATGCACTGGAATACTTCAAACAGCATGTAAGTACGCCTACCAATTAATAAAAATATATATGGCATTTACTAATCTTTCGTATTTAGACGTTTTACAAGGCCTATAATTATGAGAATGCTCTAAAGCTCAAATATCTTTCCTTCGAATATATATAAACCAAATTTTAATCGAGTTCTATCGCTATAATTTTTAGAAGCTTAAAAAACTCAATCCTGTGCGTGGCAATGATGAAAAAAACTTCTGGATTCGACACGAATCATAATGGCAACCTTACTGGTTGTTGTTTATTACTTAAGGTACGGTGCAGTAACCAATACACTATTGGAATCCATTCTTAAGATTGTTTCTTGAAGATTGTGATCTTTTTTTTTTATTACCTCACTATATTAGTATAAAGAACCTCTTAACAGTTAGAAATATCTGGGATAAAAGATTTAAAAATATTAATAACAACAGATAAAGAAGAAAGTCGGAGGGCTAACGCGTCAGTTAGAATCTACGTTTGCATCGAAATCCTTAGGGTTTTGTAAAAGTTTTAGTTAAGGTTGGGTTTTCTACTTCGTTTTGACATTTCTTTTAATCTCTTGAAACTAATATATAGACATACATGTGTTTTGAAACTAAGTTAAAAAAAAAACTTTTTTATGTTGTCTTTAATGTTTGCGACTTTAACGTGTTCAAAGTGGTTGAGGGGGTAAGTTCATCTTATCTTCGAACAAGCATGTGAGTTGGCGTATTTGCGATCACACATTTAATGCCCAAAACATCTCAAACGATTGCAAGAAATGAGCCGATCGATATATCGACAGCCTCAGCAACTTCTTTAATAGTGATGCGACGATTGTGTATAACAATTTTCCTCACTGCTTCAACGTTTTCATCCGTTATTGTCATGCTGTGGCGTCCAGGGCGCCAATCGTCATTAATATCTTCTCGACTTTCTGTGAAGATCTTTTAGCACTCGTAAACCTTTTTCTGTTCAAAGGAAACTCGTCAAATGCCACAGTCAAGATTTTAAGTGAGTTGGAGCGCTTAATTTTATTTTTCACAAAAATTTTAATACGGAATGATCCATCTTTTTTTATAAAAAAAAATCGCCAAACACCCTAAAACACGTTACGTTTATCCAAAATAATTCAGTTTTAATAGTTCGCAATACTCTGCACCTTGCTGACCTTACCATATGCATAGTAAAACTATGGCCATCAATATTCCTCATCGGTGTCAACATATACACCTCTCTTGGAGTTATTGTAGTAACTCTTCATTGCCAGTCGCAACACGCCACAGAAAAATGTCTGTTTGCAAGCCATGAAACCGCTATGTTGGAATGGTTCGAAGTGAGATTTTCAATCCATTCGCATGGTACCCGTTTTCCCTCCTTTTGTCTGGAAACAGTCGATTCATCATCAGCTGTTCGAAAGTTTTTTGGAAGTTTGAGTTGAGTTTTCACCAAGTGAATCTTGCAATTCATCTTCTTTGAATTTTTTTGATCCTCGGAGCTGTTTTTCGTTTTTTTAAATGAAAACCATTACTTTTAAACCATTGAAACCAAAACCGACAATTGGGATATGATGGAGCAGCATGACCATAAGCTTCGCTAACCACGTTTGGGTCTCGGCAGCAAAACTTTTCCAAATCCAACAACAAAAGTAATGAATGTCGAAAATGCAATTTTGAGCGTTCTAAGGTTAGTGTCTGTACACACTGAATAACTTAATTATACTAAATGGAAAACCATTACTTTATGTACAAAAATATTAAAACCGTCAAAATTATTTGTTGTGGACATTGATACTTCGCATTACTTTATCATTTTCACCAATCGCTACCGCTCATCAAAATACATGCAAGCACCTAATAAATTTCCTTCGAACTTTGGAAAAGATTTTGGAAATATGCTTTATACAAAAGTGTATCTTTATTACTGCTTATCTGTAATTCTTCATCTTCAAATATGTGTGGGCCATATATGCGATCATCGTTTTTTAACCAGAAGTATTAAATAATAAAACTAACGCTTCCCGCAAATACAGTTTGTAAGGGTACCTCCTCCCATTGACGTCACTCAATCTACTCAGGTGTCATCGTCTAGAGCTAATAATGAGAATAGCAAATTGTCCTCTCCCCCTGGCTGTTGGAGTGTGAACGTTGGTCGCCAAAGTGGGCACGTCGTACAAACTGCATGTGCAAGTTTGCTTACCCCTTCTATATTCTTTCCAACTCAAAACTCGCCGTCCGCTACTAGTACAGATGACAGTTCGTCCCAAAAAAGCAATATTTGTGTCAAGACTGGCGCCTGATAAATCTATGGCTAACATAAAAACTTACCTGGCGGTGAAAGTCGCATCTGTGTATTTAAAGCGTGTTAGCATTTTCAAAATGGCTTCTTCTCAACCTAGAGCAATCTCGTCTTTTAAAATTCTAGTTCTGACTGATAACATGTATATGTTGTTAAATTAACCATTGTGGCCGGTTGGATTCTTAATTAAAGAGTTTATTTCTCGCCATCGACCCCCTAATACTAATGCAGTAGCCCTTTTCCCTTCAAAAAACTAAATATTTCTTCAGGCTCATTATCTCTCATTTATCAAAATGTTACGGGGCCTAAATTCAGTGAGCACGGAGTTTTCCTGTTAAAGCCTGATCTACATTCGTCGGAACTTTTCCATAATTCGTTTCAGGTTTTTAGAAATGATCGATTGTATCGCAATGGTGGTGGTGTTTTAATTGCTATATCTACGACAGTCCCTTCCTATTCAATTGATTTTCCTACTACTTCCGACGTTGAATTTATCGTCATTCGAGCGAAATTTCCTAATAAATACTTATATGTAACCTGCTCCTATATTCCCTCAAATTCAGATATCTCTATATATAAGAAACAGGCCGCCCTCATTTGCGAAGTGGCCAAGCAATCTAAACCTACCAACATAGTCATTGCGTTCGGTGACTTCAATTTGCCTCAAGTCACTTGATGTTACAGCGTTAGTTCTGGCTGTTTGATTCCAACTTCAACATCTAATAGAGTTGTTGCGTTCTTTAATGAATTATTTTATCATAATTTAGATCAATACAATCGTATCCCTAATTGCATGGTGCACAGCTAGGTCATTGCTTCGCCAATTTTCCTGAGGTTTGTGTGAATCATTTCTTCCTTTTAGTTTACTTGAGGGCCCTTATCATCCAGCATCAGGTATTTCCCTTTATTACAAGCATGATGGTTCGTTAAACTTCTATAACGTTCCGAATTCAACTTTTTTAAATAAATTTTATAATTTTTATAAAATCAATATTTCAATTCTAAAATCACATCTTTCACATATGCTTGATTTCTCAGTTGGAAGTGTTGATAGCTTACTGTCGTCGTTCCACCATATATTTAATCAAGCTATTTCTGCATCCGTTCCGATAAAGCAGTCCCGTCCTCGAAACAGGTGGTATAATAAGACAACTAAATACTAAAAAATAGGAAAAACAAACTTTTCAAAACACTTTCGAAAAGTAGTTCTTTCGACTATTTCGTTTACTCAGTAGCAAGGCATAGATTTGATTCACTCAACCACCAATATTAGTGCAGATACCTTGAGTTTATTAAGTCCTCCCTGTTTGCTAATCCTAACTACTTTTTCAAGTTTGTTAATTCCAAAAGAAAAATCTCCTCCCATGTTTTTTTTAATGGCTCTGAGTTTTTGGACGATATTGAAACCTCAAATCTCTACGGAAAATTTCCAACAAAACTTTTCGACTACTAATTGGTTGTTTCTGAAAATGACGGTTTTGAAGGGTTGAGTTCTCTAAAATATAGTTGTGCGCCTGATGGAAATTCATCATGTGTACTGTGAGGAGCCAAAGGCGTACTTCGTTTTGGCCACACGGGTTCTCCGTCTCTGGTGGGAGAGAGAGAGTGCTAGTTCAAGTTAGGGAGTAAGTTAGCAGAGCAACAGAGTAAGAATAGAATAAGAAGACGATAGGAATAGGGTGAGAATAAAATAGGGATAGATTAGGAATAGAATAAGAATAGGTTAGGACTAGGGTAGAGCAGAATAAGTTAGAATAATTTAAAGTTAGTCTTAGTTTGACGGTCTTTGAGAGCGAGTCTTAGTTTGTTATTAGTCGTTTATTATATACCATTACAAAATTAAAGAGTGAATTATACAGGTCCCTTTGAATACAAATTTCCTTGTGTTTTTCTGGGCCGCTGAGCTACCCCAGCCCCTGAGATTGGGCCGGAACGCCCTTACAGTACTTAAATCCTGCGCTGTCGAGTTATGTGGCGTTATCTCAAAGATATACATTCAATTGAGTCCGTTCAAATGCAATTCTTGCTATTTGCACTTAGGAATGTGGGTTGTGACCCAATTGCATACCTTCTTTTTTAAACTCCAAACTTCTAGCTTCTCTTTCTATTTAGTAAAACGGATAAGGTCTTATCTGCACAATATATCCTTCAGGGTTTTGTTCAACTTCATCGCTTCGGATAAATTCCCCATGACATCTGGCGTAGCTCAAGGCATCCACTTAGGACCCATTTTATTTAGTTTATACATTAATGATCTCCCATCGGTGATTAATTCCAGCCAGATCTTAAATGTGAAACTATTTTCTTCCTTCTCCGTATAATCGTAACCACATTTGCTTCAAAGTGACTTGGACAATTTGGTTGCAAGGTGCTCTTTGAATCTTCTGAAACTAAATCTAAATAAATGTAAGAAGCTCCCTTCTCAAGAAGAAAGTCATTCATTACTCAGTATTTCATTGATTCGCATAGTTTGGAGGACGTCGATACGTTCACAGATTTAGGCGTTCTATTTGACCATAGATTACATTTTAACTTGCACATTGAGCTCTCGTTAAGCAAAGCTAGGTCTATACTTGGTTTTATAAAGAATTGATCCAAAGAGCTTGATGATCCTTGCATTACGAAACGGCTGTACATATGTTTGGTTAGACCTATACTTGAGTATGCCCCCGTTGTGTGGTCTCCTTCATATGGGTGCTATGTACATTCAATTGAATATGTTCAAAAGCAATTCTTGCTGTTTGCCTTAGGAATTTGGGTTGGGACCCGATTGCCTCTCTTCCCGCCTGTGAAAATAGGTTTCTTCTGTTGTCCTTACCGTCACTTAAGAAACCTAGATTTGTTCTTGGTGTTCCTTCTTAATCAAAGTAAAAAATGGTACTATTAACTAGCCTGCATTACTTAGTGAAATAAGCTTTAATGTCCTTAACCGTTTCTCTAGGCACTTTATCTTGGTTGAGGTTAGTCAATGTAAATATAATTATGAGCTGTTTAACCCGCTCAGAGTTGTTTGCAAGAACCTAAATGATGTCTACCACTTATTCTCATTATCGGACTCTTTAAAGTCTATTAAAGCAATTTTGCTTAATATGCGTAATTTACCTATGTCGTAATTAAACTAACATTTCATTCTTAACACCTCAGTTTTTTTATTTAAAATAATATTGTGTTGTTAACGTTTTGGTTGGTGTGCTTCTTTGCTAGCTGTACACAAGCTTTTTATTTATTTATTTATTTTTCTTCTTCTTATTTATTTATACATGAATTATTATTTTTAACTTATTTGTAACTTACTTTGTTATTATTATTCTTCTTTTTTTTCTTCCTTTTTATTGCATACTAGTTTTAAATCAATTAGTATAAGATTTCCTATTAAGATGCACGGAATTCGTCTGTAATTTTCTTTAGTTGAATTTCATGTATAAATGAATAAAATAAATAAAAACAATTTAAATAAATAAATAGTTTGGCTTCGGAAATTGTTGCCTGTTGGTAACGTTAATAATAATTATATAATAGCAGTGTGTTATTAAATTAAGAAATTTTTTCTTTATCGCAACTTTGCGGCAGACACTATAGACACTTTAATTGATTTGATTGGAGTTTTTTTACTATCCTTCAATAGTTTGCACAATACAATACGCGAGTTATTTGCAATCAAATGTCGTACGTTCACTTGATATACAGCATATCGGATCATACGTACATAGTACATGTAGCACCTGCATAAAATCGTGTTTTATGTAAATTAACAAAATGCAATGAGGACATACTAGAAATCGTGTTTATGTACATCACCTAATTTATATATATGCAGAATAAAGTTATCTCTATTATTATAATTAGAGAATAATTAAATATTAATAAAAGAAGTAAAGAGAGTTTAAGGAGTGCACGACTTAACAACTTGATTCGAGGATGTAAATTTAACGAGTGAAGACTGTTTCCTTGCCTTTCTTCCCCATGTTCACGCCTTCGTTTTAATGTTCGCCATCAGCTCTTCACTGTATACAGCTCTTCTAGGTATCCACATGATACATTTAGGTATTCCGCTCTTAACCTGTCAAAGGTGACAGAATAACTTCCTTCCCTTTAAAAGTTTCCTCCGATTTCATATAATCAGCACATACAACTTCAAATTCTACGGCTTTTTTCAATGTTATGATGAATGCTACATTTTATTTTGACATTACTCCTTCGCCAGTTTTTCACAAATTGTGTGCTTTTAAAGCCAATAATTGCATGAGTTCATATGTTTTTCTCATTTCTGATGCTTATCGTGGTGCGGCTTATACATATATAGCGCGTTCGTTATTTGTAGTTTAACCTCTTTTCGCATTTTATCGCGCTCAACATTGTAGTGGTTGTCTATTTCGCGCTCTAAAATATGCAACAATCTATCTGGTTTCTATTGATCTTCGTACGTGTTCCAAAGTGTACATCATAGGTGAAAACTTAACTGGAAAATTTAAAGAGACTTTGCCCAACCTTATATATATATACATAAATCAGACAATGATACTTTCGCCATAATTACTATTGTATTTTAATTTTTTATCTGTGTGACCATTGTCCAGAATTAAACCAGTTCTAGTCTGAATATTTGCGATATTATTTTCTTCAGAAAAGTTGTTACATTCTTTGGATGTGAACGCTTATTATTGTTATTGGACAACGAAACTCGTTTGAACAAACGTTTGAATTTTTTATAAATTCTTCAGATCCGGTTGTTTTTGAGCAAAATAATTAAACGAATTTTGAAAATGCCTACACCGTTGACGGAATGTATCTACAAAACTTACCGCCTGCATCTATTTGTTGCTGTGCTACAGTTCTCAATCTTCTTTATTTTTTGTGATACTGCGTTCTATTTATAACGAGTAGGTTCTTTTTGGTAGGCTTTTCAATCTTACGACGTCTCTTCGCTCCGAACTGATCCAATTTAACCATCTTCTTAACCATCCTCTGTTGATTGATATGTGCTTGTCTTTTAATATTTCGTTAGCTTCTAAGTTGTTTTGTAATTTGACAATAGGATTTTCAGTTTCTCACAGTTATATATGGATTTGACATTTTGCTCTGTTCTTTTTTAACGTTGCGAGCTTTTGATTCTGAATTCGGCTTATGTTTCATACTGTCTTCAAGTTTATTATTCGCCTCATCTCGTTTGTTAGTTAAGGATTAGATGTTTCAGTTTTCTCTTCTAAAGCTTGATTCCCATTTTTCAACTGTTTCTCCAACTGGGTGATCTTTTTGGTCGTGATTGATACACTTTTTCCATTATTTTTCATTTTACCCTCTTGAAGTTGGTCCCGTAAATAGTTTTTTTCACTTTTCCATATCCATAGTAACAAAGAATTATTTTGTAAAATCATTCAAATTAATTGTCCATGATCCATGTGTAATCTATATTCATTTGGCCTTTATTCGACCAGTACGTCTCTACATACCATTTACTGTGTGTTCAATTACTGATGATAGTTTATCAATCGCACTCATACCAAAAATTTTGTCGACAATTTTTGTACATTAACAAAGCTTTTTACATTTCGTAATTGCTGGATTTTGGAAATAACCGCGCTTTGCTTGTTATTTCATTACGCGCTTCCGCATATATTTGTCCTTCAACTAAATTAAATGTGTTTGCACCATATTTTGACTGATATTGTTTCAATATCAAAATAATTTATAATTTTTGTAAACGATTCTATAGAAATGTTTTTCTCGTGTTTAGGTTTGTTATCCACTTTCAAAGACAATAGTTTAATTTTTTCAAGAGCGCTTGGGCCCCTTCTTTCATGTCCTTTTATTATTGTTTTTGTGTTTGATTGCATTTTCACCCTATTTTGATATGGACTATCTTCGTCTTCCATGTCATAATCATAATTTCCTTTTAGTGAGTGCTCAAATGTGAAAAAGAATGATATCTACTTGTATAACTCAAGTGCAAAATTTTGTACTAACGCTTATTTGACAAAAGACAAAAGAAGTAAAAGAACAACAACTTTTCACGCTCTATAATATGGAGTGGACAGCTGATTCTTTCTATTTTCAAAATAAAAGTTTTTGTCACGTAGGCATGTGAGCGTTGTAGATGTGGCCTTTGAAAAGTCAAATTCTTTTGCAAATTTGTAGGTGATGTTCATTTTCGCTAACGGGAGAGTGTTTACTACAAATACCCCAAAGTTGTGCAAACAGACAGACGGACAGGCGAACAGACAGACATGTTTACGTGCATTCCAAATTTGAAACTGGCCAAGAATTTGCCTACTTTATGGGGTTTTTGATGCTCGTTTATGCGCGTTACAAAGGTATTGAAAAAGCATTTAAAGGCGTACTAATTTCTTCCATTTTTGAACACAAATGCTACAGCATCGTTAATAGAATGTGCGTTCAAATTTTTGTACATTTATTTGCTATAGTTTATGAGTAATGAGCGAAAAACCAATTTTTCATTCTTTGGAAAAAGCGGATGTGTTCTCAGTTTATGTGATGCTGTGGGCTTGTCCTTCGGCCGATTTGGCCCATTTTCAATGCCAACCTGCGTGCAAAAACTTAAAATATTTCCGCCAAATTTGCAGTCGATAGCGTCATCTTCGCGACCAGGAGAATGTTTGCAACAGATATTACGCAGACAGACATGCTTAAACCGTTTTAGAATTTGATGCTGATCAAGAATATATTTATACTTTGTGAGGTGCCTGATTCTTCTTTCTGGTCCTTGCAAACGTATCGACAAAATGAACATACCCCTCAACCCTCGGTGATGGGCATAAAAGAAATTTCACGAATACATACCTCACAACTTGATTGGAAGACTTCTACTTAACGACTGAAGATTGTTTCTTCGTGTTTTCCTTCCATCGACTTCCTAGCCCATATCTTCATTTTCGCTAAAGGGAGAATTTTACGGCAGATATTGCACAGTTGGGAAAATGTGTTTATTTATTTACATATGAAACTCAACTAAAATAAATTAATAGCCGAATTCTCTTAGAAGTAAATCTTATATCAACTATTTTTAAAAACTAGTATAAAGTATATACGAAGTAAAGAAAAAAATCATGTTTAAATGAATTACAAAGAAAAACGCATGTACACAACTAGAACACAAGCACACTCACAACCAGTACAAAATCAAATCGCAAGTGAACCCCTAAGTCATTGCAAACATGCAAAAGTAGTAAGTAACACCGATTAATTTTTGAATCAAAGTGAGAGGTTAGGATTGCAAGTTAGTTTAAATACGACATACACAAATCGCGCGTATAAAGCATAGTCGTTTTGATAGACTTTAAAGATTTCGATATTGAGAAACAACTTTGAATGGTTAACAAATTTAATCTATTTTTATTGGGAGGCAGAGAAACAAGCGGGTCCCAACCCGACTGCTTAACAACAGCAATTGCTTTTGAATGGATTCAATTAAATCTACATAACACCTATAAGAAGGAGACCGCACAACAGAGGCGTAATCACGTATTGGTATAACTATGCACGTATATAGTCTCATTGTAATGTGAGGTCCCTTTAGATACTTTTAACGAAACCTAATACGGACCTAGGTTTAATTAAAGAGAGCTGAATACGCAAATTAAAATGTAATCTTTGGTCGAATAGATTTTTTTTTATAGATCTAATTTGATAAAATTTAACGAGCACCATGTAATCAAATTATTTGGGTCAAATTTGGTGGTGATACGATTGCGATTCCAAGGAGAAGAAGGAAAAAAGTTTCACATCGTCAGCGTATATTAAGACGTGGCTGGGTTTAATCGCCGAGCGTAGATCATTAATTACGATGGGTTTGAAGTGGCTCCCCTGTGATCTGTTATGCCGACAAGAGATTATCCATTTCCATACTAAAAAAGAGAAGTCAGAACCCTGGAGTATGAAGATCAATAAGTTATGGTTAACTTAATCAAAGGTTTTAAGTAAGACGTTCAATTTGACCTCTATAGTCTCCATAAAGAAACTAGTCTTCTAACAAATAGGGTAAACACGTGACTTCAAGGACTGATTAAAAATCTTTTAACTAATACCACATTGCTTATAAGAGCATGATTTGCTGAATGGAATGTCATCAGGTCTAGACGTATAACTACACGAATCATGTATAACGTTGTTTTCTGATATAGCCTACTTAGAAATCCAAGCTGAGTTACTTATCAGATACGGATAGTTAATAATTAAATCGGAATCAGCAGTTGAAAAATTTCGTCGAAAGTATTCAGCAAAGAAATTTAAGGTTTGAATATCACCAGAGTTTTCAGAGCCATTGAAAGAAACATGCGAGGGATATATGGAGATTGGGGCAGTGAGGATTTTATCAACTGCAATAAGATTGGTGGTTGAGGTAATTAAACCGATGCCTTGCAGCAGAAGAGTCGAAAGAGTCTTACGCAGAACCACTTTTCATAAATTTTTTAAAAAGTTTGTTTTCCTATTTTTGTAATATTTAATACTCTTGTTAAACCATGCACTTGCTTCGTGGGCAAGTTTGCTTGATCAAAACGGATGCGGAAATAGCTGGGTTTAATACATTATAAACGATGATAGCAAGATTTCAATATTCCCAGCAGAAAAATCGAGCATAATGTGTGAAAAATAAAATGTGAGCAGTATGATATGGTTTTTATTAAAATCATAATATCTATTGGAGGAAGTTGGAATTGACCTATTAGAATGGTTCAATGGAACAACGTGCTTCTAATCTAGAAACGCAAATTGCTGGATGGTATGCATCCTTAGGTAAACTAAAAGGTGGACAGCGATTTACAGCTATCTCCAGGAAATTGGCAAAGCAAAGTTCAAACAGTCTCCTATTACAGCTAGAAGTACAGTTCTATTGAGTTTAATTACGATCAAATAATGTGTGGGGACCGTACAGCAATAATTATCATTATAGCGCCAAGTGACTTGTAGCAAATTGAATGAGATCTTCGCATTTGGGGGAATATGGGAGCTGGTTGCATATAAGTGTTTATTGACAATTTTCGTAATAAACTCAACATCGGGAGGAATAGCCAATTCAATTGAGTAGGAAGAGATTGCAGTAGATATGGCAATTAAAACACCACCACCTGTGCAATCCAATAGATACTTTCTGAAAACCTGAGAGGAATTGTGAAAACCTTCCGATGAGTGAATCAATGGAAGCCAAGCAGGAAATCGCTGTGTTCACTGAAATGGGAAATTGAAGCGAATCTTCGAACCTTCGAATCTTTGTAAATGAAAGTTACCGGGCGTGAATAAACATTTAGTTCTTTGAGGGTGAAAGAACCACTAAATTAGTATTACGGGGACGATCTCGAGGAATGAATTCCTTTACTAGGGCCAATTGGCCAAAACGGTTTATATAACAAAGTTTCCATGTTTTTAATCGGAGCGAACACCTTGAAAGACGAGACAGCCAATTAAAAATTGAGATGGAGTCAATTTAAAAATGCTAACACGATTTAAATAGACGGAAAGGACTCAGAGGTGGTAGGCGCCATTTTTAGCACGAACATTGCCGTTCCGGGGGCCTCTGCTGGGGCAAACAGACTTCATTGCCCCTAGAAACTATAGGATTCACAGACACACCCAAACAGAGTAGCCGGAGTGGCACCATTGGGAAGAGATACCCTTGCCACTTCAGCATAGCAGAAACGAGAAGACCTTCCTCAACAATAGAGGAAACCCTAATGTCTTATGTCGGCAAGGATGGAAAACTCGAATGAATCGATGTATAATATTTAGGCTAAGATGGAGCTGAGGTACCGCATGCTGCAGTTCAGGTTGGCTTTTTACAGGCTGGGGGAAAGAAGTGCTCTAGATAGCGACACACATTGTCACGAAATTTTCACTTTATGCAGAAAAACCATTCCTAGTCTCTGAAAAGCCTATTAAAGTCAATGTCCCTTTTCCCACAGTCACGACCAACATAACCCCTCCGGACGATCTAGAACTGCAACTGCAGCAGGACCAGTAATATCTGCGCACTTCGCATGACAAAGACGCTTGCAAGCCCAACAAGTAACGAATGGTTAAGAATCAGAGCTTGTTTTGGTTCGACATTATATAAGCAAACACTCCAGGTCAGAAGACAACAGACAAGCTAGTCTGTGGAGAAAAAAAAACAAAAAGTATGTGACTTACTGAAAAATGCTCACGAATACACGGACATGTTTACGAGCTGCCAAAGTTGGAACTAGGTAAGAATCTATATATACTTTATGGGGTTTTTGAAGCTTGCTTCTGTGTGTTGTTTACGAATTGGAAAAAGAAATTAAATTTTAATATACCATAATTTTACGCGTGGGCAATTTTTCCCATTTTTGTACAGGTGCTAGACCAAGTCCCTTAAAATATTTGCCCAAATTTCCTTAGATTTATCTGCTGAAGCTTATGGACAATGACCAAAAAATAAATTTTTTATTCCTTTTGAAAAACACGTTTAATGTATAAGCGCGTTCTTCGAGCGATATTGCCTATTTTCCATACCAACTTGAGTGTAAGAACTTCCAAAGCTTACGCCAAATTTGAAGTCAATAGCTTTATTTTTGCGACCAGAAGAATGTTTAAAACACACCTACAGATGGACATTCTTAAATTAATTTAGAATTTCAAGTGTACTTTGGCGGCTCCCTGAAGCTTCCTTCTGAGCGTTGCAAGCGTTTCAACAAAATGAATATACCTCTCATCCTGCCTCAATGGATTTTAAAATAAAATAAAAAATGAGAATCGGTTTGACAACAATATTATAGGTCGCTCAGTGCACAAAAAGAAACAAAATTCAAGAAAAAGAACAGAGATGAGCTATATCTACAACATAAAAGCAGTCCAGCTTGAGAAACACCACACGAGGGAGCAAATAAAAGAGAAGGATTATTATCGTTGGGAGATGTAATACCGAGTATCAATCTTCCAGAAGTACTGTAAGTGAACGGTTTCTTGTTGTTAAGTAGTCGGGAAGAAAAAAAAAGGAAAATCCGTATAAAGCTGTAAGTCGTCTAGTTATTAAAAAGAGAAAACAAGGAGAAGCTTTCAACATTCAATTTCTACCGGCAACCTTCATTTCAAGTCGTTGTTTCTAGTCAATAAAAACTAGGAAAAGATAAGAAGACAACAGATCATTAGTCTCTCTACGGCAAATGTTCATTTTAAGCTTAATTCACTCCCTAACCCAAATAGGATAGATAAATAAATTAGTAATCAAATGCTTTTGTTATTTACAATAAATATCGAATTAGTTACTTGTTGACATTTTAAATAATTATATATTGTCGCAAGTTAGTAAATAAAAATTAAAATTGATTTTATCTCCAAACGCTGATAGAAACTAAAACAGACTGATCCAATTGATTTTATCTCTAAGTGTTAATAGAGAGTAACAGATATTAATCATAATTCATTACATTAGTCAGCTATCGCTCCCCGCCGAATTAATTTAAATAAAACTCGATGCTCGACAAAATTCACTCTTATCTAACGCTTGGATTGGGCTTAAATCAGATAAATTGTCCGCCATACATAAAAAAAAATTATATATACATTGTTAATACATACCACAACTGTACTGGCCTTTCACATCGCCGGATCTACACGTTATTTAACTAGTTCTGCCATAATATTCTATAATAAAAACAACGAGAAAATGTGAAAAAAAGGATTCTTTATTGCTTTTACGTAGAACAAGTATCCCTCGTTATTAAACTGAACTTTGTACACGGTGGATGAGTATTGTAAAGCAAATGTGTGCTCTTTTTTCTACTTATGTATACCACAAACGATTACGATTAAGTTCGGACGCTCTATATGCCCTCCTCCAAGGGAACACGTAGCTGCCTTACTCTCGCACTACAGTAACGATCGTTAATAGATCGAAAGAGATGCATTTAAAAAAAATTTTTTTTTTCACCTGCTAAATACCTCCAAACAGAAACGTGAAGGAACGTTCAAAGAGTTTGCATTATGTGTATTGATGATGTTTACTGAGTATAATGAAGCGCGAAAGGTGGAACGATTTACACGAATATCTTACTAGAGTATTTGTGGTACACACGAAGACGTATTTTCCACACATTAGGTGAATCCCTAAAGCTCAGGGACGATCTTTCATTAAGAATTTTAAAATTTGAAAAGAGAAGTGAATTGTACTTTAGTTTGAAGCTTCGACATAGTAGCCATATTCTGAACAAAACAATCAAATGTCTATGACGGCACAGATGCGCGCGATGCTTCCAATTTTTAATACGTCTGCTCAGCGACAGTTGCGTTATATTTGTTCGCCTATGCTGTGTAAATGTTCGCCTCCAAATGTTGCAAAACTTGTGACTTGTAAGCATAGACTTATGTAGTCTGAAGGAAGATATTCATGGATGTTAAATCACACGACACCGGCCGCCTGAATAAAGAAACGGTCATAGCAACCCGATTTTCTGATGAAAAAACAATGATCAATCACGACTGTTCTGTCACTTTGGTAACTTTTTTAATGATTGGTAAACATTTGGAATGCTGAGTCGTTGCATGATAAAGCACACAAGAAATATATCTGAAACTTTCATTTTTAAAACGAATTGGTTTTAATGAAGAATCCTGTTGAAACTTTTTCCATAGGAATTGTGACGAAGACATCTTCGCAAGTGCAACCACGAACAGCCAAATACACTGTTCCGTGAGCAGTACGGCCAATGCCTCGGTTTTGTTTTGCCAATATTATGTCCGCCGTGCAATAAAGAATTCAAGCTGCCTACTTCAGCGGCAACAATCATTTAGTTTACAACGTAAAATGAAGAGATATCAGGAAAGTATTTTAGGAGCAAGAGACTGTGAGACTGAGAGATGATAGACCTAGGAGTTACTATCTCCAATTTGAACTGTAACGCTACTAACCACACAACGCCGGAATAGGTCGTATTGTATTCCGTTGCGATTACAATCCGCTGTTGTAGCTGATACCGGTTAGGTCTCAACTGTGTAGATGGCAATGGTGGAAGAATTTGCCGAACCAAACACATAAACGTGGCATCCGATTACCTGATGGGACAAAGACTGAAAAAGGTGCTTCTCTCTTGCGTCCAGTAGACCTTCGAAGGTTTCCCTCGCTTTTATGACTTATGGTGACGGCAAAGCGACAGAAGAAGATTAGCACGGCGCCGTCTATTGATTCTGAGACGTCAACTGAACTGAATCGAACGACTAATTTAATAACCCCCAAAATGATTTAGATCACATCTTTTATATCGATTATAAAACTGGCAAATGCAATAAGCTCTAAATAAAAGCAGCCGTATTAAAGCTCACTAATGGTGAATATACTCATAATACGAATAAGGTAATCGGTAAGAAAGATACCACACTGTTAGTACCCGCTTCGTCACGCTCACCGATTATAATAAAATCGATAAATAGAACAAAGTAATTGTTACGGCTAAACAATACCCTACTTGCTGATTACAGAAATACCAATAAATCGCGCTGGTTAATTAATACGTATGATATAAACTTTATAAAGATTAGCAATCTGACAAGACCTAAGATGTACCTCGCCCGCTGATAAACCGAGTGATGCAATTGTAGTCAAGAACAATGATTCGATAAAGTATGTTTACTATATCTCGCTTTCCGTATTTGTTAATGCAATTTATGATAAAATGGGCATATCAGCCACAGTTCCTCAGGAAGGACATAGCTTATGCCACTTGGAATAAAAAAAATTCTGCAGGCCATTTATATGCCATCGAGCGGTAACGGATCGAAACATTTCTCCACCACACCGTCGGTAAGTTACCGATAGAGACGTGTGGACAGTATCAGCGCCGTCCGCTGAGGTGAGGCTTCAAATTTGAGTCGTAAACCAACTATTTGTGTATGTGCTGTTACTGTCAAACCCTTGCAGCAAAGAAGTTTTCACTTTCCAACATTTCCAGTTTTATCTGTTGATTGTATGCTGCCATATTCTTTCATAAAGTGAGCTAAGTACTTAATGTAATATTCTGCATAAAGAAAAAACTGAACGCAATATAAAAGAATTTTAATATATGGAAAGTGTATTTGTAATAGTAGTTGCTAAAATCTGAATATTTTTGCAACTAGTTTGTAAAATCTGTTTGCTAGTATATAATATCAGCAATAACCAAAAAAAAATTTTTTTTAAATTTAAGAAATTTATAATATTGTAACGTAAACATGTCTTTGGTGTATTTTCCGTTTTTATTCAACTTCTTTTCAAATTAAGCTCGTACCACTGCATTGTGATTTTTTGTTTCCTTTGGACAGTGTAGATTTTAGGAATTGTAATCTTAGGAGATCTCTTTACAAATTATTTGCAGAAACTTGTGTTTACAATGCTTTATGTTTAATGCTCATCGTTCTGTTCCTGTCCGTTCGAATATTGCAATTCAACTCTCTTGACTTGACCGACTCTTACCTTCCACATATATATTGCTTACATGATCCTTTACAAGCAAGTTGTCAATAATTAGCTTCGTCGCGATATATCTTGTGTTAATCCCTTTTTCCATCGAATGTTTCTGCTAATACCTCTCTAAATCTTTTCGACAATCGCTCTATGTGACAGGTAAAACGTTGTGAATGTGTATTTGGCATCCCTCTTTTTGGAATTTGGTTTTAAGAAGATAGACTAATTTTCATGAAATCTGGCATCTTCGAAACAATCTATAATTTAGTGGCAGTGTATATGGACTAAACTTGCGAATATTTGAAACTACTACCGGAAAAAACTCCTTCGAAGTTCGCGTAGCGTCTATATCTAGCACTTAGGTATGACTGTATTATATATATATATATATATACATATACAGATGTTATAAAAGCAAAGTAAAGTGTAATCAGAAAAGAGCTACATATTTTTAATATGAAATAGGAACAAAACGGTGTAAGATATCAGCATGGTTTTTATAGTCATCACCGAAGGATGAGGGGTATATTTATCTTGTCAAAACGTTTGCAACGCCCAGAGGCAAGCATCAGGTATAGATGCTCTTGATCAGCATCAAATTCTAAGTCGATTCAAGCATCTGTCCATCTGTTCGTCTGTGTAATGTCTCACGAATTGACTATGCTTGCATGTGAAACTTGGTTGTGTCCCAGATACTCAGTAAGGGCTAGGTGGGGAGAAAGATCTCTTATTATTCTATTGTGGGGTCTTGCGCCGGGCCAAACTAATGGGAAGACATTCTTGCTGCATCCGTGCAGCTAACATGAGAGGAAATGCAACGGTCGTTTGTGTCAACGTTCTTGTTACCATCAGAAATTTTGGAGTACATTATCTGGTTGTTAATATTAAAACTAATAAGTTGTGAACTATTAGCCAAATGACTTATAAGTGTCGAATTATTAGGTAGAAGTTAAGATGGGACACTCACAGCTTTTATAAGATTAAGAGACGTGAGCTTCGGAACCTCTGCAGTCGAAGGTACGTGCAGTGAATTATTGAAAAGTCTTCGAAGTTTGGAGTTTGTTTTTGCGGCTTGCTCTTTTCAAGTGATTTCAAACTGTCATGAGTTGATGTTTCGTGCTTCCGCTATTTCCTGATAGCTTGCTTGTCGGTCTTGCTTCACCAGTTGCAAAATTTCATCAACCTTTTCAGTGATTTTTTTCAAGGTTGAATTTTTGACACTGAAATTTCCGGAACGGAACCGAGCAAACCACTGCTGGGCCCTTCGTTCACTCACAGCATTCTCACCGTATAATTCACAATGTTTTTTTTTCGGCTTTTTACCTTTTTTATAGTAAGAAAGCAGCGCATGGCGTGTTTCTTCAGATATTTCAGTCATTTTCAAATCAATAAGACTTTCTAAACGAGCAACGAATTAAAGAACTACCTTCACAAGATATGTAAGCTGAACTATCACTTTTTAAGCACATATTCCTTTGAGACAATCAAGTGTTTTCTGCCCGATATATAGACATCACTACCATCCCGCGGAAAAAACCAGGGAGAACTTTTAATATGATCAAATATTTATGTGCAGTTGGCCACTACAACCAAAGAGTACACAGATTAGATTACGTATCTAAGAAATAAGAAAAATCGGATTTGGTAGATTTTAACCGTTAAATGCATGAATTTATATTTTTAAAAGAAAAAAATTGAAATTAATCAGAAAATGGGCGTAGCTAACGTTAAAGAAGAGCATATAAGGATTAATCTTTAATTTTCGAAACATATGTTGATGAATTTCTACATTATCATGTGAAATCGCGTCTTGACTTCTAGAAAGGTACTGGGTACAATAACATAATACTTCAAATATAAATAATACTTCTCACTAGATTACAAAATATGGAAATCCATGAAACAACTGTTTTTAACATTTAAACATAAAGAAAATTTTTACTGCATTTGTTACTTGACTACTGTGTGATACCCTTTCATAATAGAATTTCGCACTTCATTCTGTTTGAAACTATAGGACAGAGACCAAAGCCGTTTTTTCGTACATTCATAGATGGCAAAAGATGGAATGACCCTGTAGGTTTTTCCGCCTGTAAAACTTTGCTCTAATGAGCTTTTAATAGGCCCACTTCTTTTCTTGTGTATAAGACACACATTGCATAGAGCATCATTGCGGAACTGAACAATTGCAATGGAGTTTTTTTCCATAAGTATTCGCGGATTTATTATGGCAAGGTTCAATGGATAATAGAATAGGCAGGGGAACCATTTGTGTGAAATTTTTTGTCATAAGTTCTCCTAGCAACCATCGTTTTGATTAGCTCCTTCTTGTCCGCGAATCTAAAATTAAGCAATTCATTCTGTTGTACACGTCCGACGCAATGAATCCCTTGTTCCCATAAATAGAACGCGAGGAGCAACGGTGTGTAAAAATTATCGAAGACACCGACGGCATTTTTGGTAAGCCCCGAATCTGGTGATCTAATACATTATTTGTTTTATTTTCTTGTCCGGAATACACTTCGAAGCGATATGCGTATCCCATGAGTTTACATAAAATAAGTATCTTTTAGTCACATTTGTGTGGCTTGTTTGGAAAATTTTGTTCAAGTAGATGACCTACTTTTGTTAAACACATTTGCTAAAATAAGTATCTTTTAGTTACACTTGTGTGGCTTATTTGGAAAATTTTGTTTCAGTACATGACTATTTTTGTGTAACACATTTGCTACTCTATTAAGAGGTGTTGGCCTGTGGGAATACATGAAGTTTTTTCAGTTAGGTGGTATATTACAGGGCTGATCATGTGTAAACGATGATGATTTGGATGATTTTTCTGCATCACTACCCAATATTACTATTTAAGGGTTAACAGAGTCAGCGAAACAAAAGTACGTAAAGAAATAAGAAAATAGTGTATGCAAGTATACGCAGACAACAAGAAAAAGAAACAAATAAATTATTAGGCAACGATTGGTAGTATATAAATGCCAGTCAACACAAAGCAAAAAACATAACTTAACAAAGCACAACATAGAAACAACAAAACGAGGGCCATACACTCACACAAAACAGCGTGGTAGCGCTCACTACTATTCCGAGACACCAAAGTGCTATCAAGTCTTTTAGTCTTATAAATACCGCAACTAATACGTAACATTTAGTCGGTTGATCGGCACTCATTTCTAACATTTCACAATTTATCAAGGAACAGGGATTTAATTATAAAAATAATGCAAAAAAAAAATAAAAAAGCTTGCAAAACAATACAGGATCACCGCGTGCGCGGTTTTGCCAAACTGATCTAGGGTGCTCAATGGATGGGCTTTCCAGTCTACTAATGTTCTTTCTTGTTATAATCTAGTAATTGTTTTCCCTAATCAAATAGTTTTTGATTTTGCTATTTATGCTGGGATCCTTTTGATTATTTTTACTATGCCATCCCTTCATGCCTGTAAAAGTGTGTTATGTAAAAAAATATCTTTGCGTTCGTCGTAAAATGTATATTCCTCCAATGTTTCTCCATTGCATTTATTTAATGTTGTTTGCACGAGGAATTTAATCTGAACACCTGTATGATTAAATTTTTTAAAAAATGTGTTTTCTTGTGTGAGTTCGTTGTGTGTTCGTACTCCTTCTTACTACGTTTGAGCAAAGTATTATGAAAAAAAGTTGCTCTAACTCACTAAGTGTAGAAGAAACGCTCGGTTGTCACTTGCGCGGCAGAGGTAGCAATTCCCCACCAGCTAACGACATGGAAAGCACATTTTACGCTTGAATGGTCATGGCAAAAACGAAGACGAGAATGAAGTATGAAGTATAGGAAAATTTGTTACTTTTTTTTTGATTTTGAGCGAAAACGAACGGCAGCATTTCTTAATTAAACGATCGACATTTACATTGATTGAGAAACAACTCACATATGTGCATGAATGTTAAAGGCAACTACTATCAATAAGCGTACGAGTGTAAGTAATTGAGAAAGAGACAACTTATAACTACCTTAAACTAACTTAAAAGAAGCTTAACACTTGCTGAATAACTTAACGTTATCATTGAGTTTAAATGAGAAAGGGTATTCGATGGTTGGCATGGGTCGGCAGCGCCACCAGCATCAATTTTTTGTAGATGGAGGAGCAACCTATGGGTGTTATCTGATAAGTTACAATTTCTACTCTGCTAAATCCTGTACGCCCGAAAAAAAAAGAATTAGATTTTGACCTGTAACATGGACTAGGCATGGCCGATTTGTTACTTATGTACCAATACTGTAGGATCAGTCACATAACGTATAGAAATTTTTATCATTCCAGCTTATTAGAAATAAACGAAACAACTCAACTTTGCCTTCGAGAATAGAAGCGTTTCAGTTTACGTCTGGCCAAGTTTCAACACCGACTTGAGTGCAAGAACTTGTAGTGAAATTTGAAGACAATCTAATTTTTGCGACCGAGAGGATGGTTACAAACGGTCAAATTGAGTACTGCAAACGTGTTGCCAAAAAGAATTGTGTAAAATTTTACCTAGTTTTATCTATTTGTCCATCAAGCTATGCTGGGATAGAAGAGCTCTACAATTATTTTCTTCTAGCTATTGGTTGATTTGGATTAGAATAATCATCCCTAATTGGTCCCTATCGTAGATCAACGCTTCAACTTATCAATTTTCACATGTATTTTTTAATTAAGCAACCCAATTTATGAAGCGCTTTCTATACGTTTACTTGCAATTAGGTTACTAGTTAAGCGCTGGCGCATACATGTTTTTGAGTGTTGTTTGTTGTATAAGGATGAGGTCTGGCCAGGTTAAAGGCTATAGTTCGAAGAAGCACAAAAAGATAATCGGACATTGAAAATACCCTTTATCGTATGTTCGATATTGGCACCCCATTACTCGATTTGATTCCAAGCCATATATTCAGTCTTTCAACGAGACCAGAAATATCTGTCTCGCCCTTCCGAGTCGTATTGTGTAGTAGTTAGCCTACTCCTAATATACATACATTACATACATACACTATCTCTTGCCGTGGTTTACTTGAAGCAACGTTTCGATTTTGCGGGGATTTGTTACTCCCTTCGTCTCCGCTCGATTGTTAATAGTGATCATCTCTTTAGTATATCCTATGGGTCTGGAGAAGGAGAAACTCTAAAAGTACAACCCTGTATGCACAAGTGTTCTCCAAAGTTTCCAATGAAAGCAATAAATATCAAATTGACTGTGTCCCTTTCGCAGATTTAATAGTTTCATAATTACACAAGATAATAGCCAACCGGTAGCAATAGATGATTTCTAGGGCCCACCAAAACCATTTATAGAACATAACAGGGATATGGCAAACCAATGGAAATTATGGAAACAGCAATGCGAATACTTCGGCGTAGCCACAAAACCAACTTTCAAGGAGGAAGTGTACAATTATAGGTAGTGCAATAATTGAGATTTCTAATTCTCTAATAAGTATCTCACGCCAAACGCTTCAGGAAATCAAAAGTAAATTTGAGGCTTACATTACACAAAAAGTTAGCATCACATTCGGGCGCTATAATTTAATGAAATCGTACAAGCCGAGGGTGAAACACTCGATGAACTGATCGCATATTTGCGCTTTCAATCCAAAATTGGTATTGGTAGCCTAAGTAATAATATTTTCCGTAATCAACTCATCGTATTAAGTGATGCAGGTTGTACGAAGCTCCTTTTAGGAGAAAGATTTTCAGACATGCCAAGGTACTCAACAAGCAGAAAAACGCACAGCTGAAAACCAAAATGAACAAGCATCAATCCGCTTAAATGTTGTAATAAATGTAAAAAGTTTGACTGCTATAGATGAGGAAAAAATCATACCATTCGTAATTGTCCTGCATTTGGTCTTAAGTATAAAAGCCTGCTCCGTTCCGAGATTCTGTGTACAAAAAATACAACGTTCAGCAATAATAGCAAAGGCAGAAAGAACAAAGTAATTACCGCTCTTAGTAGCAGTGAACTTAATGATAGTGGTGATGAAATTTTCGGTAGCAGGATTGACAAAAACAATACATCAAAAATCGCTCAATGGAACAATTTTGATAAACGGCAAATGCTATAATTTGAAATTATACACTGGTGTACAATGAAAAGGTTTGTCCAAAAAATTAGCGAAAGCTCCACAGCCCACATTTCAACTATGTAATATCAAATATCTCATAGCATTCGCTTTGAGTACCCATCTGACAATATCCTTGCTTATAAATCGACGAACTTCTTCAACGTCTTGTAGTGCTGGTGTTTTGCTGATAGTTGTTGCTTTATTGGGATGAGTGCGTAGTCTACGAAGCCAAATGTCAAATAATGGGTAAATTAAATGGTCTTCTCGTGGAATCTATACATTCACTGTCCAATAGATTATTTACGTAACCATCTATGATTGCTTGAAATGCTGGGTTGACGATGCTGAAGCTTAAAAGGCTGATCATCGTTAATCATAATCCGATATTTAACAATGCCACTTGATCCCTTTATTTAGGCACAGTTCTTCCCACTATGTAGTTCCTTTGCTATTGGCAAACTGGGCATATTTCTAATTCTTCTGTGATTGTTTTTTGGGGCTTTCTTCGAACTTACTCTGCCGATTCCCACTTTATGTTTATCAACTTTGGCTTTAAAATTTAAACCAGTTTGATATTCCACTGAAGGTGGTGGATAATGGAAATTTTGCTTTATTGGCGAGGTCTGCTGGATGTTGAACACTTCACTCAAACACATAATTCACAATTTCTTGACTGTTGTTGAGCGACTATCTACAGCTGGGTATGTTGTAACCTGTTATCCGAAGAGCATTAATTTTTGCTTCTACTTACCTTCGTAGAAATTTGTAACATTGCTTTCTGATTATTGGTGGTAATCGTGATCGGTTCTCACTTCTTACACTGCCCTTTTATCGGCCGTATTCAGTATTATTCATGCATGCACATGCACTGCTTGGCCCTTTTAATGTTTCCTTATGACCTGTCGGCTGTTGTTCAGCGAGAGTTAGTGAAGTCCAAAGGCAACTACGTGAGTATCCTGTGTTGGCAAAATATGTTGCGTTTCCCGTGGGATCTGTTGGCTTCTGAAAAATTTTGCACACTGTTTTTGTGGTTTACCTACGCTGGTATACATGATTAATTCAAATTCTCTTAGGCATTCTAACAATTTATTGTGCGTGTATGTCCACTTTCCACATATATTTGACGTTTTTTTTTATTGGTGTTTGTGCAGATTTAATTAGAGAAACCTGCCAACTAAAACAACAAAAGTAATTATTTCTTTATTTGTTCATTACAATATTTAACTAAATAATTTGAACATTTAAATATATATTAAAATTTATATAAGCCACATAAATGTATATTAAGGGAGTCAAGCTCTATACCTATAGATTTAACAAAAGGAATGGCAACTTAATAACTAAGTGTGGACTTCAACGAATGATTCTCGCTAGTCTGTTCTGTTCATACGATTATCCCCAATGGAAGAATTTAAACGAGTGATTCATATAGCATTAGATTACATTTATATACCTATCACCGAAGGATGATAGGTACATTCTATATTCACTTTGTCAAAATGTTTGAAACGCCCACAAGAAAATGTCAACGTCCACCGAAATTGCCTTTCTGGGGTGTAAACTTATCTCTTTCGAAGAGATCCTGCCTCTCGCGTTTGGATTATCATATGGGACCCCTTTTTCATGTCCAGTGACCAAGCGATCAAAAAACGGTTCTACGTTGTGCCGCTGAAGCGATAAGTTGCATGTGATGGATCGGTTAGCTTTGTTTTTTTTTTTGTTCGTGGGCCCCAAGCATCTGCTCTGCCTACTTTACCAATCTGTTACAAGTGTTCTTGAATGATTGACGAAGGTTGGTTAAGAGTGGTTCACAGTTCCTCAATTGTTTTATACCGATTTGCTTCCATTTCTGCCCTTAGCAAATAATTGTCATTGTTGATCTTTCTGGTCGGTAGAAGCCGGAACAATCGAAATTACGGGATTTGAACTTGGAAAACCACCTTTGGCAATTCCGAACGTTTAATGCCTGTGGATAACCGTGTTTAAGATTTTTAGTAGCAGCTGCTTCTTTTTTTTTGGTATTTGTCTGACCATTTCATCATAAACTGTAAGAATCACTTAAGATATTATTATTTACGAATAACCAAGTCACTCTAAGTTTAAAATGTCTTTGGCAGGACTTTGAAATACACAATGAGCTGATAAATGACCAACGAATATCGACATGCGTACAAACGACTTTACATTGCGATTGTTCTATCATTTATCTACACTCCATTTTTGACTTCTTCGATATCTATATATCTATAGTGTTAATCGTTGCCTCCGTTTACCTCTGAATGACCAATTTCTCCTTCTCCGGAATTTATCACACAGTTTTGAAGTTGAACTCTCTTTCCCTAATTTCCCTTTATTAAATTTTTTCAACATATTTGCTAACTTGTCTCTGGTGGGGTCCTTACTCGATTTATCGATTTTATTTACACGCTACGGCCGGTAAGTCTATTTAAGTAATATCCATTATAACCTAATTGATTCTATAATTATCTGCGTAGTGCTATGCTCAGTTACTTTCTTTGCGGGCTTTATGTCCCTTGGTTTCTTTTAAACGATGTCAACCAACCTAACCTCCACTTTTCGATTAGTTCTTTTACCTGTTCGGTTTCGAATCCTTTGCTATCAATCTCCGGGTTCTATCTAAACAGTTTCCGCTAAGCCTAACGCCTGTAATCCAGCTTCTTTTCTGTTACTACCAAGTATAAATTTTAATTATCTTTGTTCTCAGTGCTAAACCTTGCCGTATTACCTCAGAGATAAGCCAAAAATACCTAGTTCTTCCCTGTCCTCTAGTTTAGATCCTTTTATGTACATTTAACATCACTACCTGATTGAAAAAATCCTTGATCCTTTGCTTTTTGATTTGTTTTGATTGATTTATCCTCGGTATCTTGGCATTAATGCAAAGACACATCTGTTCTTCCCTTATAATTCATCACTATTGTCGAATCCATATGCGTTTTAGGTAGAACTAGGCTCCAAACTGTATATCTCAAAACTTCATCACATTGCGACCATTAGTTTACAAGTTACACTTGTTTTTAGTGACGCTGTTTCTGTTTCTGGAAAAAATAGAAAAATCTGATTTTGATGTGTAGAATTTAGAATGAAATGTCCTACCCAAAATTAAATATTTCTCTCAGTTTTGAAATTGAAGGGAAGATAAAATTATTGCTATTTCTGGCCTTATTTGTAGAATTGAAATTCTTTAAGAGAAAATGCATTCATGTTAAGCGCAAGTACTAATGCATGCATATTAATGTATGTAAGCGGGAGAGAGAAAACCTATCAGCTACCCTATGCTATGTTTTAAATCATGATGCGATTGGCAGGGTCACCATGTTATAGATAAAACAGAATTGATTTTTTAGTGCCATGAAATCAAAAATAATTTTGACCTTCGAAATACTCAAAAACAAACTATCCGTCCATTGCGCAAATTAAGTTTCACGAATTCTCGCGATTATGCCTGGTTCTTTTCAAATGAGTAAAAGTTCCGAGGTGAATAATAGACAGTGTTGAGAGTCATTTTTGTTCATTCAATTGAATTCTCTTTATTAATTCTTTCCAATTAAATCAATTTTGTCTTACGTCGAAAGCGTACCTTATATACTAATATACTAGTATATAATTACAAATAATGTTTGTGTTACCAATAATTAAAATTAAGTCATAGAGAAAGAAATGCTTATAATAATGAAATTATATGAATGCATAGGCTGCCAGAAATTTTTTAAATGGTTATGTTAACAGAAAAAATTAGCTCATAAAAATGAATTAAAATAAATACATTGAGTAAGAGCAATTTGTGATAAAATTAAATTGGTATATTAAATACATTACACTTAATTTACTATGCCTAACTTGTCAACGAATACGTTGCGTCTACGTAAGCCAAGTAGATAAGAAAATGTGCGAAGAGCAGCAAAAACAAAAACAATAAATCGCAACAAATTATTACAAAGAAGTCGCTACATTTAGATAAATATTACTATCTTCTTCACCTTCAAATTTAAGTAGTGATACTGAAAGTGTTGATGTCCAAATTCGATTTGATTAGGTGCTTGCATGTATTTTAATCATTTTTCACTTGAAAACGACATCTATTATTAATATTATTAAGTTTGGTAAAATATACATTAGTCAAAACATTTTCCATTCTTTTTTATAATTTTTTCCCATCTTTCTGGCAACATGGCGATACCATGTCGAAAGAACGATATTGGTTTGGCTTCTTCAGTAACTGGTGCCAGCCAGGTCATATTTCATCAATCTGAAGAAGTAGTAATCAGAAGGCGCTATATTTGAGGAGTACGCTGGGTGAAAAACAACTTCCCAATCGAGTTGCAAAGGTGTACTCTGGACTACTCTAGCAAACTGTCGCCGAGCATAGCTATGCAAGAGGATGACTTGACGTCTGTTAACCGCTATTGCTGGTCTTTTTTGCAACAATATCCCGTTGGTAGATGTCGGCAGTAATAGTTTCATTCAGTTTTAACAGTTCGTAATACACTACATCTTATTGATCCCTCCGTATGCACAGCAAATGAAAGGGTATGAATATTACGCTATGTTGTCGAAGTGGATGGCTCTCCTGGACTAACGCTTTACTTTTTGCACTTTGGATTGTCGTAGTAGGCACTTATTACCGCCAGACACAATACGTCGCGAAAAACTTACATATTTTGGCCTGGCAAGCAATGAAACCGCGATGTTTAGGCGGTTTGAAATAAGGGTGTGAAGTTATATTTAAATATAACTAGCAAAGACACAAACTAAATTTTTTTACAGAGCTTTATAAAGCCGTTAACAGAATTCTGTTAAACGAAGTCTCGAAGGAATTTAACTCTAAATACAAGTAAAATAGAACTTTTCGAGAATTTTTTTGCAAATTGTTATAAACAAAACATAACTTTACGTAAATTAAGTAATATTCGAAACCAAAACTTTTTTACACTATGCCATAAATTAGGTTGATAAAGCGAAAGTTTGCGGAGCTACTGTGGCCAAGCCACGTCCCTTAGAAAAATGAAACTAGAACAGAGTGAATCTTCTATTTATAGCCTTTCCAATGGTGTGCAGGTTATATTAAGTTTTGCCTGAAGAATTTTTTATGGAACTTTGAAAATTTCTATACTTAATATGGTATAGGTTAACATATAAGCAAACTTTGAAAGGCCATTGTGGTCAAACCATGTCTTTTGAAAAAATGAAACTAGCACAGAGTGATTTTTATAAGTCTGAAGTGTAGATTTATAAGTCTGTTAGGAATGAGGCAGTTCACGCTGTTGAAGCGAAATAACGAATGGTTTTTGTTTACAAAAACACTTAATTTAATATAGTTCGAAGAAATTTAACATTCAGTGCAAGAAGAGCATCCATTTCAATCCTTCATAAGCAGGCGACGATGCTACACCTTACTTTTATGTGTGTGCTCAGAGAAAACGTAATATTTGGTTTATGCCTTTGATTCAATGTTCAAAAATAATAAAACAGTCATTTGGAAAAACATAACCACCGATGCTAAACTTGTTACCCACTACTACAACTACTGTACTGTTAACATGTAGTTGCAAACTTCTAATCACATGAAACAAAAACTCACTCAATAAGACTCCAGTCTGTCACATACACCGCAACACTAATTTCTGGATAGTATCAACCTGCAAGTGATAAGTATCAAAATTTTATGATATTCCGGTCATTAGTTTACAACTTATAGTTATCTAAATAAGACTAATTTTTTGCTCGCTTCGGACGGCTTTAGCCGATTGTTACCATCCCCGCAGACTGACGATTTATCCCTCGAATGTAGCGACGAATCCATGTCTCATTCATCGTCACATATCGCCTAAACAGCGCTCTAGGCAGAAACGATATCCACTTCGAACGAAGCTTTCTCATGGACAAACGTTGATTCGAAATACATATATAAGCAGTTAGCCATCTGACGCAAATTCACTTTTCAGTCTTCTGAAATGTTTATATATATTTTATTTTTTATATTCTGGAGCAACTGTCGAATTCCATCGAGCTGGAGGATTCAGGATATCATTGTCCATACGACTGTGTTTAAACTCAAATCAGCTACACATTGTTTTTCGCCTAGCACTCATCGTCATTACACCTTTCAAGCCAACGATGATTGTGAATGCGTTTTTCCTCATCAACAAGTGACGTTTAATCGTCACACGAAATTCAGATTTTTTTTGATGGAATCATATTTATTTATTTATTTATTTAGTTATTTTAATTCTACTTATACATGAAACTCAACTAAACAAATAACAGTCGAGTTCAATTGGCTCTTAATGCAAAACTTATATTAATTAATAATAAAACTTAGTATAAGTACAATAAAACAAATAAGAAGGAAAAAGAAAAAAGCATGTACACAATCAGCATAGAGCCACACTTACAACCGGTACAGGACCAAATTGCAAATGAACCCCTAAGCCATCGCAAATATGCACAAGTCTGGCAACCGATAATAATTAACAATAATTTATTTTTGAATCGTAACGAATTTTTAAGGATAAAAGCTAGTTTAAGTACGACATAGGTAAATCACGCGTATTAAGTAATGTTGCTTTAATGGACTTTAAAGAGTCCGATAACGAGAATAAGTGATAGACGTCATTTAGGTTCTTGCAAACGACACGGAGCGGATTAAACAACTCATAATTATATTTACACTAAGCTTAACCAAGATAAAGTGCCTAGAGAAGCGATTAGGGACATTTAAGCTTATTTCACCAAGTAATGAAGGCGAGTCAATAGCACCATTTATTACTTTGATTACAAAGGAAACGCCAAGAACAAACCTACGTTTCTCAAGAGACGGTAAGGACAGCAGAAGCAACCTATTTTCATACGAAGGAAGAGAGGCAATCGGATCCCAAACCGAATTTCCAACGGCAAACAGCAAGAATTGCTTTTGAACAGATTCAATTGAATCTACATAGCACCTATATGAAGGAGACCACACAACAGAGGCATACTCGAGTATGGGCGTAACCAAGCATATGAACAGCCTTTTCGTAATGTAGGGATCATCAAGTTCTTTGAACCTTTTTATAAAACCAAGCGCGGACCTACCTTTGCTTACCGAGAGCTTAATGTGCAAGTTAAAATGTAATCTATGGTCAAATAGAACGCCTAAATCTGTGAACGAAACGACGTCCTCTAACTTATGCGAATCTATGAAATACTGAGTAATGAATGACTTTCTTCTTGAAAAAGAAAGCTTCTTATATTTACTCATATTTAGTTTCAGAAGATTCACAGAGCACCATCCAACAAAATTATACCAAGTCACCTTGGACCTGATGTGATTGCGATTCAACAGAGAAGAAGGAAAACAGTTTCAAATCATTCGCATACATTACGATCTGGCTGGAATTAACCACCGATGGGAGATCATTAATGTATAAACTAAATAAAATGGGACCTAAGTGACTTCCTTGAGGTACGCCAGACATAACGGGGAATTCACCCTAGGTAATGAAGTTAAACAAAACCCTGAAGGATATATTGTGCAGATAAGAGCTTATCCATTTCATTAAGTAGGGTGGGAAACCAGAGGCTTGGAGTTTAAAGATAAGTAGTCTATGGTTAACCATATCAAATGCTTTGCTTAAATCAGTGTAAATAACGTCTGTGCGAGAGCCGCTAGAAAAAGTCTTGAAAACATGGCAGGTAAACTCTAACAAGTTGGTGACTGTAGATCACCCTTTCCGAAAGCCGTGCTGGTGCGGAGAAATATACGAATTAATGGCAAAGGCCAAATGCTGAGTCACAATACGCTCGAACAACTTGGGCAAGACACTCAACTTGGCTATGCCTCTGTAGTTCTCAACAAATTGTCTACTTTCACTTTTGTGGATAGGAATAAGGAAACTACTCTTCCAACATGAAGGGAAAACACCTAAATACAACGACATGTTAAAAATCTTTGAGATCACACGACATAACTCGACAGTGCAAGATTTAAGTACACATGATGGAATACCATCAGGTCCAGGCGCACAACTGTATTTTAGAGAACTCAACCCTTTAGAAACATTATCTTCCGAAATAACCAAGTTAGGAATTGAAACCGAGTTAATTATAGGATATGGGTAGTTTGCTGATAAACCGGAGTTAGCAACCGAAAAGTTTCGTCGGAAATACTCAGCAAACAGATTTGAGATTTCAAAATCATGCGAGGAATCAGACCCATTAAAAGAAACATGAGAGGGATATGTGGAAATTTTTCTTTTAGAGTTAACAAATTTAAAAAAGTATTTAGGATTAGCAAACAGAAAGGATTTAATGAACTGAAGGTATCTGCAGTAATAATGGTGGTTGAGGGAGTTAAATCTATGCCTCGCCACCGAGTAAGCGAAATAGTCGACCGCAGAGCCATTTTTCGAATATTTTTTGAGTAGCGGGTTTTTTCTATTCTTGTAATATTTAATTGTCGTATTAAACCAGGGGGGACACCTGCATCGAGGTCGGCACTGCTTAATCGGAGCAGATGCAGCAATAGCTAGATTTAATGTATTGTAGAACGATGACATTAAGCTTTCAATACTTCAGGCTTGAGAAATCAAGCCTCATATGTGAAAGACGATGTTTTAGCAATACAATATTGATTTTATGAAAATCATAATAATTATTTAAAAAAGTTTGATTTGGCACATTAAGGCAATTCAACAAACCATCATTCATATGATGAAAGGAAATGCATATTGATGGATAATAAGGATCCTCAGGTAAACTAAAAGGTGGACAACGATTTACGTTAATCTCGGGAAAATTGGCAGAGCAGAGATCAAGCAGTCTATCAGTACAATTAGGGGTACGATTATATTGAACCAAACTATGATCAAACAATTCATTAAAGAACACAACAGCCCTATCAGACGTTGAAGTAGGAATCAAACAGCTAGAATTATCACTGTTACACTAAGTGACTTGAGGCAAATTGAAGTCACCCAATGCAACGACCAAATCGGTGGTTCTAGACCGCTTAGCCACTTCACATATGAGGGCAGCGTGTTTGTTGTAAATGGAGATATCAGAATTTGGGGGAATATGGGAGCAGGTTATAAATAGATGTTTATTAGGCATTTTCGCACAAATGGCGATCAATTCAACGACAGAAGAAGTGGGAAATTCAATTAAATTGGAAGGGACTGACGCAGATATGGCAATTAATACACCACCACCGATGCGATTCACTCGATCATTTCTAAAGACTTGGAAAGAATTATGAAAAAGTTCCGACGAATGAAGATCGGGTTTCATCCAAGTTTCAGTGAAGGCCAACCAGAAAAACTCCGTGCTCACTGAATTTAGAAAAGTGGAACGAATTTTCGAATTTAGGCCCCTAACATTTTGATAAATGAGAGATAGTCCGCCTGCAGAAACGATTAGTTTTTTGAAGGCGACAAGACTATTACCTTGGTATTACAGGGACGATCTCGAGGGATAAATTCCTTAATTAAGGATCCTACTGGCCACAATGATTTGTTTAACAACATATCACTGTTTTCAGTCGGAACTAATATTTTAAAATAGGAGATTGCCCTAGCTTGAGAAAGAGCCATTTTGAAGATGCTAACACGCTTTAAGTTGACTGATGGGACTTTCGTCGCCAGATAACTTTTTATGTTATCCACCGATGTTTCAGGTGCCAGTCTTGACACATATTGTGCTTTTCTGGGAGGAACTGCCGTCAAGAAAATGCCATTTATTGGAACAGGAGGGGGGTTCACGGTAGGAGAGTTTCGAGTTGGGGAGAATATAGATGGGGTTATCGCCCTTGTACCGGCAGTTTGTGAGACTTGCCCAGTCTGGTGACCAGCATTCACACGCGAACAGGCAGGAGGAGAGGATGATTTATTTTTCTCTTCATTACTTTTAGGCGATGGCGCTTAATTATAGTGAGTGGCGACTCTAGGCGAAGATACCCTTGCCACTTCAGCGTAGCTTAAAACCGACGGACTTGCCGGTTTGTTTGTAACTGTTTTGCTACCAACCGACTCAGCAATATTGGAAACATTACTGTTCATTTTAGAGTTAGAGGGAGCGGTAACTTGTACCAACGAATCAGATTTGAAGAAAGTCAGAGGTGACGTCCCACACGCTACGCTACAAGTAGAAGATGAGTGTCCAATAAAACGACACTCATCAAACCTAGACTTAATGAGCTCAAACTTTTCCTACAAGGAGCCGAGATTTCTACTCAATTCCGAGAAACCATAACGCGTCTCCGTGAAAAGTTTATAAAAATCAAAGTCCCGCTGCCTACAGTCAGGACATGTCCATCTTAAACCTTTAGACGAGTCAGCGATTGCGTCAGCAGCACAAGATGTATATAAACACTCCATGTCCAGTCAAAAAGACAATTGTGGATTATGAAGAACAAACAGACAAATTGCATAAAAAATCTTCAACATAAAAGTTTATCAACCAATTTGTGCAAAACTTCTCTGTTACGTTGACACTATAACATGATATAAAAAACAAAACAAACTACTAACACTGAAAAAATAAACAGAGAAATAGAGAGAAAACAAAAAAAAAAAAGAAGAGAGATTTATATCAGAGCTCAAGATTTTTGTTTCGAAAAAACCCATGAATCAAAGCGTAAAGAAAAAATACGTCTTTTACTCTGTATTCAATCACTTTCTTCTCAAAGTATATTATAAATGCACACACTATAAGGCAACATAGCCACGAAATTCAACAAAAAATTAATTTTTAATTACCGAAAACAAAATATAGACGACAATACCGCGCGACAGAGTTGCCAAACCTCCTTCATTGTTCTAAAACCTACAAAATTAGCGTCATTAAAAAAACCGCAACTTGTAAACTAGTTCTCAGAATTTTGCAGACGTACTATTTGAATGTTGGTACCATTCGGCAATTTTATGAACAACAGCGTAATGAAGTTTAATTGCTTTACATGCGTAGTTATGTTGGATAGATGCCTTTAGCTGATTAACATGGATACCTGCCGTGGAGGCTTAATCCCACGATACCCGATGGCACACGAATTGTGGAAACGCACATTCAGCGTCCTAACATAATCTCGAGCTCCAGGGGGGATACGTATATGGGCGTATACCCCCTTCCTAGTGTTGGCGAGGCATTATCTAAAACCTCTGTCCTTCTATGCACCTTCACATCAAGCCGAGGCTCTTCTTGCGATTCTTCTTCCCGCTGTCAGGCCGAAGCAGGAAGATTGCTTTAGGGGTTCTTGACACTCGTGGTACCGGATATAAAAGGAGAAAGAAAAGTGATGAAAGCAAAATAATAAAAATCGCCGGTCAGATAAGATCGGAAACTCGGTATGAGATAGAATCTATAGAGGAAGCTGCAGTAACAAAATACCAACCAACATGATACGCATGGACATTGCGTTCTTACTGGGCGGAGGAGACCGATCCCAGCCTCTTTTAATTAAAAAGGGAAACGGTACCTTATGGGTATGAGTGAGCAAAGCTCAATCGAGTTGAAACAATCATAGGAATGCAAGGAAACGTGAAAACGAGTTTCCATCACAATGACGTACAAGTTAGAGGAGTAGTTTCCGATAAGACTTATAGAACCCCATACGGATTACCCACCAATCAGTCAGTGAAGTCAAATAAACTGTGGATAAACCCGTCATCGCATAGCTTACACAGAGTTACCTAAACCTCGTCGAATAAGCTGGCGCTTGAGGAAAACACCAGATGCAAGCGCCCTCAATGCAAATGTCGTCTCAAAAGCAGAGAGAACCAGATTACAATCAATACTAGCGTGAACTACTCTGACTCTCATGGCCTCTCTATCTCTGAATGCAGAGTATTCAGGGCGCACCAACAACACATGTTCATAGACCGGAGAGACCGCCACATAGGCAAGCCCAAGTTTCAGAACGGCTTCTTGCATGAAAAAATGCATTCAGAGATTCGTGGCCTGTACGCAGATGCTAGCTAAAGCTAGACTCTGGGTGCTTTTCGACAAACGAGACGTCATGAATAAAGTTAAAAATGACTCTACTGTTCCCACTATTATCCCAACGACTTCCGCTCCCTAGAATTTAATCTCTCCACATACTGAGTTCGTAGCCCGTCAAATAAAGGCAGATCACTCTTTATTTTATAGGCAATGCTCAGACGCAAAACCTTAAGGTCCAGAAGGGGTGCACCCATCAATACCTGCAGAGCGTCAGTTGAGACCGTTTTACAAACGGGCGGACACGCCAACAACATTATGCGTTGGCAACTCAACACCTTATTGCGTCTCACATAAGACATGACGTTCGGGCACCACACGGGAGCACCAGTTGTGTGGGGCAGAGAAATTCCTATGAATCAAATGTACTGAAAGTGTAAAGTATATGGATGTGTATACTCGTTTCCTGACCCTGCTCGGCTGTTTCCGCCAACACTTGCACTCTTTCTATTGCCAAAATTGATTCGGCCAAGCGCGTCACCAATCAATGAAAAGAATGTATTCACTTGGATTTCATATGTGCCAAGACAAGCTTAGCTTGAAATTATATCTTAAAGTTATTAGCTCTTACTTCATTGATAAAATTGGTTACTTATATACCAGTTTTGTACAAATAAAATGTATGTACAATTGCTTATTTGTAATTTTCGATAATGGACGCTTAGTGTAAAGTGCTTGTCTTTTGAAGAAATGCAGATGCAGCATTTTTGTAAGTGTGCTACCTGGTTTTGTGTCTGCGTTAATTTCGATAGGTGACTTCTACAGGTAAAAATTAGAAAGAAATGGGAAATACTAGAACACGAAAAGATTAAATTCGATAACTTCGACCTTTCTTTACCTAAAATAAAAGTTTTCCATTTAATGTTGTTGAGTTATTTAGCGTATGTCCACGCTAATCACCATATCTCAGTTGTCAATTTTGGTTTCAACGGTTTAAAAGTGATAACACGAATTGACTGAAAATGCCGTTTTGGCCACTTGTTGCAAGACTTGTCCAGGATATACTATTGCAGCTCAAATGGCAAGTTCTGCCACACCCAGCCTGCTCACCAGATGCCTTCTGATTATCACTTGTTCAGATCAATGCAGCGTTCCTTTGCTGAAACGCGGTTCCACAAAGTTGAAGAAGTACGAAAGCCAAACCAACATCGTTCTTCTAACACTGTATCGACATCTTGGCAGAAAAATGGAAAAAAGTTATAGAAAGTGATGGAAAATATTTTGGTTAATATATATTGCACCAATTTTTCTCAACAAATGCCCTTTCAAAAAAACCTATCAAAATTAACACTACCCCCTAATATCTATGACTGCGTTACCTACATCAGGAATGTTGTGGTCTGAGGGCGTATTGAAAATAATTTATTATATAATTTCTTTATTCTATTATATATTTTATCTATTTATTCTCTACATCTTGTAGTCAGTTAAACAATATTACCGCCATTGATTTCACTAAGTGAAAAGATGTTAATTTTTTCGTTAACCCTAGCACTCTCACTAACGTTCTCTTCTTCTTCTACGAGATAAAAAATTGAAAATAGACGATTTACTGCCTTAAGTAAAAATGTTTTTAGCGGACGGTTTCTTTTAGATCTCTTACCAGAATCTCTTACCAGAAGTTTCCTACAATACAAACGAATAAGTGTTTTTGAACATAGCAGCACGTATGTATTTTACAATCATAGGAATGTCAGAATAAAAGTTGTCAAAGCGTGACAAACTTATCAAACAAAACACCGTTATATTATCGAATTAACATAACCATTTTGTCAGTCTTAAATGCCAGTAGAGATTACTCATTCATACGATTTATAATTGATAAAGAAAATATTTGAAATAATAAAAAAGTACATATTTTTTCTGATGTTACTTTTACAGATTTCGTATAGATAATACGGATCATATAATAGATGTAAATAAAGGTAATCTAGCATTCGAGTTTGATCAAGTTCATATAATATGCCCGGTGTATGAACCTGGGACGTTTGATAATGAAACGGAAAAATACATTATATATAATGTTTCAAAAGTTGAATACGAGACATGTCGGATTACTAATGCTGATCCTCGTGTTATTGCCATTTGTGATAAACCGCAAAAACTAATGTTTTTTACAATAACTTTCCGGCCATTTACACCACAACCAGGTGGTCTGGAGTTCCTTCCTGGGAATGATTACTATTTTATTTGTAAGTTAACATGAAATGATATCTATAGTAACTCAACGTAATATTCTTTGGCACTGGAATTAGCCAAGATTAATTACAAATTTGTTAAATGGTTCGGGCTATGTTTGTTCTGTCTCTCAACTGGACGCAGTGAATTTTGTTTGTGTATAAATTGCAATGCTATGCCCTTCTATGTGCTGAGTTACGTTGACTTGTTATAGTTATTTTGACAAATTTTGAATTGCTTAAATATTGCATTAAATGTGTTTTTTTTAGCAACCTCGTCCAAAGATGATCTATATCGGCGCATAGGTGGTCGGTGTTCAACTAACAATATGAAAGTTGTTTTCAAAGTTTGCTGTGCACCCGAAGAGAAAAATAAAACCTCCACCAGTCCTCAGATGATTGGTGGAAATAAAAATAACGGTGGAAGCCCAGGAGTTTCTGTACAACAGGTTGCTCCCACTGATATAGGAACTACCAGTGTTGAAGACCCTAATGGCTTGACAAATGTCAAGAATCTACATGCACCACATAATAACATAAACGTAATTGGTGTAAACGGTATGAATAGCGGCGTAATGCCCAATGGCGTCCTGAATATAAATACCGGCAGCACTAACAACAATGGAATGCAAGTGAATCCGGTTGTAAACAGTCCCAGTAGTACTTCAATTAACACAAATGTAGATCAATTTAACCGCATACCAATTCAGACAAATAACCTAAATGTTTTGGGTAATAACATCGGTGCTAATAACGTTGGTCTTGGTAGCCATGGTAGTGGCATTATATTAACCCATGGCAACAGCGGTGTTAATATGATACCGACCGGAGGGATCGGAGTAATAGGTCAATATCCCAGCCATGGATATCATGGACAAAGCGGAATACGCATAAATAATGTGCCATCATCCCATCATATAAATCACAAAAATAGCAATGGTAAGGACGAAAATGTCAAAGAAGTTAGTAATTATGACGGTACAGGTCTTATGGAAATTGGGTTCGGCAATAATTACTTTATACCACCCATAATTAACACAAACCACAGTAACATTGTACAAAGTACCTTAAATTGGCCAGTATGGGGCAAAGGGAACGACAATACTACATACACATACAAGCCAAATAACATATCATCTAATAGCAGTCAGGAAAATACTAACATATTTTCACCAACATCCCATAAACCAACAAATAAAAAAGGCAGAAGTAAGTAATTTCGATCTAATATTTACGTAGAAGCATAAGTCAGTTTATGATGGATCCTTTCACAACATGATCTTATTTACACACAAATAAACGCATACGCATACATATTTACAAATTTCTACCAATCCTGTATAGGGTCGTATTTAGGTATCCCTTATAAAACAGCATGTGAATTTGGTAATTATGAAATATTGAAGAAATTTCTATATTTAATTTGGTGTGCAGAGGTTTGTGCAAACAAAATGCTAACATCTTTCAAATTCAAATGCTGGGTATTGTTAAGAAAGTATGTTCAATAAAAATTCCACGTTCAATTTTATATGCACACAGCTTATATGTTTGCGAAGATCTATATGGCCAAGCTTTTAAGTCCTCATCTTTTAAAATTCATATCTTTGTTTGGTAAGGCAATAACATCAATGCTGTACATATTGTAGGGCTAATTCTTTAACTAATAAAATAATTTAATAAAGGTTTAGTGAATCTTATGCACACAGTTTCCTAATTCTGATTTATTATCACTAATTTTCATTTTGCATCAAGCAGAGGTCTATTCCTCATTTTTTGTATAAGCAATAGTAGACTAAGAAGAAGAAAGTTCATGCCATTTTCTTATATTCTTACTACAAACGTTACAACTTTAGTTACAAGTCTGCAAGTTGGGTGGTCGTCTTTACCATCTTTACCATATTGTAAGGTTTCACTTGTAGAGCACATTGCATTGATTGTTCTTGCTGTTTTTTTCTGAAAAATTTAATATATGGGAAAGTTCTTTCATGTTAAATCTTATGCATTATGTACAGTTTTTATAATTGTTATTGATATTAAAAGCATATTAATATAGCACTAATATTCTTATTTCTGTCGTGTTACAGCCACCATTGTAAGATGGGATATATTCATTTTGTTTTTTTCCATAATGTTTGTAACCCCCATAAGAAGCTTCAGAGAAAGTGTATATATTCTTGGTCAGCGTCAAATTTTGACTTGAATTAGCCATGTCTGTCCATCTGTGTGGTATGTGTTTTTGGCATCCTCCTAGTCGCATGAATGAAGGCATCTATTTTAAATTTGGTTGATACAATGAAAGTTTCTGCACGCAGATTCGCATGGAAAATGGACCAAATTAAGTCGAAACAGATGCGCGCAGTGGAGCGTAAACTGGACGCAACACCGTTTTCTTTTTTTTAAATGTTTGATTTTTTGCTCGTTACTCGGAACTTATTAAAGTATGAAGGTTCAGATTTTCCATATTTACTCTACGAAGCACTCTACTCTTTACGTCCAAACACGGAAACAATTGACCATATGCACGCCAAGTTGCAAGTAATTAAATTTTATTTTTTCACTTTTTTGAGGGCTTATGCTTATTTATCACAAAGAAACTAAGACAGAATGTTTAAAACTATTTTGTACACTTCTGAAATGAAGACATATTATCTGCCTAAAAATGGGTTAATTTTAAGATCAATATGGTAGACGTCGCGATTAAGTTTTTCTTAATAATACCAGCGATATGCGCATCAAATAAAAGAACTTGCATAGTGGTGGGTACGCGAGATTCGGCCACGGCCGAATACAACTTTTTTACTTCTTTTCTGGTTGAGTTTCTGGTCGTTACCTTATTTTGTAAAATTGAGACCTAATCAGAATCCCCCGTTGTAGAAATGTGTAACTAAAAAAAATTGAGACAATAAATATGAGATAACTTTTTTTAAAAATCAATTTCCCAATTTTTTTGGATACTTTAATTTATTAATGGATCCTGATTGTTTACAAAAATAATGCATATATTTTTATTACCGTCTAATTCTTTAAGGCTTGGGAACAATTTTTCTCAATCAATTTTCCATTAGCAATGATATCTCCCGTGTGGTTATCTTGGACATAACTTTTTTATATTTTCGGATAATCAATGTATCTTTTAGTGTATGGCATACTTATCATAGTCAGTAACAGTTAACAGCATTATTCACTTCCAAAGGTTGTGTATTCTCACTCCTTTTTGTTGTTACGTTATTATAATTCTTGGTCTTCCTGGATTGCAATGTTTTTGTCACTTTCAAAATTTTTGACGCCTTTACGTCATCAATATTAATGAGACGTAAGTCGTCCACGGTCCATCCTTGATATGTTCAACAGTAAACTCATGTCCTAGATGTAATCGCATTCTCATGAGTTTTGATGATAGGTCTTTCAATGAAAGTAAATCAGTCAGTAGCTGATCAAAAATTTGCGGCCATATACGTAGGGTTTAAAATAACCCATTGCTCAATGTATACTGGCAAGCTTTGTTTTCATTGTAGATTAGGCTCTCGCCTTTTGTGAATGCACGAGATGGGTTAATTATTGGCATTTGTAATCCATTGTGCTCTTGGGCAGCATGCATATTTACCGATTTCGGTGATGATGGAAAATTCCGTTTGAATATCTGTGTATTGTGGAATCTTGGGACTTATTAACTGCTTTTTGAGATAACTGAACAGTTGTTCACATTGAGTTATCCACTCAAAAGGTATAGTTTTTCGATTCAACTTACTGACTTGCTTTTGGGATTGTACAAAATTTGCCATTGACTTCCTATGGTAATTGCAAAAAGCTACGAAGCTTTTCGCTTCATCACCATTTCTAGGTTAGACAATTCAGAATTAAAAAATATATACTATCATCCGGTAAAATACCTTCGTGTGTACATTTATGTCCCAAAAACGTCACTTCATGGCAAAAGAATGAGCATTTACGTGAACGTAATTTGAACGTACACTGCGGCATGTATCAAAGACGCCTCTAAAATCCCGCATCTTTGAACATCCAATTACGACCAAACTGTTCATGCCAACGAACGGCCAATGTCGTCATTCGTTGAAAGGTTTTGGGAGTAACCTTTGTGCCGTAGTGAAGTCTTCTAAACCAAAAAGATCCGTTTCCCTTAGAACAGGATGTTATGTTCCGTGATTCGTTTTCAAGATCTATCTAATGAAAACCAGACACTAGACCCAGACAAGCGAAAAATCTGGCTATACCTAATTGATCCAATGTGTCATTCATATGTAGCGGAGGAAACTTGTCGGTTAATAGTTTTTTGGTAACTCTACGATAGTGTGCGACTACCTCTTCTCTTATCATTCTTTCCTGTTAATGATTTTTCGGATCCTAGTAAAATAGAGTTGTTGCATCCATATGTGGATAATTGCTCTATACTGTCTACAAGTAGTTCTTTTACCTGTTTGTTCACTTTTTTTTTTGGGAATGGGGAATCCTGAAGTTTTTAATGTCTACTGGTTCGTTGTCCTTTAATCTAAGTTTCTGTCGATAAAAGTTATTTTCCGAATCCAATCTAAAAATATTTATAAAACTAGAGCATTACTTGTTTAATTCCTTTCTCACGAATTCTGGAAAACTTCAATCTATTCAGTTATGTCTATTGCTCTGGTCATTTTGAAGTGGCTGGAATATAGCTTAATCAGATCATATATGATGGTATTGCTTATTTTAACTATGGGAAGTGGTTTTGATATTATTGTGGGAAACGGCTTCCTGTAGCATCTGGTTAGGTATGAAAGATATATTATCTACTTTAGTATGCTAAATAAGTTTGACCACTTCTAATTTTGCTTGGATGGATATCGAACATCCTTAAGATGAGCTTTGTATTGGTATAGCAACGTCTACATGATGTAATGACCTTCCAATGAATCAATCTTAGTTATCGTGATAGTCGAGTTGTATATTCTGACAAAGTTCATCTCAATGATTCTATCATTTGAAAGTGGAAGGTATCGTGTACAACATGGAAATCATGGGCAATGAGAAGATCTTCAATATTCGAGTCTGTCTCTACCTTATCAAATATGTTTATTAATTCCTGAAGAACACCATTAAGACCTGTATATGTACCTATATGTTGGTGAAGAATTGTACTATCCTTGAGTAATGAAATATCGGCTCTCGCATCTACTAGAAACGTTAGTTTTTCTGCATTAAGGGTTGTTCGAGCGGAGATAAAGCTTTAGAGATTTAACTGGATCTGGAAGGCTTTACTGTTTATGCATTTAGGATGGTTATCTCGTTTCCCGTATTGTCGGTAACGTGGCGAGAATTTCGGTTGTTGTGTAATTTCAACAGCCCATTGTGGTGTCTATCTCGATAACTGTTTCAATTATGACCCCTGTTGTCATTGTTCCGGTATCGCCGCTGCAGCCGTTTCCTCTTCCTCGCTCTGTAAAATTATTGTGACCATTTCTACTACTGTTGTAGCGAAAGATTGCATTGAATTGACCATACACGTTAGTATGTGTGCTAACAAATTTAGAAATCATTTCGTTCGTGTTGGGAAATTGCCTGCATAATGGTATGAACCTTGTCGCTTTGGCGATTCATAGTTATTGCTTTCGTAGTTATTCTTTGGCATTATCTAATGATAGTCCATTCGAAATGTAAGCACATTGAAGAGATTTTGCTAGGTCTTGGATTTCCTTCACAAATGCATGCGCATTCCTTCCCTTTTGTCTTACGTTCATTAACTATACTGTTAGTGTGTTAGTATTTTCCCGCTTGACAGAACCCCTTAGTTGATTCATAATTCGTTGGCGGCTTGTCTCTGTGAAAATTGGGTTTCACGTCGTCGCTTTCAATTTTACACTGACTACAACAAATGCTGCTTTTTCGTGTGAGTATTTTATTATGGTTAACAGAGCAATGGCATGCAGAAAAACTTGTTTTCTGGTTTGCCGTCAAACTTCGGCAAAAGTTTGGAGGCCGTATTCAGAAAATCCAGTTTCGTCTGCGCCATTGTCAATATATTCGAAGCGATAAATGGTTTATCCTGAGATAGTTTGTGTTCCTGCTCCGGTAAGTCTGTATTCTCTAAATTTTGTGAGTTTTGCTCGAGAGTAGGGTATAAAGTCGGCAAATAAGATATCTTCAAGCGCAATTTCTTCATGGTATGCATTCTTTGAAAATTTGTATTGTAAAGGCGTCAGGTACATGAGTAAATTTAGAAGAACATACATTGGCCAAATTTAATCTGATTAAAATGATCTAATAATGAATTTTTATGATTTTAGACAGTATGGTCACTTATGGTTCTCCGTTTAGCAACTACACAAAACCAATTCCGTAAATTCAATATTAGTTCAACTCTTACTAACACTTGGTATTTTTCACATATATACCGTTCTTGTGACATCCATGTGACTTACTTTATCTGTACCGTTTTCTTTTAGATTTTAATCATTGATTCATGAAATACTTGCTTCATTTGTAGGACTGATCAAGAGATAGCTTAAAAATAAGAACGTGATTAAGCCCATTAAATGCTTTACCATAATCTATAAATATGACGTCAGTTCGATCACGCTCGGTGAAGGGTTTAAAAATGTGACAAGAAAATGCTAAGCAACTTGTAAGAGTAGATTTGTCGCAGCAACGCACGTGCTGGGATGCGGAAACCGCTGAGCCAGCAGAACGGATCAAATCATTAGTAACAAGATGTTCAAATAATATGGCATTACATCGAGCAATGCACCCGTAGTTATTGACTCATTGCCTATTATTATTTTTATGAAGCGGTGATATACAATTCATTTTCCATAAATGAGGGAATACAGCGCTGGAAAGCGATGAACATATTTGCTCGTGGCTTGCATAGAATATTAGCGGCCTTAATGAGAATGCAAAATGAAGTTGCGTAACGACCCAGCCCAGTGCAATATTTTACCTTTTGCAGGCCATTAATGACATCTTTGGTGAAAACAAACCAATCGGGAAAGAGGTGGAAATGATTTAATTTGAAACTGATAAACAAGTCGGTTAACTATTTAACCCGAATATGGTTCTAGACAACAAGTAGCAAACATATTAGTGTTTTCAACAGGGTCAAATGATTCTTTATTTCCATAATTCATATGTGTTCAAACGACTTATGTTTTACGCTCAGATTTAATGCATTTGGAAAATATTTTAGGATTCCTTCCAAAGTTAGAACGTCTTTTATGCCTATAATCGTTATAACTCTTTTCATTAACTATGAAATGCATGTTTTCAGCAACAAGCGTGAGAGGGGACAAATGAATTCAGATAAATAAGTATTTACAGCATTATTGTAGATAAATATGTTAATTAAGGCGAAAGTAGCTTTATTGAAGAAATATCGTTTCAGTTTGGCGTTATCATTTGTTAACTTACCACGATAGGGAATATCCTGCGAAACGGAAATTGCTGGAAATTATAAATGATGTTAAGCATCTACAGGATAAACAAATGGATCAGTTCGCGAAACTGATATATTCGGCATATTAGTGAACATAGGCGGGAATTTTATTGAAAGAACGATAGTGCTAATTTGGGTAATGTATAAGTTGCATATATCGTCGTACATGCTACAATTGTAAGACGAAATCCAGCATTAAGATCATATATCACTATTCATTCCATCGTACATGTGGCAAATTATAGTCACCCAATTCAATCGCCAAATTGTTTGGTTTTAACATCTAGGTCGTAGTAATTAAGAATGGCAGGTTTCTTAAAAATAGCAACAAGAGATAAAAATATATATGTCTTCAAAAGTAATGCGTCCACATAAAAATTTAACATCGCCCGGATGATGGAAAGATCCTAGTTCGGATGGAAAAGGGTTATGTATAGCTAATAGGACTTCCCCCTCTATTGGAGTTCTTATGTTGTCTACATACCGTATAAACAGCGCAAAAGATTTCCGAAATGAACATGTTCGTCTTTAGTCATGTATTGTAAAATGAAGATTTAATAATCACAACCGATACTATATGTATACTTACTATACTATGTAAGCTTAGTATTACAGTCTCTAACATTTTGATGAAGAATTGTGCAGGCGAGACTTGCTATGTTTATTTTTTTCGGTCGATAGATATGGCAAAAGGAATAATAACTATACTCGCATTGCACAGTTTGTTATGAGGAACGAATTGCTTTCGTAGTGCATCGTGTGGCAAGGCATTCGGTAGTTCGTCAAAATATTTTTATTTTGAATGAAACAACTTCTCGTGGTTGCTCAAAGTTAAATTTCAACAAACTGACCGCAGACCTTGGGATATATGTATTTTTGACATATATGAATTGTTCAATGTCATCAATGGGTGTACTCACAGATAATCGACTTGGAAATATCGATTTTCATGGTGCCACGACTCTTAGTTGAATTATATAACCATTGGCATTACTAGTCAAAGATCCGGTCGATGGATTTTCGCCCCCTTGCGTTGTCGGTATCAAGCGATCTACTACCATAGGATCCGGTTACACACCCACTTAGGATGGCAGCAATGCATGGAATTGCTACGACTAAGCTTATTGTTGCTTATTGCTAAGGTTTGTTGTTATTTCTGCTGTTATTGTTGTGGTTGGAGTTGTCGCTATTTATAGTACCAATGCTTTTATTATTATTGTCGGTAATGGTTAATGCGTCTGCATATCCTTTAACTTTATTAATTTCGATTCTCTTTAAACATTTGAGTGCGCAAGAACGCCATTGCGCTTCTTTTTTTTATACCGAAAATGAGGAGACGAGCGATCACGCTACTGTTGGTGAGTATAATTTTCGTACCAATTAAGATCAATTGTATTCATATTGTAACGTAAGCCGTCTTCTAGATCTTACGTTATTTAATCGACTTCCTTTGAAATAAAGTTCGTACCGCTGACTTGTTTCGTAGGATAGTGTAGGTTATATTTGCAAATTATATACCGAAATTTATATATACAACGTTTCAATTCTCGTTTTGGTCTTGTCCTTTTGAATATTCCAATTCAATTTTCTTGACTTGAGTCTCACGATTCATATTCGACTAACTCGACCCGGTTTGTGTAAATTCACTAAATTCGTGCACCAAAACTTTTTTGTAATAAGCGAGAGTAAAAAATATTTTTGTTGGTCAAAATCGCTTGTTACATAATAATTGGAAATAATTATAACCATTTTCATTATTTAAAAAAAAAAACTACGTATTTCATCCCGCACTTTTAGCATATATATAACAGAATTTTTCAGCGTTCAAACAGTTCCTTTTTTCTTATGGATTAGGCCACTTGACAATAAGGTTGTAATTTTTTAGATTTTATTTAACTTAAGATTGAACTTTGAGATTATGAATACCACTGTTTCATTGACCCTGAAGATATCAAGAGTATACGCCCTGTTTTATAGAGATAAGATATGCTAGTAAGAAAATAGCTGAGGATAAAATTATATAGTTGTAGGCACGTTTTCATATGACAGACAAAATAAGGTTGCTTTAACCGTTCCCTTCAACACAATCCTTCTTTGCAGTATAGAAACATGATGCATTCCTAGTGAAATATACGATTGAACTAATTCCGACGATGGCTTAGTGGGTCAATAAAAACAATAGGTAGCTTCTAAAACACTTTTAAAAACTGCAAATTTGGGATTTGTTGCCGATTTCCTTTAGGTTCCTTAAATAGTAATAGTAATACAGATACCCCCTGCGGAAATAAACAGCAGACTTTCCGTTCCTTTCGCGGAAATAAATAAATATTCTATTTTTTCAGCAAAGGATGAAATGAAATCTGGAATACTCAATCCATCCATAGTCAAGACAACTTCTGCATATCATATCAACCCCTCAAATATACTCTGCTGGTTCGCGTTAATTTACGGATATAGTTTCCAATGAAAAGCGGTTCAAATGCAATAAACGAAAATATTGCGTGTAGAATTCAGTAACTGCATTTTTAAGGTTACTAACTAATAAACTAACAATCTCATTATACAAAAGTAGCATATCTGTAATGAAGAACAACTAGACGTCTACATATTGCATACAGACACTGCTACCGGAAACGAAAGAGTCGATCTGACGGTGGTAAAAGATGCAATTTAGAACTTAAATTGTTGACGCCAAAATGTTGATTCCAATATGGAGAAATAAAGACAGCAACTAAGTCAACTCTAGTATTTGTGTTGGTTTAAAATAATGCTCCATTTTTCTCTACTTGCCATCACCAATATTTCTTAAATCCGCTTGATCTCTGTACTGGGCTGCGAATAAGCACAGGACTTTATTTTCAAAGTATGAAGAATTATTCCCAGGAAATCATTTACAGAGTTAATGTGCATTTTTTTTCAAAAAGTAGACCTCCAGTATTTCACGACACTATACTTTATTGAGCTGTCAAAAAAACTTGACTAAATTTTCTTTTCGAAGAACATAATATTACTCTCCTGGCCTGCGGAAATCTTATGCCTACAAAGCTTTCGAAACATGCCTGGTTACTTCTCTAACTTCATAAATTTGACCGTGTGTTGTTTGCATACGAAATTTACCTAGTATATTTGGTAACCGCCAAGCCTCCATGTACCATAAGGTGCATTTTTTTAAGATTCGCTCGAAGCATCAAATATTTTTATATTATTTTTTCAACATTTTGTGGAAAACGTTTTTAACATAATTAAGCGGTTTTTACGTAATGTTTACAGTTGTGTGTGTGTTCTCCGGCGAAAAACATTTGATAAACTCGACGCACTGTTATGAGCACATTCGAAAATTAAAAGACTAACTTTTTAATGCAAAACGTGTCGCGTTTGAAATTTATCAACTAAGAAAACTATATTCGATCGTGACGGAATCTTTAAAGTCATCACCGTTATCGTTTGTTGATCAGCACCAAATCGACTTAGGCATGTCCGTCTGTCTGTCTGTGCAATGTCTGCTTTAAACATTCTCCTGGCCGTATAAATTGAGCTATGGACTTCAAATTTGGCAGAAACATTGGAAGTTCTTGCCCGCAGATTGGTATTGAAAATGGGCCGAATCGGTTGAAGAGCACGTCCACAGCACAACGTAACCTGAGAACACCTCTTTTTTTCAAATGGAATAAAAAATTGTTTTCTTGCTCATTACTTATAAACTATAGCAGATAAATGTACAAAGATTTGAGCGCACCTCCTATAGGCAATGCTGCAGCACGCGTACAAAAGTAGAAGAAATTGGTTGCGCCTACCCAGTATTATAGTATATCGCAAATTTAGTTTTAGTGTATAGTACAAATTTTTTTTTTTTTTTTTCAATACCGTTATAATGCGCAGAAACAACCTTCAAAAATCTTATAAAGTATATAAATTTTTAGCCAGTTTCAAGTTTTGAGTATACCTAAACATATCTGCCTGTTCGTCTGTCCATCTGTCCGTCTGCCAAACTGTGTAGTATATATGGTAAGCATTCCCCCATTGACGAAAACGAAGAACATCATCTACAAATTTGCAAAAGAATTTGAAAGTCACCAAACGGCCAAACGCCTGTGCGAAAAATACTTTCCTTTTGAAAAATAGAAAAAATCAGCAGCGCCCACTTTATATAATAGAGCATGAAAGTTTAGTTCTTTTATTTTTATTTTTTTTTTTTTGTATTTTTAGGATACCGGTGCTGGTTGTAAAAAATTAGGTCACGACATAATACAATTTTCTTACTTATTTCTATTTATATCAATTTCCGAAATATTGATGATATACATCTATTACCGTTGAAGTGAGTCAACTCGAGTCACTTTTCTTGTGAGGTTGCGCCAATCGTAAGAATGAAGATGAGAAATTGGGTTGTTTATTGAACAAGAAAGACAGCGCCCGAATGTCAGGGCTCTATTGATATAATATACTGAAAAGTTCTGGATAGATATGCATTAATCTTCTACTGGGAATATGTGTTCTTCTTGTTCTTAAAGCTTTTAAATTGTATTAGTTGTGGTACCATTATTCGCGGAGTGTTGCATTTATCCTAAACTATTTTTTATAGGCTCTAAGCTTGGACAATAAAATCACTGAGTGATTTTTCTTCATTAAACATACAGGTTCCTTTCAGCTAGTACCTATGTTTGTTAAAAATTTTTTATTCTCATACGAGCGTGACTTGGTTGATCTTTCATTTGGTCCTAAGAAATATTTGTACCATGTCTTAAATTCATGCCTCTTAAGTGGTAAAAGCTAAAATTTTCTGCATATTTTCCACCTGTTTGTGGGCGGAACCTTTTTTCACTTATTTCGGGATGTTAATCTCCTTTAGATAAGCACCTATGATAAATTGTAAAGCTCAATTTTTTTCCTGCAGTGCTTGGCTAACGGAAATGTATTCACCTTAGAGCAAATCTTTAATGTCTTAAACGAACACGTGAATATAGCAAAATATTTGTTTGTATTTGTTGTAGAAGTAGACCGTTGAGGAACACTTTTGGACATAATTTTTATATTTGTGAATTAATGATTTATAGGTTTAAGATTTTTGCGAAATAAACTCATTTTCAAACTTGAAAGAGACCCCTTAACTAATCAAGTCCGGGTTAGACTTCTGGCCTCCATCTTAATTTTTCCAAACTTGAGTTCTTTAGAAACATCTGGTTAACAGACGGATGGTTAAATAGGTTAAAAATTTCTTGCTAATCGATAATTTATGTATTTCATGAGATCTTGGATATCTGTGTGTAGATAAAAGCATATCTATGTCAACCAATTGTCCCTTTCTGGTAAGTTTACAACACAGACAGCTCAAAATCGTCTAATATTCTGCACTGTCAAATATTATAAATCGAGCTAAAATTTAGCGCAAGTATGAGCAATTACCATCTGATAGGATAATATAAAAATGGTATCGGTCAAAATTGAACACACAAAAAAAAAAAAAAAATAGCTGTTGCTAAAAATTCGTCTTAAAGGTAATATTCGTCTCTTGTTCGTCAATCCAAAAGCATATTGGCAGAAACAAACGCGTATTTAAACATATTAGCATTCATTGAAGAAGAAATAGCGCATTCTCTTCATAATCACTGGTAACTGCAACTATTAAATTTTGCTTTCAGCGATTAAAAGTGTCGAGTGAACTACTTACATACTACAATTTTTTTTCTACACAAAGAAGGAAAAAAATTGTTCAAAAATTTTATTTCGTTTGTTCGTTGTGGCCCGAAATGAACACAAATAATATTTCAGCATGCTTATCAACATAAGTTTATATTTATATATAATGGTCCTTTAAGTTTTATGAGTAACAGTAAACTATGCGCTGCTAATCTGAAAAATTGGTTTTAAAAATTATTTTCATTGGCAACGATTAGTTTGTAAATTTGAAGTGGGAATAAAGCATCTTAATAACTTATTTTCTTCTCTTTTTTTGCACCTACAGATGACCACTATGAAAAACACCCCAACGAAGTTGTCAAAAACGAAGAGCTTACGTATAACAGTGGCGCAAGTAATATGGTAAGCCGAATATTTTTTATTGATTGGACGACCGAAATTTTAAAGGCTATACTTTCATCGAAAAGTATTGATACCACGGCAATTGCGCTGCATTTTATAACCCAGTTACAAGAGAGTGTACACTGTTGCATCGATCAAGTTTCTGCGATTTATTTTAAAAGCTTCATACTGTACAGTATGTCTCCAATATGCAAATTAGCTGTAACATTTTTTGTAGTTTTTAAAGCCTTAAGATATGTTTTTCTCCTAAAGCCTATGCCATTGCTGAGGAAATATCCGAAGTTAAAATCAAATGGTCCTACGAATGGAAGTTCAATAGCATCCTATAGATTGCCACAAAAGAACAGTAGTATTAATCACACGAAATTAGCAGATAGAAGGTGAACGCATATCATTTGATTTCCACAAACACAATTTGAAATTCTAATATTCTAATACACAAATATGCATCAGAAATGAAGGAAGGGAGAGAGAAAAACTAAGCAGAGTCAAATGGATAGAGATACACTGATATTGCTAATGAGAGGCAGACAGTGAGCGAATAGAAAAGAAAGAAATAAATGCAGCCAGACCATTAACTGCATATAAAACACGCGCGGCAACAAAGCTCAACATTATTTTTTTCAATAATTAAGACAACTTTCAGTTGACGTTACGTTAAATGAAGATGTGCGCGTGATTAATGTAAGTTTTAATTCAATTTTTCTCACTTTCTAAATCACTATTCTGATTTGAAAGAAGGGTGCGTGGCTTACTGAGGCATATGTTGTTTTCAAGATAAAAAGCGTGTCAAGTATTATCTAATTCTTGTAGCATCTATATTACGAAAGTATAGTATAGAGTTAATAGTCTAAAACATTAACAGTTAAGTTAGAAGAAAAAGCGTATTTGATTTCTTACAACACTAGCAAATTACTTATTGTAGCGTGCGAATAGTGTCTAACATTTTCACTTGTTTTAGTGTTCTTTATGTACGTTTGAAAATTGTGCACAAACTGAAGGAATTTAGTTAATTTGTAGTACATTGTAAGCAATATCCACATAAAACTGCTTTGTCTATAGGGAAAGTTTTTGTCCACTCCAAAATTAGATTCCTTTTTATTGAAAAATATCTCTTTTTTTTATATATTCGAGTAAAATAAAAATTATATAAGTATGCAAGTAATCCGATTAAACACATTTTTACAAAGAGCATCCATCACAGTGCATTGTTTGCAAAATTGTTTTTAAATTTTCAATCTTTTTGTTGGAAAGAGTTTGAGTCTGTTTATTGTTAAGAAAAAATGTAACACATTTTTAAATGTAGTTTAAAGACAGATTTTCAACAACGAAAAAGTGTATAAGGTTACGCAACGAATTTTTTTTTTTTTTTTTTTTTTTTTGCATACTTAATGGAATTTCCAATACTTACTCGGGTCCTAAGTTAAATAAAAGGAACAATATAAAATAAAAAGAGTAAAATAAATTATTTAGGCACCAATGAAATTTATATTAAATATTTTTCAACGCGCTTCTTGCCTAACCTTTTCTTTGGAACATATATGAAGGAAAGGCATTTACAAATCTTTTTTACCTATATCTTTACTAATACATTATAATATATTAAAATAAAGTATAATAAAAAAGTAGTATTAAATATAAATTGCACCATATAAGAAAGATATATATACGAGAATAAGACATTAGTTTAATAAAATAGTCTAAGTGCTAATTATAAAATATCACGAATCCCGGTTTCTTTTCTTTGATAAATGGCACGGAACGTGTTAAATTATACTTCTCGGAGTATTTTTTAAAGAGAATGAGACTTAGGAGATATAATGTCTCAGCGTGAGATTAAATTAATCAAATTGCATTAAAAAATTTTGCCATCAGTGATGTAGGGATTTACTTCAAGTAATTTCAGTCGCGTGGCTCTCACAGTTGGATCTTTTAACGAACCAAAGAATGAAGTAGGTCGTTCTAGGTGTGTCGTGAATCATCATATCCCATTATCTACATTTTTTCCACAATCAACAGGCTTTTTTGGAACCGCCGTAAGGATCTTTTACTTATTTAAAATTTGTATTTCGACTTTGTTGTTAAGTAATCATTACGCGTGGTAATGGAGGAAGGAACTACTTGTAACTATAAAACTCAAACGTACAATAATTATGGTTGTTGAAGGATGATCACATGCTAACTGAGAAAAAATTTGGTTGGCTCAAAAACGTACCCGTTAATATGAAATAAAACAAGGAGAAGAGGATCATATCCAAAGAAAATCCTCAAAACCTATAGAGCAGATATAAATGTAAACAGAAAACATATAGATAAATTTTCAAAGGAACCGTATACACCTGTTGATGTAATCCGACATACATTCATTTTCACCCCGTTCCAAATTAAGATTTCGTGCAGCTGACAGCGAAAGATATCTTTTTTTTGCTCGCGACGGCAATAATTATTATTGTTAGTTAGTAAAGTCTCTATTACTCTTACCATGCCGTACAGCTACCACATCGCTACAATTATGGAGTTTTAGCCGCGTTCATCATATATAATTTAAATTTAATTTTCTTACTACGCGTGCGCCAATTTTCTTTAACTGCGGGTTGACGCTATGAATATTTACCTTAATTGACATGTGAACAGCTTACTTTGGTACATTTCAAAGTTATTTAAATCCTTTTAACTCAAAATACGGGTTTACTTTTAAGATTTTTAAAAGTAAAAAAATGACTTAGGAACGTAAAATCAAGGGACCTCGGGATTCATTTGGAGGATAGGCGTTGCCTTCAAACAAATTTCAAAAACAAATGAAAAACTTCAACTTGAGAGCTAATGTATTTTAAACCCTTTCTTCAGAAAATCACCCAAACCTGTACCTCCACGAATAGAAGCATTAAGTACACATAAACAACGCATGTGGCGGATTCATTTTTTGGTCAAATTTGAAGGTCAAGCTAAAAATTTTAGCCAAATCAAACGCTTAATTGAGACACCTAAAACTTAGGTATACATAGACGTAAATATTCCTTGTCATTTTGTATGTAATCTGCAATCTGTAATTATCCTCAAACATTAACTATATTTGTGCGTTTATAGGTTTGTTCTGCAGTACACGATACACTGTAAGCTAAGCGTGGATTCTCTACGCAATCACATGATCAGATTGTCTATGCTTATCTTCTGAAATATTCCTCAAATTTTTGTTAGTATCGCATTTTGTCGAAATGTCGTCACTATAATAAATATCCAAAGTTTATGCCTAATTTGTAGATAGACGATTTGAAATTTGGCGAAATATTGTGCTCCAGAAGTTCTTGACGCTCTTGAAAAGTCAACAATTTAATTAATAATAATTGTCGAAAAATATAATTTCATTATTCAACAGAATAAAAAATTAGAAAGCGACGTTTTGCAATAGATTCCCTAATGATTGTCCTACAAATAAGAAAGCTACATTCACCTCGGAGCCAATACTAGATACCTAATTTCTAAGGTAAAGGTAAAAAAGGTGGGCATAATTTTGGTTTTTTTTAAAGTTGAGCTCTTCTGCGACAAGTATTTGTGGAAGGTGTCTGTTTCCGCTAAAGTTGTTCAGGTGTTAACGATATTTCATGGGTTTTAGCTTTTACTAGATGACAAAGTATATACAAAATTTCAGGACTATATGATTGGTTATCGTCACAAAACGTTTGCTTGGAGCGTATTAATAGTGGTGATAGTTATTCCGACCAAAACAAGTAAAATAATGCGCATTTAGCTCCAATATTTAATGAATTTTACTGCATTCATACCATGCATATCTCTTTATATCCTACATCACTTGTGGTAAAGGGTGTATTAACTTTGTATGGACATTTGTAACATCCAAAAGGTAAGCTTAAGATACACCAATCACCAATCGATGGACTCAGTATCATTTCCATTTTTCGACCAGTCCCCATATAACGCCTTAGTTTTGAAAATTATTATATGGAAGAAAAATTTTGTACGACAGGGGCAATTTTTTGAATCCTGTGTTATATAACCTTTCCAAAAACTGAAGCTCCATATGGTAAGGTCTAATTTTCAAAAATTGGCACATAATCGTAAATTGGCAAAGAAATCAATCTTACCTAATTTGGATCATGTAGGTCTATTTTTTGGACAACACCGCATGTAACGATTTACGATGAAAATTGGTTCATAAAAGTAATTTGACATAAAAATTAAGTAGACCAAACGTGAATCACATGGGTCTACTTCTAAGATCCGACTCCATATAAGATTTCTCACGAATAGTAAGCACTTCATATTTAATACTTTATGATGAAAATTGGCCCATAGTAGTAATTTAGCAAAAAAAATTAACGGTAGGGAATTTTGATCAAATAGGTCTATTTCTTAGAGGCCACATATAGAGGGGTTATCATGAAGAGCAACTCCTTATATGGAGATAAAGTGAAGCTAGACGTAGCCTTCTATAATCTAGAGAAATAATAATTCTGTATTTATGCAAAAGTCTCCATGTTTTTATGCAACATTAATTAGTAATTCTCCATGCTGTCTTCTCTGTTCAGATAATTTTCATATTTACTTTTCACGATTACAAGTGGGTACTTTGGTAATCATGGACGGTTTCAATTTAAATGTGTTTATTTATGAGCTTATAAATTTTGTTAATGTAAACGCTATATGATTTCTTCTTTTTCCAATTGTTAGTCATTTTTATGTTTTCCGTAATCCAACGTTTGCTACGTTCTATTTTCGATTGCAATTCAAGTGGTTAGTTATTTATTTGTTTCAAGTATCCAATTATTACGTCGAGTTCATCCAATTTTTTTCGTTTAATAAGAAAATATGTTTGGCATGCTTGCCAGTTTTTCATTCTTCTCTGACTTAAAAAAGTTATCATAACCAACACCACTTCTCGATGATTACCAGTTAGTTTAACTTTTTTTATATCTATGTCCCCATTTTATATTACACATTTGTAAATTTGTGACAAGCCAACGCATAAAAAAAGCGTATTTTTGGCAATGTTTTCGGAGAAGAAAAGGTAATAGAATAATAATACTCGAGAAGTTTACTAACCACATATTTGTATATGAAAAAAAAAAAAAAATTTGAGAATATATTAAAAAATTTCAATACCAAAGCCTCTCTCGCGAGAAACTTTCACAACAAGCGCAAATTTGAATTAAATGAGGTAACATTTTAAAAATACTAGGGTTTGTATAGCTGGCGAGTATTTGAATGGAAAAGTGCGATGTTTCACTCAAAAAAAGGCAATCTTCTTATTAAAAACAAATGTTTAAATTAATTTGCCAAACATATGTTATGCTTTTTTTTTAGACTGTGATCTTAAATATATTGAAAAAAAATTCGGATGAAAAAATTGAAAATTCGCCGTTTTGAAAAATCCTGTTTTGGAGAAAAAAAAGATTACATTTAATGGGTTATAAGCATGTTTTTCCATTATAATAAATTTTTAATCATCTTCTTTCCCATTAGGGCGTAATTCAAGAATCATACAACTGCCCTTCCTTGTTTAAATAATTTTTTCCACATTTGCTAGAAGGTTTAAAGTACCTATTAGTTAAAAAAAAATTTCTATGGCTACAGGGGTTCTTCTCTTAGGATATGTTAACTGGCTGCAATTTTTGTATCGAAAATTTCTTAGCTATGACAGTTAAAAATTTGCAAGGATTTGCAAGTTTTATAGAAAATAAATAACGAAATGCTAGAAAATAATAACGAAATGCTTTGTGGAAATTGGCATTTGTGTGTGTTTGTCTCAGAAGTGACGGTCGTGTAGAGCTTTGTTCATTTGAAGAATTTTGTTAGAACAATTAAGTTGCATTAGAAAGTTGCTAGTAATTATGGAATAATATTAAAGTCAGTGAAAATGTATAGTCCTTTATTTGGCAATTTAAAAATTAATTTACGCAGTGAGGCTCTGAATTTTTAATTTTTAAAAGGTAAATTTTAAAAGGTAGAACTTTAGCTATAGAGTTGTATTCAATCCAACAAACCATTACACAACTTACAAGACCGATAATTGTATACATAAAATCTTATTATACCCATCACCGGAGGACGGGGGCTATATTCAACTGCAACGTCTGCAACGCCCAGAAGTAAGCATCAGAGATCTCTCAAATTCTAAATCGATTCACACATGTCTGTCTGTCCGTCTATGTTGTAAACAAAGATGACACTATCGACTTCAAAACTGTAGCAAATAAATATACAAAAATTTGAACACATATTCTATGAGCGATGCTGTAGCACCCGTACAAAAATGGAAAAAATTGCCATCGCTTACCCAATACTATAATGTATCGTAAATTTGGTTTCAGTGTATAGTGTAAATTTGGTTTTTTTCAATATCTTTATAACGCGAGGAAACAAGCTTCAAAAACCACATCAAGTATATAAATTCTTCGCCAGTTTCAAACTTGGAATGCACCTAAACGTGTCCGTATATTCGGCTATCCATATTTACTGTACAGACACTACCCAATTGTAAAGTTTCTGTGGTAACGATTTTACCGTTAGCGAAAATAAAGATATCTCTTACAAATTTGCAAAAGAAGTTGGAAGTGACTTAAACATTTCCAAGGACAAGTCTATGCGACAAATACTTTCATTTTGAAAATAGAAACAATCAGCCGTGCCCACGTTATAATAGAGCATGAAAGTTTAGTTCTTTTTGTGTTTTTTTAAGATAACGATGATGGGTATAAAAGTTTATAAGAAAGGTTAAAGAATATAACTCTCAATTGGCTAAATTTTAATTATTTAAGAATTGGATACAAACGTTTTCCAGTAGATAGCATTACCAGCTAGAAGTTTATAAATTCCAAATAAAACTTGCGATCATTAACATCAACCCTAATCGATCTCTATAAAACAAGTAAATTCTTTCCTTTTGTTAAATCTTATTATCGTTGGACTACCTTAACAATAGCATAAGAAATGTTTTAGAGCTTGAAAGTACTATTGCGTAGGGATAACTCAGAAGCTACAAAAGCAATGTCTGTGCTTGGAATTATACGCAAATACATAGCAAATTAAGTCTGGTTCATCTTTACATCAACTAAACTAGCTTATTCATGTTTATTGCACGTTTTTAAAATAAAAACACAATGCTTGCGGGCTATGTGGTGTACGTGGCTCGTGAACTGTTAAAATAAAGATGATTGTGTATATTTAAATGTAGATCGGCATATAGGTTGCATTGCATTGTGCGTGAACCAATTTTTCAAAATTTTTTTAAATATCTTTGTGCGTAGTTTTTGACACGCAAAACATGGATCTTTTATGAAAACAAAACAGACCCATACGGTTCATATTGCAAGCAAATATAATTAGTGTGGTCATTTACGTTTTTATAAAATATATATATATATATATATATATATTGAGCTAAAGTATATTAGTGTCTATTCCTGTATGAAAAACATTTTTATTTCGCTTTATTAATATTATTTTGGTTCAAAAAAATGATTTTTCAATTACAGCTTTCGCTTTATTAACCTTGCATTTCATTACCGTTTGCGCAAACAAACGCTGGCCATATGGTTTTGCTTTAACAAAATTATGCGACTTTAGAGTGTTAGGTCGCGACAGAACCCATTTACTTGTTAAAAGATGAGTAACGACTGTGCTTTTCAAATGTGCTGAACACAATGATTGCACTGTGTGATTTGCGCTACGCAAAATCAGTTATTTTTATTTTATTTAATTATTTATTTACACATGAAACTCATTTAAGATTAATGAACAGCCGATTTCAATTGACTCTCGGAAGTACATTCTATACTAATTATTATTAAAACTAGTATAACGAGTATAAAGAGAAGTAACGAGAAAAAAAAACATGTACATAACTAGTAGAACGCTTAAGTTATTACAAACATGTAAAAGCTTGGCAACCGCTAACAGTTAACAACACCAGTCAATTTTCATATCATAGCGAGACGTTAAGATCGCAAGTTTGTTTAGGTTTCTGCAAAAAACTCTGAACTTATTAAATAGCTTTTGACTACATTTACATTGACTTAGTTTACTGAAGATGAAGTGGCTAGAGAAACGATTAGAGGCATTAAAATTTATCTCACCGACTTATGTAGACGAATCCATAGTACCATTTATTAACAAGGAAACACCAAGAAAAGTCTACGTTTCTCAAGGTAAGAATAACAAAAACAATAGTACGGCGACTCTGCCTCCAAAGAGGTCCCAACCCAATTCCTAAGGGCAGACAACAAGAATTGCTTTTGAATGTACATAACACCTATAGGAAAGATACCACACAACACAGACATACTAAAGTCTAACTAAGCCCATGTACAGCCTTTTTGTAAGGTAAGGATCCCTCGGCTCTTTGGACCACCACTTAATGAAACCAAGCGTGGACCTAGCTTTACTTAAAGAGAGCTCAGTATGCAAATTGAGATCTAGCCTTTGGTTGAATAGAATTCCCAATTCAATGAAGGAATAGTTAGTATTGAATGATTTCCTCCTTGCAAAGCAAACTTCTTATATTTTTTTAGATTAAGATCTGCCTGAATTTAATCACAGACGGAAGATAATTAAGCTATGTAACTAGGTTTAATGCTTTGTAGAATGATGGTAGTAGGCTTTTAATATTCCCAGCAGAAAAATCGAGTATAAGCTGTGGAATATGAGATTTGAGCAGTAAAATATTGGTTTTGGAAGTTGGATTTGACATGGTAGAGTATTTCAACGGACTATCATGCCTGTAATAAAAAGAAATACGAATTTCTGGATAATACGCTCATGTAAACTAAAGGGCGGACAGCGATTTACAGCTATCTTTGGGAATTTAACAAAGCAAAGATCTAGCAATAGCATTTGCTCTTACAATTAGAAGTGTGGTTGTATTGAAGTAAGTTTCTGTCAAATAATTTATTAAAAAGCACAATAGCTCTGTCAGATGTTAAACGTATGCCATACGTGCGTTGCTCAGAAACAGGTGTGGCAGACCACATCTTGGCGAAAGTGCTCTCAGCTGCGAGATATTTTGAAAAATTATTATAAAAATGTTATGAACACTTTTGTTGTTTCATTAGGAAAAACAGAAGAGTCAAGAATTCATTTATAATGTAAAAGTTGAACAAACTGACTGTATGCTTCTGCGGCCGTTCACATTGCAGACAACCATGTGAACACAACCTTTTCGAATTGATCATCATTCTCTTGTTCTTCGTTTCTAATTGTTTTTCTACCACATCGGTAAATTTCAACGTTCCTTCTAAAAATTTTTTATTTTCAGTTTTTTGTTTATATTATACTTTCTGGACACATCCTTTTGTGAATATGGCTTCTTGAGCTTTCTCTTTTGCCACTTTATTCCATAAGCCAGCAAACGCTTCTTTTGTACACTGCTTTCTTGAACCACTTTTCCATAATTTTTGTTTTAACTAATTAACTTCAATTATATATGTATTACCTATTATTATTTTTCTCGATTTATTTAATTCAAATTTTTTCTTTCATTTACTTTTGATTAAATAAAAAAAAAAAGCAAATAGCCATTTTTAAGTTTGTAACCTTAACCACCCGATTTTACTTTGTTTTTATAAATACATTGCCATACATATACCAAAAATATGCGACAGAGCAAAACTCAACGCCAGCCATATATTAAACTACATATAAACACAAGGCACACATGACAATTACTGTGTTCGGTGGCAACCAACGAGCAACGAATAACTTAACGATATATTGAAATTTTTACAAAATATGGTGACAACAGCATTTGATTTGAGGTTTAATCTATTCAAACATTGCGGAATGTATTGAGTAATTCACTAAAAGACTTTGAAGAAAAAAGAGCGAACATGATAATAAACTAATTGCTGCGAACGAATGTGAAATCAATTTAAAAATTCTTTACTGTGCGGTAAAGCATCCTGTCTATTAGGTGTATTTCGCGAAGTAGTAATATTATCCATGCGCGAAGGAATGTAGCACATACGAGTATTGTCACTTCGAATGGATACGATCCAAGCTTATACTGTTCAAGCGTCAAATTAGATAAAAGTTCCGTAATTTTTTTAAATGCGCATATTCTATAAACGTTTCTATGCAATCTTCCAATAATTAATAATACTTTTCTTATGTTACTTAAGTCCAAGCCTTATTTCGAAAGCACGATCTAATCTTTGCGTTCATCCCATTCCGCCAGTAGACATTCTCTGGGAATTTCAAAGCTTCGTCCACTGTTCCTTAACGTGAATAGTAATTCACTGACATTCCTGTACGTCATTTTGGTATGCATCGCACAACGCTCTGAAATAAAATCTGCGTATTCAATGTTAACTTATATTTTCTCCACTCTTTTTATACCCAGCACCGAAGGATGAAGGGTATATTCATTGTGTCAAAACGTTTGTAACGTCCAGAGGGAAGCACCAGAGACCCCACCAAGTATATATATTCTTGATCAGCATCACATTCTAAATCGATTTGTCCGGTTGTCCGTCTGCGTTATGTCTGTTCTCTGACCGCAAAAATAAAGCTTTCGACTTCAAATTTGGCAAAAACCTTGCAAGTTCTGGCACACAGGTTCGTATTGAAAAGGAACCAAATCGGTGGAAGAGCACGCCCACAGGATTACATGAACTAAAAACACGTATGTTTTTCAAATGGAATGAAAAATTTTTACCAAATAAATGTACAAAAATTTGAACACATATTCTTTGAGCGATGCTGTAGCATTCGTGCATAAAAATGGAAAAAATTGACTACGCCTACCCAATATTATTGTGTATAAAATTTAATTGTTTTTTCAATACCAAGGCGCAAAAAAAACTTCAAAACCCCCATCAAGTATATAATTTCTCGGCCAGTTCCAAATTTGGAATGCACCTAAGTATGTCTGCCTGTTCGTCAGTCTATCTGCGTGTATGCGCGACTGGGGAGTGTTTACGGTAAACATTGTCCCGTTAGCGAAATTGAAGATGCAAGGCCTATAAATTTGCAAACGAATTTGGAAGTGACCTAAACTTTGGCAAGGACGTGCCTACAACACCGTCAAGCCTATGCGCGCCCACTTCATGATATGAAGCAAGAAAATGTAGTTCTTTTACTTCTATTTTATTTAAGATAACGGTGACGGGTATAAAAAATTCGGTCGCGACCGAATTTAATTTTCTTATTTGTGATTGTTTTTGATTTTGTTAAACAAATCATTGTCACCACAAATGTGTGAAGATTCACAGTTCATATTATGCTCTTGTCGTACTCTATAAACAATTCGCAATAATATTCGTAATTCGTAATGTAGTTCTATAAAAAATTGCTTCAATTCTCTCCAAATACTATGTCAATGAAATTCAATTGAATAATTCTATAAAGGAATTCTGTATTGCAATAGCTTTGCAAATCATGCTAAGTCTTTGCTTAACAGATGGAAACAGTCATGTCGATAGTACAAGAAAATAGGTGTTATTATAAAAAAAAGAATGAAGGAGAAAAGGAAATCTGCAAAGGAGAAAAAAAACGTCCTTGAAAAGAAACTAAAGCTAGGGAAGAAGAACTTTTTTCAGTAAAGAAATATTCAAGTGAAAAAAAAACAATTAGTATTTAGTGACTAATTTCATGGATTTAATTTTTTTTCTTTTTACAAAACCTGTATTTTTTTTACACTACTTCTATTTATTTTTATTTTCTAGTTCAAAAAATTGTGTGTCGCGAGAGTGAAGCCAAATTAGAAATGCTAATTCCTCGTCAATGTCGAAATTTTCATCAGAATTGTATGTAGAGTGTGAAGAAACCATCGCTAATGTTAACAGGTTGTTTTAGCTAGAACTATTGTATAATGTTGCACTATTTTATATGTTTTTTTCTGCAATTGTCAAGGGATCCGTTTTCAGGGAATGAACATAGTTCATATTGACACCTGTACGGCGTACAACGCCGATATCGATATTTTTGATTTACTGTCACCAACGACTATTTCGTGGAAGAAGGTTCCGTCTTAATAATGTACTCCGCATTCCATTACAACCTGTGCAAGCAGTAAAATTAATTCCAATTAAATAAACATTTACTTTTTGCAAGCTCTGCACGAGAAAAACGATTTTTAACTTAGTTGAGTTGATACCTCTCACATAATATCGTTAGGCATAGCATGGGTAGTTAGAACGTGATACATATTGGTATTTGCTTCGATTACCTACGTAGATATAAGTGCGTAATATTTATTTTGTTATTTTCAACAAAAGCGTTGGATACACGCATTTTAGCAATTCCGGAATTTTAAAATTATTTAAAAGCTCATCATCAAACTGACGTCACGTTCCTTAAGAAAGAGATTTTATTTTGAACTAGAGACACATATGCAAATCTCGGAGTACATACTTGGTTTTTAGCTAACGTAAGTAAACTACAATTCATAAACAGCTGACAGCTTCAACGTATTCAGTGATCTTCGTAGATTAATGAAATCGACGATATTATTTAGGTTAGCTACCTTCAATGTATGCTGCCTCTTCAGCCTTTTTGAGCAAATCGCCACTTCTAGCACATTCATGGCATTTACTGACACAGTATTTTTTTGGGATATTCTTGACATTGTTTTTGTATATGACCATCATGAAAAGGTGTTATTTCGTTTCACATATCCGTTACTAATGCAATTAAAACATTTTAAGATAGCTTGTCATTATTTTTACAAAAACGAGTGAAGTGGCTATTGCTGCCATTTTTTTTTCCATACAGCTTACTTTTCTATCTGTATGGTGTCTCTTCATGTATTTTTGTGCTTAATATACAGCAATTTTGCAATTTTTGAAATATTGGGACGAAATTTCCTATGCAGGTCTGTTTTGACCCAAGAGGAAATCTCGCTGCAGATGGATTGGGCCGGACCACGCCTACAACTACCCCCGCTACAACGCCTTGTTTTGAAAACAGCGATGTATGGAAAAAATTTACAATGTTCCAGACTTCGATAGAAAAATCGCCGCATACTAGTATTTCGGCCTGTTGACGTGATGTGCAATATCTGTATCTGAGAAATAACTCTTTGCGCAGCAGCACTGTTTATTTTTTAATGTTTCATAATGGAAATTGATCCATACTAGTACTTTGACATAGAAATTAAAAGAGTAGGCCTTTGCATGACAAAAAAGTCTAATTTTTGACACTTTGATACGAAAATGGGTGAAGAATAATCAGATATTTTGGTAAGGAAATTAAATTTGCAAAATTTGGCCTACATTGGTGCACATGTTGGACCCCCTCCTATATAAGGCTCCAATGATAAGAATGTTTTTACATAGAAATAATATACAACTTGATAAAGTAAATGAGAACTCTGTTATGTGAAATCTTAAGGTATATTTAATGGTTGACCCTACGCTGCTAGAATTTTTTCGTTTATAAATGATATTAGTCTTAGGACAACCAGATTGATTAAAACGAATGAATTAATTATTAAAAGTTTTGTGTAACATTGTGAAAAGGTTCCCGAAAATATACTTATGACTAGACTACTTTTTCTTACTTTCCTAAGAACTCAAAAGTATATTTTATAAAATGCCGGTAATTCTAACACAAGAGATAGTATCCATAAAATAAACTGGAATATATGTACATGAGTATATGAAATCGGAATTCTTACAAAATCTACATCAAAAGGTATATAGGATAGCAGATAAAATTGTATAAATAAAATTAAAAAGTAAAATATTCTCTCAGAGTCTCGTTTTTTTATTATCTCGATAACTTGAAGTTTTATCTTTAAACGAAATTATATATATTTTTCTACATCTATCAGTAAATTTATTTTGTTGCACCTAAACTATCGTGTTTGCTGAAAATAAACTTTTGACTTTTGAACTCTTCACTTATTTCTTTTCTAGTATTTTAAAAATTAAATTTTTGGGGTTTGATGTAAGGTTGCAAATTTCAATCCTAGCGAGACCTTTTACATTCTTTGTCTTTAGCTATCTTTAAAGTGAAAGTAGTACTCATGTATTTTGTTTTAATAAACTAAGAAACAATTTATATTGTCGTTTTCGTTTAGTTTAATTTCGAAATATATCATACCTTATACTGAGTGTATTCTAAATCGTATGCGATCAGGGAACACTTCGTTTTTAAAAACTAAACTAGAAAAAAGGAAAATTACCAAGATCTCAGGAACCTTCAATGTTTCTGTGACAGCAACAGTATTACTGGAGTTAATTTGCAGCTATCTAATTGCTTACTCGTTGATTGTCATTATTTGTGTAGCATGAATTCTGCTAAACTGTTATGCGATACAAAATGTTTATAAAACAAAAGCATAAAGAGTAATGTAGCTTTAAGTAAATATTCGATATGGTAAAAGTGTGAATTTTCGAAAAAAATCCAAAATGCTAGGTAGAATAAACGATGAAAAGAAATTTCATTGTTTATTTCACATTGAACAATCTTGCATTTTTTTTCCCCCAAAGGTTTGAATAAATATCAATAAAAATGTATACATCACGAAATATGAAGATATTTTTTCTTAAATTGTACGTATTCCTACATTATTAAAGGTCGTGAGCTCAAGTCTCAAGTGCGAGAGAGTGTTCAGTAATTGAACCCCATCTCATGTAACGAAAACTGAAGTTCGTATGACAAAATGCTCTAATTTTCAATGCTTCGTGATGAAAATCAGATCATAACAATAATTAAAGATAAAAAAATTAACTGTACGAAATCTGAAACATCTCCTATTCTTGAAACGTAATCTGCATAAGACTTTACGAAAATTTTTGTTCCTTAGGGCAGAAAAATTTTTACTTTTATATATTATGATGAAATTTGATCCATAATAGCAATTTGATATAAAAGATAATTCTATTAAATTTCAACGATGTAGGCATATTTCTTGATCCTACGCTATATGAGGATTTGCACATAAAATTTTTATTTTTAGGACAGAAGGGTCCAAGTTTTAATGTTTTATGATGAAAATCGATTCTTAATAGTAGCTTGCTACAAAAATTAACTCTGCTGAATTTTGAACACGCACTACAATTTTTGAAGATAATTAATTTTTTTGTTTTGGGTACAGCCATTTTTACGGAAAGTAAGCCTTTATTTGCAAAGGGGTCTAATTTTTAATATATAATTCCATAATAATAAGTTCATATAAAAAAAGGTATAATTTTTGTGTTCTTATGGCAATGTTGTTTAGGGTATTTATTAATTTTATTTGGATATACATATACTTTTTTTCATATTCTATCCAATTTTCCATGTTACAGACGAATTGTTGCACACCGCTCATTGCTTATTTATTTATATATTATATATTGCTTATTTATTTATATATTATTTATTGCTTATTTATTTATTTCACAAGGATTGTTCGCTTGAATATTTTATACAAAATACAAAATATTCTGGAATATGTCAATAATGTTACTTATAACAGAAACATCAAAACTTCGTGAGATTTTACTAGATTGTATTTTGAAGATTCTGATTGTGTGTCTAGTCCTCCCAATGGTTTTGTGAAATCTATGTAGGACAATTGCTTTAAATGCGTATAGCCTTCTAAGCTGAAAATCTATTTTTCGCAAGTTCACATACATATTTATTATAATATTATTTTTTGTCTTTCTATTTTTACTTAAAAATCTAAAACGCGCAATATATAGGAACAAAAGAGATAAGACTAGCAGAATGTTCGGCTGTTTGTAATATTTAAAATTAGAAATTAATCTTGAGAATTGGAATTCAATGTTTGAGTGAGAAAATAGTAAAAGTTATAAATTACGGAAAATATATCTTTAGCTCATAAGAGTATACGCATTTTACGCGCTCCTTTTGCTGAATACATTATATATTACGTAAGCCTTGGTTTTTTCCTGAACAAGAATTTCATAAGCAAGCGTAAGCAAAAGCACACGCCAGTATTTCTTCTACAGCGTTAATATATCCACACTCTATTTAATACGTTCTGTGATCGTAAACGATCGCCTACGCAAGACCTCACATATGCGGGTCGTAGAAACATCGATAATTACGTTCATTTCAGTTTTTTCACTGTCTTTTTCTTCTAAAGTTTGTAAAAAATCGTTTAGTACAAAAATACTCTGTTTTTATGTCTCCAAAGGTTTCACGTGGAGTCTGCAATCTGTATATGAGATACTTAAACCTATAGCATTACTACAACCTAACATTAAGACCAAAACTGTCAACGTTTTGCATATACTTATTTCTATCAAAACCGGTAATTTTGATCCCTACTTTTGTCGACTTGCACATTCGCAAAAGTGAAGATAGGAAGCTGAAATTTGGCACGAAAATTCCTTGATAGATTAAAAATCTAATGATCAAAAAGTGATTGTGATCAGTTTACATACACGCCTACCATAAATGAGAAACTAAAGCAATCTCGAAAAAAACCCATTATTTGGTATACGTTTTCCTTTATAAGTTTTGATCCTGTAAAGCTATTTCAGAAAACCTGCACACAATAAACAACGAAATTTTAATTCTAATTTACTTCTAATTTATTTATAATTTATTTGTTATTAGATGGAAAAAATGATAATGTGTGTTAGAGTAAACGAAAACAAATTTGAATTGCGAAATAAATTGGAATTGAAATTTTGTCGCCAATTGTGGCCGTGTTAAAAAACCGATGGGGACTATTTTTTGGCTGACAATCAAGGTGATTCTGACGAAAATTTGTGTCAAAGGCTTTAAAAAATATCGCCATGGTATCAATAGTTATAGTTGTTTCAATTTCTTCCATCTTGTGGAAGATCACATCTAATATTTAACCTCACATTTTTAATCGATCACGGAATACCTGTGCCACATTTCATGGTCCTATCTTCATATTTGTGAGTGTGGCAACTCGATAAAAATCGGTGATGAAAATGATTCCTTTTTGTAAAAATCGGTATATGTCATCAATACCTCGAAATTTAGACAAGCTAGGAAAAAAGTAATTATAGGCGTTTAAAGATCTCTTCATATAAATAAAAGTCCCAAAAAAATTGGTCCATTACGTGCTTTATTAAATCAAAAATTAAGAAAGATCCAATTGACGTACTCGGTAGTTCTAGTCTTAAAAGTCGGTTACCTCTGTCCTCACAGATGTATTGGCGTGGCTCCACTTTAAGTTGCTAAAAACAAAAACCATTGATGGTAGTTTTGTTAGGTATAGAAGTGAACCGAATAGTGAGAATAAAAATATATCGTCGTGTAAAAAAGTCTTATTGTGATTATTGAACTTACCCATTTTTCTATTTACGTCGCAAATTTAATTTAGCTGTAACTAAAATTTGATTGTCGATTGCTACTATTAATACTTCAACTAATTTTCGCCGATGGCTAACTGATAATTGCGTACCATGCAGTTGTAGCAATTTTTTTTTACCAGACACAATTAATTATTGAAGTGACTATTTTAGCTGCTTTCTGACATTAAGTGAGCGAATGCACGTTTCAATATTTAAAAAAGAATTTGGAAATAACTCACTATTCAAGTTGGCTTCTGAAATAATAACTAGGACTTATAGCCAGAATAAAAATCAAGTCTAATTGGTTTTCTTGGTGGATTTGAACTTAGAATACGAATGTTTAGAAATATATATCCTACACTTCATAAGTTAGGTAAAGAAAAAGTTGAATCATACATTCTGTCATTTCAGATGTGTCTATCTCATTGTAATTTCTACTCGGTTTTAATATTATAACTCTTTTTAATAGGTGCTTGGATGTGTTTTGATCAGTGACATCTATTGCTGAAAATGGTAAATGAATGCGAAGTATCAATGTCCACAACGGTTTATTTCAAAGATTTTTACCTTTCTCTACATAAAATAACAGCTTTACATTTAGTATTATTTAGTTATTCGCTAATCGTTAAACGCTCAAAGTTGCATTTTCGACATTCATTACTTTTGTTGTTTAATTTCAAGAACTTTGCTACAGAAGCCCATCGAAAACTTTCAGAAAGTTATGAAGATGGTGCCCTATCGTATCCCAATTGTCGGTTTTGGGTTCAACGTTTTAAAAGTAGTGATTTTGACGTCAGTGGCAAAGAATGGCCTGAAGGACCAGATAAGTTCGAGAATGATGAATTGCAATAAATTAACTCGTTGGGCGAAAATCCAGGTCAAACTCTCAAAAAACTTTCGAACAGATTGGCTGTTGATGAATCAACTGTTTGTAGACGTTTACATGCGGCGGAAAAGATTCCAAAGGAATTAATTACCCCACGAATTGACTGCAAATGCCATTTCGAATCATTTCAACATTGCGGTTTGATTGCCTGGCACGTAAAAAAAGAGTTTTTTGTGACGTCTTGTGACTGCCGATGAGAAGTGGTTATACTACGACAATCCCAAGCGCAAAAAATCGTAGGTTAGTCCAGCCATGCTCGTCGACATGGAAACAAAATATTCATGGCCGTAACGTCTCTCTCTGCATATGGCGGGATCAGCAAGGTGTAGTGTATTACGGGCAGTTAAAAAGGAATGAAACCAATTAACAGGCGCAAAGTTATCCTCTTGCTTGACAACACTGAATCAAACGTTGCAAGGGTTGTCAAGAATACACTGCTGCAGCTCGAATAGGAAGTTCTGCCGTACCCAGTGTACTCACCAGACTAAATCCCTTCTGATTATCACTTGTTTAGATCAATGCAGCATGGCTTGACTGACATGCGGCTTCGAAATGCTGAGCAAGTGCGAAAATGGGCCGATAGGCTCGTTGCCAAACCAATAGGGTTCGGGACAAGCTTGTAGAAAATAATGGAAGATATTTTGATTAATATATGTTGTACCAAATTTTGTCAACAAATACCTTTTTCAAGTGAAACAATGATCAAAATGCACGCAACTACCTAAAATAATAAAATGTTATGGGCCGCATCCAACAAACATAAAGAAACTTCTTCTGGATGTGTTAACTGACGAGTAGGGATCCTTTTTTAAATGATGTTCGTATAAAAATTTTGATGAATACTTTTTATGTAAATAGGTTTCTTGGTGATGGAATATGGGTGCGCTGACACCCTCTAAAATTTTTTCAACCAGACTATGATTAGATACACCATACGGATTTCGAACAAAAAAAACAAATTGTCTTTGCTTTCATAAAGACTTTCAAAAGCTTTTGTCTTCACAATCTCGAAAACTTTTAAAAAATATCGCTTTTTGGAATTAAGATGTAGCAATGCAATGTGTTATTACTATTTGCAACAAGAAGTTGCTCCTGGAAATTTGCAAAAATATTCGATCAATATAAAACCCGATCAAAGTGACCTCGTATAGTATGTTTCCGTTGAAGAATACTCATTGTGTAAGGAAACTATCCACAAAGCACTGCCTTAAAATGTGTATAGGAAGTATAGTTAAGAAATGAATAAATCACCAGGCAGAAAAGCTAGATTTAATTACACTGGGGCAGGTGAAAAAATGCTTGAGCAATGTCAGAAAGAACTATTATTGATGTTTATCTACTCAGTATAAAGAATACTTTATCACTAAAATAAACGAAGTGACGCAAAGTATTTAATGGTCGGCTTTGCGCGACAATAATGTTTTTTTTCTATACCATATATTATAGTGTTTTTACCTCTTTTTTTTGTTTTAAGTTAACTCAATTGCTTAAAGATTTTTAGATTTTCATTTTATATGTGATAATTTAGTAAACAAGCGAGAAAAAGAGAGGTCATAGCATTATTCCTTTTAAAGTTGCATTTGCCGAAAGCGGCTTAATGCTATGTAAATTTTGGCGCTTTGAACATCAAAATGCTTGCGATATCTGTGATTATAGATATCGCTATAAAGTATCGGAGGTCCTGATTTATTGAAGTTTATTCGCAAATACGCACTCCCAGAGCACTTCTAACGAAACTTCTTCGCTTACATTCGATGGTCGTTACAACTTTGTAGCATCGGAAAAAGTTGTTGCAGTATCTGAGCGCTTTGGAACTCTTATGCTTTGCGAGGCTTTCAGTTTATATATATTTTACAGTCACATATATTACAGTCGATACATATTGTTATCACGTTGCTTAGGTTTTTATCAATGCTTAGCTTCTACAAAAACGCGTTCTACGCGGCTGTTTGTGCAGTGTGATCTGACATTTACACTCCAGTATTACAGTGGATGAACAAATGGTGAAATTTTTTTTTTTTTATTTTCATGTTAACACTTTTTGTGCGAACAACATACAAACAAATTACTTGCAATGTATTAACATTGGATATGAACGTCAATCAAAAAAGAGGTTGCGGATTTTTTTACAGTCGACACTTCGACCTTTTGAACCTCGGTATTTTTTTATGGTTTAGTCCTGACCCATTGTTAACAAAGGAAACAACTAGCACTACACCATGATAATACTGTGACTTCTCCATTTCAAAGTACTATCTTTAAGCTTCGTCGAACTGTTTATAATATAATTTTTTTAAATAAGTCGAGTTGCCTGCTAATAGAACGGCGACAAAAGGCGTTACTTATACTACTGACTCATTGGTGGTAATGAATAAAGGATGGGATAACCGCTGCCTCAAAAACAGCACTAAAATTGTGTACTCGTCTCACCGTAACATTTTACGAGCTGCTCCATCAAAACCCTCACTGAGAACATCAACTGAGAGCCAACAGAAACTTAGGGAAATATACCGATCATTAATGGAAAGTGGCCGCAATATGCGAGTTTTAAGCATAAAGACGCCCGGCGTCATATTCGAAAACCTACTAAAAGAAAGTTAGCTACACTAAGCTAGAAAGTGCTAATCAGCTCGCCATGTTCATCAAAGATTATGCTTCTTTTTCGCTTTGGTCCCTACGTCTTCAATGTTTTCTATATAATAATTTAAGCAAATATTTTGTATCATTTTTTTTAAAATTAGCTTTCAAGTTTATTAAAAAAGTTTTGTAAAACTAAATTGTACAACTTACTTTACTTGACCGTTGTGCCCCCTTTTTAATCTCAATTTTTCGTTTTTTAATATAGGATAGGATAGTTGTCTAAGCGATGTTTAAGACTGATCTACTCCAACTCAATTTGCAGTTACATTAATTCTTTCATATTTTAGCATAATTTTAATACGCTTTTCTTGAACGGTTTACAGGTCAGAACGCTAGAATATTTCATGCCTTTCTGAGCAATGACATTTATTGACACTTGCTTCAATTTCCCCAATGTTACGGTATTTAGTGTTCTTCAACGTAATCTACAATTTCTTTGAGGTATTACAGGAGTAACTTCAACAGTGCTCACATTTTGAAAACAAACAGGGAATACAAGTTTTCTTCTGTTATTCAATGTCCGTATCGGAAAGATCAATGAGTTATGGGTTCATTTTTCTTCATGTATAATCGTTTAACTTTTAATTAAAAATGTAGGAGCTAGTCGAATATGTAAAGAAGTTATAAGTTATGGTTCGTCTTAGGTAGTACAAAACAACAGCGTTGTAGATTTAATAATGCAGAGATTGTTATTATCATTTTTGTTTTTAACCTGCTCTTCCCGCTTTAATAACATTGCTTTGTCAGTTAAATCGATAAAATTTTATAGTATTTGCTTTTGGGACTGCTCCTAATCAGATTTTAATTTGTGCTTAAGGTATACACGGTTTGGGAATTTTTGATAAATATGTTTTTTTTAAAGCTGATGAGGAAGGAGTCTTGTAAAAAATTTGCGAACAAGCAAAAGTCGCTAATTGAAACAACATAACTTTTAGTGGCAGTGAAATATATAGTAAACTAGCAAAATAGTATATCACTTAGACGCAGCTTATGCGTCATAGTAATCGAGTTAACTATTCTTCTTAGAAAGACCCGCATAGGGTCCAAAAAATTTTAAATTTGACACCCTGCTGTGGAAAGGAAAGCTCGTTTCATTTGAGTACCATAGGATGAATAGGATGTATTTTATAATTTGTCTGTCTCAACGAGTCGATCGTAAATTAATTAATCTTAGTACATACTTCTTAACAACTTCGCTCAATGTATGTAAATGTAATTCAGTGTCCAAAAAAACTTCTTATTTTTCTTGTTTTTTGAGACAATTTCAGCCATTAAAGTAATTTAAGTGACGTTATGGACAAATTCAGAGCATTTAAAAACTAATTGACATAAAACTAATAGTTTAACAGTTCAATAGTCTAAGATTTTTATTTCATTAGACCCAGGAATATACGCTAACTAAGAATATACGGAGTTTTCGTGCATGTGCTGCATATATCTTAGAAATGCAATGTAGAATTGACTTGAGTCCAACATTATGTTAATATAGTCAGATCAAGAAAGGATATCATGATAACGTGATGACGACGACATCTTAGTAATAAAATACCTTAGTACGATAAAAAAAATAAAAAGAAAAAACATGAACTTTCAAATGACGCTTCTAGTTAGAAGCAACAGACAACAAGTAAACGATAAATAGCAAGCTAAGTTTAAAAAAAACGTTATGTATACGTAAACCCCTTTAATTTTATTCACGCAACACACATATGGGCGGATATACCATAGAAGAAAGCAAAGACGACGTGGAAACGGTGAAAGGCAACGGACAGAAGGCAAAAAAGTTAAGGAAGCAAAAATTATAAATAACACGTCTTTAAAGAAAAAATAAAACATATATATGCCTATATATATATATATAGATAAATATACATATATGTATGCATACATGTATACATATACATATATATGCATGTATATATAGATGTATATACATATATATATAGATAAATATACATATATGTATACATATATGTATACATGTATGCATACATATCTATATGTATACATCTATATATGTATATACATCTATATATATATATGCATATATGTGTATATGTACATGTATATAAATGTATATGTATATATATGCATTAATATATATATCATATTAAATTTATTATTATTAATATTATTAATATATATGCATACATATATGTATATATATCTATATATACTTCCATATGTATGTTTATGTATACATTTACATGTATACGTGTACATGTACAAGCATATAAATGTATGTAGATATATATATATATGTATTAAGATATATAGCATATTAAATTTATTATTATTAATAACTGCAATAAATATTAAATACGCAACTGGGCATTTAAATTGAATATAATTTAGGTTCTCTATTTTGAGTTCAACGTCACAAAAACAAAATGAAAGTGAAAAAATTAGGATTAAGTACGAACACATTATCGAAAGAAATATGTAAATTTAATAAATTTCACAAATCTTACGAATTGTATTTTCATTCTCTATGAGTTCAATCAAATATGTTTTGGGTTCATAAAAAAGCCTAGCATTGGAATATTAGAAAAATATAACTATGAGAGAGAAGGTAAGGTACAAAATATGTAAGTAAACAATAACCAGAGCTCTTCCAGTTCGAAAAAATGCGTTGCTAATATCCATTTTACGGAAGGTATAATCCGCATTTTCTTTTTGCGTTACCCCCGTATTAGCATTAATACATTGGATTGGTATCACTAAATTATGATTTAGAGTTTTAAAGTTAATATTTGAACATTATCGCACATTATTAAAGGGTTAAAGTTACTTTAACATAATAGAGAACAAAAGATTGGTATTTTCGACAATGGAAGAGAAGATAATCAAATAATAATATTTGAGATGGTTGTGAAAAATATACTAGCTATTAACATAAAAAAAATATTTTTGGCAAATATTTGTAAATTGCAGAATCGAAACCATTCCCTCGACGAGCATCGAATGTGATAAGCTCTGCGGCCGGGTTGTGCTGTAAACTCGAATCTAAATACAAATTACGTAATCTACATGCCCATGGTAAGGGGACAATTCAAAAAATATTCAACTTTTTGTGATCGGCAAGTTATTTGAACTGAAACGATAAATTTTCGTCTATTTTCGACCAAAAAGAGGAACCGTCTGCTAATAAATAATGTTTAAACTAACATATCAGAAAGAATGATACGATAGGACAGGTAACCATATAAAGTCATATTTTCTATAGAAGCCATCATAATGGGAAGCGCCAACCTTCGTGATCTGCATCTACCAAGCTCAGTTTGTTTATTAAAGATATTATTTTTTACCAGCTTTCATCCTAAAAAACTACAAAGTAGACTTTCTCGCTGTATAAGGGATCGGACAGCCATCTGACGCACAGACAAGAAGGTTTATCGATTTAAAAAATAATTTTGAATCGATGGGTATAGTAAATGATGGGTCTTAAGTCTTAGGTCTTAAGAGTGATATATGCCCCCACGAAAACTTAATAACACCTGTATTACAAGTGATGTAGGGTATTGGGAAAGTTGATTGAGAAGAATATATATAAAGCTTTGAAGTTATATGTACTATAAATATGAAAAAGAAAAAGCAATGAAATTTATAACTCCACAACATAGGAGAATTAATTAATTTATGACGTCGCTTCTGTGGTGACCGTAAATCCTTAGTAGAGTACGAATTAATAATATAATTGTTGAAAAAAGCGATTTCCATTACTAACTAACTAACAAACCCATATTTAAGGGTGTATATAGTGCTTAAAACGATTAATAATCTCCACATTAATTAATCCTAACATCATCACACGCTTTTAATTTCTTGACAGAAGCACTAACTTTGAATTGATCTCGATCTCGTCATATCCACTCAACGAAGTTAACCAACGTGTTATTTGGAAGTTCTTTTCAAGTAATATCAACGCTTTCCAAAAAAAGAAGTTAAAAATCAACAGGTAAGAAACAAGAGTGTGACTTTTTAACAGCGGTTAATGCTGTAGAAAGTTTTTCGGAGTGCTTATGAAAAAGCGTACGATTTGAACCAAGCAATATATATAAAACTGAGGTTGAAGTAGCCTGTCTCGGTCAAATATTGTACATTGCACATCACGTTTTCCGATCGCTGACAATATTGTAACTCCAACATATGCAATTGTTCCAGCAACGCTATTCACATCTAAATGCTGAAAAATTTACGCATTCTATGTTCGCGCTAAATAGGTGCCCTTCATTACATTTGATTGGCCACAACGACCCTATTAACAAAATATGTTGGCTTACATATTATTCAAGGATTAACATGGGAAAATGGTATAAAAGTTAAACGGCAGCAACAAAAAAAAACTCCATTGAAGCGTTTTTAATGTGAGCTAAGAAATAAATGCATTTTATACGAAAGTAATCCTCCAACTTATTTAAATCTATGATATGCAATTGTGGGGAGCTGCCAGAAACTCTAATATTGAAATAGTCCAAAAATATCAACCTAATACCTCGTGATTCACTAGCAATAAAATAGTTCATGATGACTTGCATTTTGTATTTAAAACATTTCTTCAAAATATTTTGTCAGACTGAGGAATCATGTAATCTCGTGGCAATATTTCCTCTAAATGGTTCTAATGAGATAAGCAGATTGAAAGAGCATCATTTACTGCATATTCCACTTAGAAATTAATCTATTTTTGTGTCTTAAATTATTTTAATAAATCTCCTTAAATTGCATAATTCGTTCCTCCTTATATTGAAATAATATTTGTCTTATTAAGTTTTGACCCCTGGAGGAATAACTATACCACTTCTCTCACCTCGGTATCACATATGCTTATCTTTCTAGATAGATTGTAAATAAAAGCAAAAAGTAACTTAACTGATAAAAAAATTTTTTTCTAGAAGTTGGCTTAAAGCACACGTAAAATGAGGAACTGTATGGTGTTTTTCGAGGATTCCTAGGGAAGTTTATGAGGAAAAAAAGTGTTGACTTTCTAGCGACGTTATGAAAAGACAACAAGTGTGTTACTTCGTTCTCCATTTATAGAGGCTCGTAACCCGTAGACGATATCTGTCGATATGATAAGCTTCTAAAGCAAAAGTTCAATATCACTTGTCCTAAAATAGTGCAAGAGTATAATATGCACATGAGGGGACTGGAATTAATGGATAGCTACTTTGGTAGCTATCGTGTAAGAGCCAAAAGCTACGTCTGTTCTATCGTCCATTAGACCTTGCGGTAATAATTCAGTGGATACTTATGGAAAAAAAGACTGTTGATCAATTCCGCTATGATTTGATTGATGCTCTATGCAATGTGGGCCTTATATAAACGGAAATAAAAGAGGTCGGCCTACTAATGGCCCATTAGAGAGAATTGTACAAGCGGAAAAATTTAGACTGTCATTTCATTGCTTTGACGGCGTTGGTCCCTGGCCCATATTTTCAAACAGGATGAAGTGTGAAATTCTACTATGTAAGGGTACCACTCAGTTGTCACGAAGCAGATACAATGTTCCTGTATGTTTAAATGCTAAAAATAATTAGTTTATGGATTTTCGTGTTTTCTAATATAACGAGAGCTATAACTTATGTTTAAGGCGTTATATTAAAGTTGGCAGAAAATATGTAGAACTCAAGGAGTAATTGTTCATCATGCTTTAAATATATATCAATGTGTTTTTTTGAAAATTAAACAAAATTTGATTTTTCTATTTTTCCCATTAATTACACCCACTTCCTGATTGATTTCAAATTTATTTATATTTCATTGTCTACATTCTTGATTACAATTATTTCATTTATAATATTAATAAATTATATTGTTATATTCTTCGTATTCATCAAACATAATATTCTTCACATATTCTTCGTCTATCCGTCATATATTCCTAATTTTAATATTCTTTATATTATTCATTTTAATATTTTTCATATATTCTTAATTCTAACCTTCCTCATATATTCCTTATTTTATTATTATTATTATTATTATAAATTTAGCCAGAGAATAAATTCTAAGATTAAAGTCTTAAAGCTTTATTAAAAACTCTACAGCACTTGAAATTTGAACCCACGACCATTGAGTTGCTGGTCGAGATTCCTCGCCTTCGGATTCCTTATTTTAATATTCATATATTTTTATGTGTTTTTGGAAGTTAATTAAATTAATTTTTCCTGAAACGTACCGCAGTTGTCTGGATATTCAGTCTCCTTTGAATTCATTTAAGCTTTTGTATTGTACAAAGGAATGTGAGCACGAATATTCGCAGATGTTGTTTGTTGGATAGAGGACAATATATTGACAGATGTTGTTTGTTGGGGAGAGGACGATATATTGGCGCTCGAGTTTACGCACTTTTGCGGTCTGTGCACTGCATCTTATGTAGCAGCGACTTCACCGTAATGAACTTCATAATTTGAGAAAGATTATAATTCTTGATTATAGAATCATAGTCGGTAGATTTTAGTTGGATTGTCCGTTATTTATTGTCTTTAGGTGGGTTTCACGTTTTTTGCCTAATTGGCACGGAATCGTTGTCTGTATCTTCTTTCTTTGATTACGTCTTCGATCGATGGTCTTCATAGTTGGTGGGCGTGCTAAAAATTGAGATGAGTGAAGGATGATACTTCTTGTTCTGATTCGGGTTTCGCAGTGTTTTCTTCGCGAGGGATCATTGTATGAAGTGAGTGAGTGGATAGCGTATATTCGTCCGAAAATAAAAATTTTGGCAGAATCGTGGCCTTCAGTCAATATTTTACGCCTTTGGTAGGAGAAAAATGATGTTAGCTTTAATATCAAATTAAAGGGCTCTAGAATTGCTGTGGAAACATAGTTCGCAGGATCGTGGTCTGCATATCTAAAAGTATTTGAAGTGTGTTTGCGTTTGGTAGAATCGTCATGTAATGTAAAGAAGTTTGGAGCATCAAGAAAGAGAATATGGTGCTAAGTAATTGTACGAAACATAGGATTCTCTATGAATCCAATGTAATGAAAGTGTACAATGTGTGAATGTGTGTGCTTATCTTCCTACCTTATTCGGCTGTTTCCGCCGAGATACACTCTTTCAGTTCCTAAAATTGATTCGGCCAAGGGCGTCCCTATTCACTAAAAAGCATTAATATTTTGATTTGACTTTTAATTGGCCAAGACAAGCTCGGCTTGAAGTCTTTAAAATTAAGTAACTTTATTAATAAGATTGTTTGCTTCGAAACTAATTTTCCACAACTAAAATTATATAAATTTAACTCTTGCACTTGTTTTTTGAAGAAATGTAAATGCAGCACTTTTGTAAGTGTGCCTCCCAGTTTAGTTTTTCATTTCTTCCTTTCTTCTCATTTTATTTATATTTATTTGTGGCTGCACCCTACATTGCACGTACAATAAAATCTAACAAAATCCAACTCTAGGAACTTCTAAGATAAGCGACAAGTTAAGTAAGTTTGTTTAGAACCTTTAAGTAATTATTTTTTAAGCAGTCTCTAAGCAGCATTTAAGCAGTTATCTATCAATGCTAAAATCCATACACCTGTCTTGGCAACTCTGCTTGGGCTAACGTGCTTTCTTTATCGCTTCATAAAAGTTTTTTTATTAACTTAATATTTAAGTTTAATTTGACATTTATAGTTGTATACAACCTGAAAGTTAATTTTTAGTGCAAATTAGCACCAAGGTTGGCTGATCTTGCACCTCCAGTTTTAATATAACTTAATTTGGTGCAAGAAGTTATATCTCGTCAATCCTGCTAGTACCATTATCTGCAGTTGAGTTATAAATAAATAATTGTTTGCCGTTGACCCCAGACGGGAATCGATCGACTCCTAAATAGTTAACTTTTTTGTCATTCTCATTGGTTGTTAATTGATAATCAACATAACGTCAACAACTGATCTTGACGAACAACATAACAAGACAGCTGTTCCGTTTTTATATTATTCGGAGCGTTCATTACTAAGTAAATGGCAATACAAAAACTACAACACCTACAACAAAAGTGAGGCCTCCGTCAGTTTTCTTATTATAAGTCAGTGATATAGCTGATAGTGGAGAAAGCGATATCAATTTTTAGTCAGTCCTGGAAGTCAGGTGTTTTCCCTCTATGTTGAAACAGTAGTTTCCTTATTTCAATTCACAAATGTGGAAGTAGATACCACGTTGAGAACTACAGAAGCATTGCCAAGTTGAATGTCTTACTTAAATTGTTACTCGGCGTTTAGCTTTTGCTGTCAAATTAGCTATTGCTCCGGTTTCTTGAAGATAAATTGTGACAAATCGTTCAGAGTTTACTTGCCATGTATTCAGTGTTCTTTCTGGTGGTTCTTGCACGAAAGTCGTAGATGATGATTGTAATAAAGTTTTTGACTTGGTTAACCATAACTTATTGATCTTTAAGCTCCAGGCTTCTCTTAGTGCAATGGATAACCTCTTAGCTTCATAATAGATAAGTCAGGATTCTGTTTAACTTTATCACTTCGGTTGAATTTCCCGTGACATCTTGCGTCGCTCAAGGCAGCCACTTAGGACTCCTTCTAATTTATTTTTTTCTAATTTATACATTAATGGCCTAGGTGATCAAATCCAGCCAGATATTAATGTACGCTGACGATATTACACGATTTTCTTTGTTCTCCTTGGAAACGTAGTCGTATCAGCTTCAAATTAATTTAAATAATTTAGTTACAATTTATGAAATTAAATCTAAAAAAATGCAAGAAGCTTTCTCTCTTAGGAAGGAAATTATTCAATACTAAGTATTTTATTGGTTCACACAAGTTGGAAAACGTTGACTCGTTCACTGATTTGCGGGTTCTACTCGACGCAAGATTACGTTTTAATTTGCATATTGAGCTCTCTTTAAGTAAAGCTAGGTCCACGTTTGGCTTCATTAAGAGGTGGTCCAAAGAGCCGAAGGATTGTACATTACAAAAAGGCTGTACATGTGCTTAGTTAGACTAATACCTTAGTATGCATCTGTTGTGTGGTCTCCTTCCTTTAGGTGGTATGTACATTCAATTAACTCCATTCAAAAGCAATTCTTGCTATTTGCCCTTAGAAATATGAGTTTCAACCCGCTTGTGTTATGAAAATAGGTCCCTTTTATTATCCTTACCGTCACTTGAGAAACGCGGATTTATTCTTGGTGTTTGCTTCTTAATCAAGTTATCAAATAGCACTATCGATTCGTCCACATTATTGGGTCAGATAAGCTTTAATGTTCCAAATCACTTCTCTAGGAACTTTATTTACATTAAGCTGATTCAATGTAAACATAACTATGAGCTATTTAACTCGTTCAGAATTGTTTGCAGAAATCTATATAACGCCCTTCACTTAACGTCAATGCCGGATTCTTTAAGGCGGTGTCGAATTTAAATCAACTCGTAATCTGAACATCCCATTATGATTCTAAACCTAACTGCGTCTGCATGTTTCCAATGGATTATTTGTTCATTTGCAACTTGGATTTGCACTGGGTGTGTCCGTGTGTATTTGCTTCTTTTTTTTTTTCTTTACATTTATTTCCTTATATACTTTACTTATACTATATACCACTTTATTTCCTTATATACTTAGTACTAATTTTAAATAATAATTAGTATAAGGTTTACTTCTAAGATATTAATTGAATTCGACTGTTAATTCATTTGAGTTGAATTTCTGCTAAGTTAAATTAAAAATAAATAAATAAAAAAAATACATAAATTTTTTTGAGCGAATAACAATTGCTTTCTAGTATTAAGCAATCCTGAACTGTCCTTAACATCACGCGTTTAACAAACCTTAAGAAAGATAAAATTGAAAAAATTAAAAAGAAAAGTAATGAAAAATACTCATCACAACTGTATATATAACATCAAATAAAGAAAATTTGTTTAAAATTTAAATCTTTAACCAATAAACCTGGTTGCAGCGGAGAATGATAAGTAAAATTAACAAGAAAGCCAACTATAGCCTAGTAACTAAAAAAGTGAATGAAAGGACCTTTAAGAGCCGTAAAAATCATTAAAGGAATAACAAAACAAATACCGGAACAAAAGGAAAATTTAACACCAACTCCAACAACGGATCATCAATAATGGTACAAGAAGAATATTAATGTAAGCAATAGTAATGAAACGATAAAAAATAACAATAGAAAGAAAGTAAGCCGATAGCCTTAGATGCTAGTGCTTTTAAGAGTTTAGTCTTAGAATTTATTTCTGTGGCGAAATTAATAATAATAATAATAATACAATAGAAAGAAAAATATAGTGAATCCAGAGAAAGTAAAAGACATAAACTTAAGAAAAAAAAAAAAGTAAGGATAAAAGCAATTTACAAAAAAAAAAAAGAAAAACAAAAAAAGGAATATTCTTTCATATCCAACAATCAATCAGCCACAACATACCATAAAGGGGATCAAATCTTTTATTTACGGTATAAACATATAAGTTCATTTACATATATTTAATACATAGAATAAGAGTACAATGTGTAAACGTATGCACGCGTATCTACACCGAAAAGTGTCAGATATCTTATGAATTAATAGAAGGAGTTACCAAAAAGCTCGACGAATTGTAAAAAGAAGGAATTATCACCTTAGTGTCTTAGAGGTTTACTGACTGAGGTGGAGATTCCGAAGGCGTCGATTATAAAGTTGGGGTAATGAAAGGCTGATAAATGCACACCCGGTACGAATAATATACCAAATTTTCAATAGCTTCAAGGATTCGCAATATCTATGTAGCCTTCCCTTTGGAAAGCTTACTTACCCGTTGATGAATTTTTGCCTGAAATTTAAATGACATGAACGACGTGAGGTACACTTCGAACGAATCGCTTCTCTTTTGAAATTAAAACTGCCGCCGTTAACTGTAATAGAGCCGTAGATCAAATGTTATGCGAAATTACAAAAAGAGAAGCATATTTCGATTAGATAATGGTACAGGGTGAGCCTTTAGCTGAGCGCACACTTAATTTTATGTCCAGTTGGCTCAACTAAAAAAGAAGAAAACAGAAATATTGGGTCATACAGTGGGGTACAACAAAGACCGAAAATCCGTTTCAACGACAATCAACATTAAGTTTCAACGATACTCAACATTAAGATACAACAACCAAACTCTAAGGAGAAAGCTTGGCATGGTTACGTACTATCCGAGATTTGTAGCAAATGCTTCTATAAAAAGTATAGTTCAATTATTACGTAAAAATAACATATTTGAACGGAATTATAGTTCTAGTATATTCTTCAATATGCTAGAAAAGGAACTTGTCAGTGATCGAGTTCTCATTCCATTCAATCCTGGATTAAAGGTCTAACTGGCGTGTGATGCTAGTCTGAACAGGACTAACGCCGGTTTTAATTGATGCTGAAGACAGGCCAATTGCCTTTGCAGCGAGGTCGTTAACACCGGCAGAACAGAATTACTCCCAGCAATCGTGTACACTGTTCAATATATCCGAGAGTTTGTCTATAGTAGAATCTCCAGGCTCGTTAGGCCATTGCTTCGGATCTTTCACCGAAATTTTACATTTTTGACTGGCTGCAATTATCAAGTTGTTACAAAAAAAGTCAGCAAAATGTTAATATTTATGGCGTGTTGAGAGCCCCTTTAAACCTAGGTAAAACTTCTATCAATTTTACAGGTAAAAAGTACACCCTATCTGCGACTAAGCCTTTTTGCAGGTAAGTTGGCTATAATTAATTTTCAAATCAATTCGAGTTATAGCAAAGAGATGTACAACTTTCGAGAATTATAGCAGAATGACGTAGTCCAAACGTTGTTAATACGTACTATACCATTGATTCTGAAATTTTATCCAAAGGAAAGAGGGTTGTAGTTCCTAGTTCGCTTCAACAAGCAGTGCTTAATGAACTTCATTATACTCCCATGTTTATAGCCAAGATGAAGCAACTGGCGGCTAGGTAAGTATGGTGGTCTTCAATAGGTAGGGATATTGAGAGTTACATACGAATAACATTCGTGGGAGAAATTCGAAGAAAAATGGCAACGTATTCGCATTGGCTAAGCAGGTCCTTGTCAAGTACAACAATTTTTGGTAGTTATCGATACTAAGTCTTGTAACGAGTTTCCTTGGGCGGGGTATAACTCAGTCACTCCAAGGTTCCTTGCAAGAAAATTTAGAATAAAAATAATCCGGCTCTTCGGGGGGAATGGTGTACAATTTCCTTGATTTTTTATTTCCTTTTTACTGGAAAGAAGTACAGCGATGTGTAGAAGCTGGCTATGGCAAGGAACCAGCGAGGTGACCTGACTTCTGGTGTGGCTTGCACGTGATGAGAGATTAGCTTCTTATATTATTAAAATTTTTCCTTTTGGATTGTCGCGACGCGCTACAGAGAAACAGAACGTTGCCAGTGTCATAGCGGCCTTGGCCCTCTGGGCCGGCGGTTCGTCCCTGGTCGGTGTGTGAGTACAAAATATAAAAAGACGACTCCCAGTTTTTCAGGGATGGCGATTAAAACTGAACCAGCACATCCCCTATCCGTTAAGTCAGTTCTCCTGTAAGTCCTTCAGGGATGGCGATTGAAAATGAACCAGCACATCCCCTATCCGTAAAGTCAAAAAAAAACTCTTCGTACACTTGTCAATTTGTGTGTGGGTACTTACCTAGACGGCTATGACACCAAACTGCTGCTCTTTTATAGCTGAAGTCTCGCTCGCTTGTCCCACTGCCAACATGTTCTAGGTGTTTAGATATGCTTAGGTGTACGCTTAGCTTAGGTTGGCTGCAGCCGCAACCTTAGCTACGACTTGTATGATCCTGCTTATGCATAACTTAATATCAACTTACGTCTAGCTTATCGCTATGTTTGTTCACATATCTACTCAACAGGCACCTAGGTACCAAATCGCGTGATTCAATCACCGTTAGGTATGTGAGTGCTTGTGCCCTACTATGCCTCTGTGTTTGCATATGCTTTGCTTTGTGTGTTTCTACATGCTTGGCATGTGTGATCGTGTCTCTGTACATTTTATGTATGCAGTTTATGCATTGTCGTTTGTTCTTATTTTTTTCTACCTAAGTACTTGCTCCTGTAAGTTTGGTGTACCCTAACGGTGCTACACATTCTGCGCATTTTACAACATAGAGATTTTTGCTGAAGTTCGTTCGTTTTGCATGTATAGATTTTCTACCTAATGTCAGTTCTGCATGTTTTGTTTGCCTTAATGGTGCTATCCGCATTGTACGTTATTTGAAGACTCAATGTGACCTAACGGTGCTGTCCCTTTGTGTCCTGCTGCTGTAACCTCTGTGTGTGTATCCTACTGCGTTCATACCGACTTGATTTTACTTAATTGTATGAGTCGGGTTGTGTTCTTATACTTGTGTTTTAATACAAATTGGGTTCTTAAATCTATGCTTCCTACATTTGAGTTCTCAACTCTTGTTCTTGTACGTTGTGGGTTTTTTTCTTCCCCTATGCTTTTAAACATTTTGAGTTCTTACTTGTGTTTATACTTTTGAGTTTTAACTTAGCCTTTCCTACATTTGAGTTCTTAAACATTTTGAGATTCTACTTGTTTTTATACTTTTGAGTTCTTTACTTACCCTTTCCAACATTGGAGTTCTTAATTCTGCTATTAATCATTTGAGATTTTGAATCTAAGCTTTTTTTTACATTTGAGTTCTTGACTCTGCTATTAAACATTTTGAGATTTTGAATCTAAGCTTTTATACATTTGGGTTCTTGGCTTATGCTTGTATACATTTTGATTTCTTGAATCTAAGCTTTTTTTTTACATTTGAGTTCTTGACTTATGTTGGGGGAGGTTGTTCATGCTTTATTAGCCCAGACAGACGTTTACGGACAGCTCGGACTGACAGGTGGTTCGCTGTGGGTAGCTATTCCAGACGGACGGACTTGTATTCCGTAAGGAAGCAAAAACGCTTCCTTACAGTGTAAATGGTCTAGGTGTGCTTTTCTGCACCAAGGTCAACTGTTATCTAGTATCTTCGCTAGAAACGGATACGCGGATGTCATGGTATCTGATAAAGTAATTATCTTCAAAAAACTATTGCTCGCAGGCATCCAGTAATAGATGGCTTGGCCGAAAGGAATATCCAGACCTTAAAGAAGTGCTTAGCAGCGATGTCAGACGATCCATCACTCATTTCAAAAAAAATTCGAGGGATACTTTTTCAATGGAAAACAATAACGCTACAAAATGGAGAGTCATCCGCTGAAAAGTCGGAAAGGCAGAGCAGAATGCAATTAGATGTTCTAACACATCCAAAAATATTTAAAAATGATATTTGATATAAATGATTGATATTCATGATATCAAGGTCAGACAATTAAGTCAAGGAGACCGTATCCAAGTCAGATATTCTCCTTTCTTTTGTTTCATTTATTTATTTATTTATTTATTTTAATTCTACTTATACTAGAAACTCAACTAACCAAATAACAGTCGAGTTCAATTGGCTCATAATGCAAATCTTATATTAATTAATAATAAAATTTAGTACAAGTATAATAAAACAAATAAGAAGAAAAAAAAGAAAAAGAAAAAAAGCATGTACGCTATGTCATGAAACTCTTTTTCTTTCCTCGCCGCGGAGGATTTAAATCTT
>NW_024003300.1:155575-155706 GCF_014805625.2 Glossina fuscipes | reverse complement strand
AATCCTCCGCGGCGAGGAAAGAAAAAGAGTTTCATGACAAAAGTGGCAGCATAGGGACACACATACAACCGGTACAGGACCAAATTGCAAATGAACCCCTAAGCCATCGCAAACATGCATAAGCCTGGCAA
>NW_024003300.1:103363-155475 GCF_014805625.2 Glossina fuscipes | reverse complement strand
ACAATAATTCACTTTCGAAACGTAACGACTTTTTAAGGATGAAAGCTAGTTTAAATACGACATAGGTAAATCGCGCGTATTAAGCAATGTTGCTTTAATGGACTTTAAAGAGTCCGATAACGAGAATAAGTGGTAGACATCATTTAGGTTCTTGCAAACGACACGGAGCGGATTGAACAGCTCATAATTAAATTTACACTGACTAGACTTAACCAAGACAAAGTACCTAGAGAAGCGGTTAGGGACATTGAAGCTTACTTCACCAAGTAATGAAGGCGAGTCAATAGCACCATTTATTACTTTAATTAGAAAGGAAACGCCAAGAACAAACCTACGTTTCTCAATAGACGGTAGGGACAGTAGAAAAAACCTATTTTCATACGGAGGAAGAGAGGCAGTCGGATCCCAACCCAAATTTCCAAGGGCAAACAGCAAGAATTGCTTTTGACCAGATTCAATTGAATCTACGTAGCACCTATATGAAGGAGACCACACAACTGAGGCATACTCGAGTATGATTCTAACCAAACACATCCTTTCGTTGTGTAGGGATCATCAAGCTCTTTGGACCACCTTTTTATAAAACCAAGCGCGGACCTACCTTTGCTAATCGAGAGCTCAATATGAAAGTTAAAACGTAACCTATGGTCAAATAGAACGCCTAAATCTGTGATCGAATCGACGTCCTCCAACTTATGCGAATCTATGAAATACTGAGTAATGAATGACTTTCTTCTTGACAATGAAAGCTTCTTACATTTACTCAGATTTAGTTTCATTAGATTCACAGAGCACCATGCAATAAAATTATCCAAGTCACCTTGAAGCTGATGTGATTGCCTTTCAACAGTGAAGGAGGAAAACAGTTTCACATCATCAGCATACATTAAGATCTGGCTGGAATTAACCACCGATGGGAGATCGTTAATGCATAAACTAAATAAAATGGGACCTAAGTGACTACCTTGAGGTACGCCAGACGTAACGGGGAATTCATCCGAGGTGATAAAATTAAACAAGACCCTGAAGGATCTATTGTGCAGATAAGAGCTTATCCATTTCATTAAGTAGGGTGGGAAACCAGAGGCTTGGAGTTTAAAGATAAGTAGTCTACGGTTAACCATATCAAATGCTTTGCTTAAATCAGTGTAAATAACATCTGTGCGAGAGCCGCTAGAAAAAGCCTTGAAAACATGACAGGTAAACTCTAACAAGTTGGTGACTGTAGATCGCCCTTTCCGAAAGCCATGCTGGTGCGGAGAAATATACGAATTAATGGCAAAGGCCAAATGCTGAGTCACAATACGCTCGAACAACTTGGGCAAGACACTCATCTTGGCTATGCCTCTGTACTTCTCAACAAGTTGTCTACTTCCGCTTTTGTGAATGGGAATAAGGAAACTACTCTTCCAACATGAAGGGAAAACACCTAAATACAATGACATGTTAAAAATCCTTCAGATCACACGACATAACTCGACAGCGCAAGATTTAAGTACCCATGATGGAATTCCATCAGGTCCAGGCGAACAACTGTATTTTAGAAAACTCAACCCTTTAAAGACGTCATCTTCCGAAATAACCAAGTTAGGTATTGAAACCAAGTTAGTTATAGGATATGGGTAGTTTGCTGATAAATCGAAATTAGCAATCGAAAAGTTTCGTCGGAAATACTCAGCAAATAGATTTGAGATTTCGAAATCATCCGAGGAATCAGAGCCATTAAAAGAAAAATGAGAGGGATATGTGAAAATTTTTCTTTTAGAGTTAACAAATTTAAAGAAGAATTTAGGATTAGCAAACAGAGAGGATTTAATGAACTGAAGGTATCTGCGGTAATAACGATGGTTGATGGAGTTAAATCTATGCATCGCCACCGAGTAAGCGGCATAGTCGAGCGCAGAGCCACTTTTCGAATATTTTTTGAATAGCGAGTTTTTTCTATTCTTGTGATATTTAATTGTCTTATTATCCACGGGGGACACCTGCTTCGAGGTCGACAATGCTTGACCGGAACAGATGCAGCAATAGCTAGATTTAATGTATTGTAGAACGATGACAATAAGCTTTCAATACTACCAGTTGAGAAATCAATCGTCAAAAGTGAAAGAAGGTATTTTAGCAATACAATATTGATTTTATGAAAATCATAATAATTATTTAATTATTTATTATTTGGCACATTAAGGCATTTCAACAAACCATCATTCATATGATGAAAGGAAATGCATATTGATGGATGATAAGGATCCTCAGGTAAACTAAAAGTAGGCAACGATTTACGTTAATCTCGGGAAAAATGGCAAAGCAGAGATCAAGCAGTCTACCATTACAATTAGGGGTACGATTATATTGACCCAAATTATGATCAAACAATTCACTAAAGAACACAATAGCCCTATCAGACGTTGAAGTAGGAACCAAACAGTCAGAATTATCACTGTTAGACCAAGTGGCTTGAGGCAAGTTGCAGTCACCCAATGCAACGACCAAATCAGACCGCTTGGCCACTTCACATATGAGGGCAGCGTGTTTGTTGTAAATGGAGATATCAGAATTTGGGGGAATATGGGAGCAGGTTACAAATACATGTTTATCAGGCATATTCGCACGAATAGCGATAAATTCAAGGTGAGGAGAAGTGGGAAATTTAATTAAATTGGACGGGAGTGACGCAGATATGGCAATTAATACACCAAAACGATTGCGATTCACTCGATCATTTGTAAAGACTTGGAAAGAATTATGAAAAAGTTCCGACGAATGAAGATCGGGTTTTAGCCAAGTCTCAGTAAAGGCCAAACAGAAAAACTCCGTGCTCACTGAATTTAGAAAAGTGGAACGAATTTTCGAATTTAGGCCCCTAACATTTTGATAAATGAGAGATAGTCCGCCTGCAGAAACGATTAGTTTTTTGAAGGCGACAAGACTATTGCCTTGGTATTACGGGGACGATCTCGAGGGATAAATTCCTTAATTAAAGATCCTACTCGCCACAATGATTTGTTTAACAACATATCACTGTTTTCAGTCGGAACTAGTATTTTAAAAGAGGAGATTGCCCTAGCTTGAGAAGGAGCCATTTTGAAGATGCTAACACGCTTTAAGTTGACTGATGGGACTTTCGTCGCCAGATAACTTTTTATGTTATCCACCGATGTTTCAGGTGCCAGTCTTGACACAAATATTGCTTTTCTGGGAGGAACTGCCGCCAAGCAAATTTCATTATTTGGAACAGGAGCGGGGTTCACGGTAGGAGAGTTTCGAGTTGGGGAGAATATAGATGGGGTTATCGCCCTTGTACCGGCAGCTTGTGAGACTTGCTCAGTCTGGTGACCAGCATTTACACGCGAACAGCCAGGAGGAGAGAATGATTTATTTTTCTCTTCATTAAAACCGATGGACTTGTTTGTTTGTAACTGTTTTGCTACCAACCGACTCAGAAATATCGTAAACATTACTGTTCATTTTAGAGTTAGAGGGCGCGGTAACTTGTACCAACGAATCAGATTTGGAGAAAGCCAGAGGTGACGTCCCACACGCTACGCTATGAGTAGAAGATGAGTGTCCAATAAAACGACGCTCATCAGATCTAGACTTAATGAGCTCAAACTTTTCCCACAAGGAGCCGAGATTTCTGCTCAATTCCGAGAAACCATTACACATCTCCCTGAAAAGTTTATAAAAGTCAATGTCTCGCTGCCTACAGTCAATACATGACCATCTTAAGCCTTTAGACGGGTCACCGACTGCGTCAGCAGCACGACCGAGAACACCGGCACACTTTGCGTAACCAAAGCGCTCGCAGAGCCAACAAGAACCGAATCGATCATATTCCAGGCCCGTTTTCGCCCGACAAGGTGTGCATAAACACTCCATGTCCTGTCAAAAAGGCAATTATGGATTATAAAGACAGACAGACAAATCGCAAAAAAAAAAGAAATCCTCAACATAAAATCAATAGCAAAACAAACTACAAACACCGAAAAAATAACCAGAGAAAAAGAGAAAAAACAAAAAGAAGAGAGACTTATATCAGAGCTCAAAATTTTCGTTTGCAAAAATTCAATGAATCAAAGCGTAATGAAAAAATATTTCTTTTACTTTGAATTCATTCACTTTTTTCTCAAAGTATATTATAAATTCACGCACTATAAGACAGAATGGCCACGAAATTCAACAAAAAACTAGAATATTAATTGCCGAAACAAAATATAGACGACTATACCGCGCGACAGAGTTGCCAAACAACTCAGCTTTTGAGTTTTAATATAGATTCTTAAACATGTAATGAAAATTGGTATAGTAATAGAGAGAAACCCAATAATACGTATGATGTAAACATATAAGTAGCGATGTAGAAGCTATGGTTTTTAATCCAACATGACCGCAGCCGACTTATCCTGAAAATGATATCAGTGCACGGCTCGGCGTGCCCAACCAATGTTTTGAGAGAGTGACTGCCGAGTCCGTTGATGGAAAGATATTTATACGTTTTGGTGTATGTTTTCGGTACATGGGCACAGGTAGATATTGTGAATAATGCGATCATTTTTGTGCCGAGAAATTTGTTTTACCTACACTATCTCAAACTGCTTTGTAAGTAATCATAGGGTACATTTAGAATCTAATAACGCTTCTAAGAGGCAACGGGGTTATTCACAAGAAAGATGCTCCTTATTAGTGTTCTATGGATGAGCAATCATAGACCTTCCACGGTAAACTTGAGGCAGCAATGACTCAACCTAATAATATGTGAAAGAATCTGTCCCAGATTTTAGTAACTTATCGAAGTTTGAAAGATTCAGACAGGTTCAAGCCATACTGAACTTATCTCCACCACAAAACTCGGGTGTAATTGCATGGCGTGAGCTACCTACACAAATTATTACATATGAGGAAGATCCTATTGGACATTACCTATCCACTAACAAAAAAAGACTTATCTAAGTAGAAAGCAAAAAAGGCGATTTCCATTTCAAAATCTAATTTGATGATGCGTGGACGCACGCAGATCAAATTTTAGTATGAAAGGGTTTCTATTCGATCCAAAGTCCAGTCTTTCTATTAAATAACTTAGGCATTGACATTAAATGATCTTGTAGAAAAGAAATCTGAATCGGGAAAGGTAAATTTAAAAAAGCATGAACGAAGGAAGAGATGTGGTTTCTAAGTTTCACGTTAAAAATAAAGCGCGTTTTACGATTAACAATACATCGAAGCCTATTTAATTTAGACCTTGGGCATCCAGAAATACCGATGATAAAATAGTTAACATGCATCATGAGGAGGAAATGCGTAATAGTGTGTTTAATCTGTAGAGCCAGACTTAGGTTAAAATTTTACGGTTTTCGGAATATAAGAGAAACTTTAGCAGAGACTGTGCCAATGTGGGTGCCATACTTTATTTTGCGATCGAAAGTCACCCTAAGACAGTGCATTGAATTTATAAGATCGAAGGAATATCCAGATATTTTTATATTGAAGTTGAATGACTAAGCATAGAGTCCATATTATCTGTTATCTACCGAGGTGTATGTTATTTTTCCAAAGATACTATAAAAAATGTTTTCGTCCACAGTTTGGAATAAGAAAAATTTCTCTCGGACATTTAGTTGATTCTGTGCGAAAAACTCATTAATAGGGTTTTCCTGTTCATTCCAGCTAAGTAATAAAATCCCTAAAGAGGAAAAACCAAATGCACGCTCGCAGCGCGTCATGCAGCTGCCGTCCGAGAAAAACGAATACGAGAAAAGCAGGTTAACAAATTAAAAATCAAGCAATAAAATTGGGTACTAGTAATATGATGGTAAAAATATATACAAATGGAATATATGTGAAAGACAGGATTAGTAGAAAAAGAATATTTAAGTTAAGCAGTTGAAAGTATTGCCAAAAATAAACTGTGAATAATCCAACATTTATGGAATATAAGTAAATAAATAAAAGAACTTTGAAGTGCACTTCTTTTGAACGAAATATCCAAGATCTAGTGGTACCAATCTTATAATAGAAAAGCGAAAATTTGTAAAAGAAAGTTAAGTTAGGCGTCCACGCAATTTGAAAAATACATTGGGCTAAAATTAAATCCGCGTAGATAACTAGTGATTCCATTAATGTTGGCCTCATTAGAGATTTGTAACAGATTTCGTATCCGCTTTTAATGACATTGGCAGAAAGTGATAGAGATTAACGCACGACGCGGGAAACCAAGGACATCCGCTTGATAATATTACACAGAAGTAAGATTCTCATTTATCAAAAAGTGATCGATAATTGAAGTGGATTGTTGCTAGATATTAAAATTAAATTATATATAAAATTAAATTATTATAATAACAGCAACAATTTTAACAGAAACAATAATAATAATTCCAATACCAACAACTACAACAACAATAAGAGGAATTTCAACAAAAACTATCGAAATCAAAATAATAATAACAAAAGAAGTCATAGAAACAACAACCAAAACAACCGCAATAGAAAACCAGGGAACCAGATTTCTTGACGATGCCCCTAAATTCGGGATCAAACACCTAAACTAGGCATTCACTGAATAATTAAACCAAGAAGACTCTTACATCTTCTGAAGTAAGAAGATTTGTAGCATTCCACAAACCATTATAGAAAATTTATAAAAGACTTTGCTAACATACAACAACCACTAAACGAGGAAAAAGGGCAAAGTCTTCGAATGGACAATCAAGCATGCCTAGAACTCAGGAACAAATTAATGTCCCCACCCACATTACAATATCCAATTTTTGATAAACCCTTTATTTTAACAACTCATGCATCAAAATATGCCTTAGGAGCAGTGGTATACCAAGAAGAAATATGTCAAGACTTACCTATCGCATAAGCAAGCAAATCGCTAAACAAACATGAAAAAAACAAACCAATTATAGAAAGATAACTACTCGCAATCCACTTTGGAATAGCACATTTCAGACTCTAGTTAACGGAAAAAATTCACAGTGATAACCGATCACAGACTATTAGTACTTCGAAAACCTAACTTCAAAATTAACTAGAATAAGAATAGAATTATCAGACGATTTCGAAAAAATTTATAGAAAAAGATTTAAGCAACACTAACGCCTCATCTAGAATAAATATAAATTCTAATATGTTCAAAGAAATGATTCCAATATCCAGAGAAGAAAACCAGGAAAGGACAGACGGGAAAGACTGGAAAAAATAAAAAAGACGTTGGTCATAACCAGAAGCAAATCGGCAAAAGAGAACAGAAATAATGAACAGTTAAATATGTGGGAATGCTCGTCAATAAACGACATTAAGAACACAAGAAAGTTAGAATTTGAATTCGAAAGCGATATAAAAGATATGATAATTGAAAATGTTAAAGAATTTAACTGCACACGTGGAAGATGCAATGGATATCCAGACCATTTCGATGCGCTCTTGGAAACATTGACATCAAAACCAAACAAATTAAATTTCTTAGACTATGCATTAAGCCTACAAGATGATATATTTAAACACATATCCAAAGAGATATTAAAAAAAAAATTCAACAATATTAAAAGAACCCGCATAAATATATTAGTTTGGGGGAAAAGAAATCCATTATTTTTATATGAACTTCAGGACTTTATGTAACATGCTTCGGATTGTCCGATTTGGGTCAAATATGCACCGTTTTGTTGTATGATTTGTTGCCATTTTAAAGGTAACTCCAAAATGCCTCTCTCATAGAAGTCCTGCTCTCTATTTGCAAAAAACTCTAGTAGTCGATTTTCACAATCCTCCCTAGATTCCAATTTTTTATCATTAAAGAAATTTTGCAATGCAAGAAAAAGATGATAATCGCTTGGTGCCAAGTCCGGACTGTATGGCGGATGCATTAAAACTTCCCAACCAAGCTCCCGAAGTTTCTGGCGAGTCACTGTACATGTGTGTGGCCTAGTGTTGTCCTGGTGGAACACGACATCTCTCCTGTTGGCCAATTCTGGCCGTTTCTGATCAATCGCTATCTTCAAACGGTCCAGTTGTTGACAGTAGAGATCAGAATTTAGTGTTTGGCCATATGGAAGCAACTCATAATAAATAATCCCCTTTCAGTTCCACCAAATGCATAGCAAAACCTTCCTGGCCGTTTGAGGTGCTTCACCGCTCTTTGACCACGATCGTTTTCACACAGGGTTATCGTATGTGATCCATTTCTCATCTCCAGTCACCATCCGTTTAAGAAATGGGTCTACCTCATTGCGTTTGGCCAAGGCTTTGCAGATGGAAATTCGATCGATCATGTTTTTTTCTGTTAATTGGTGTGGCACCCAAACATCGAGCTTCTTTTTGTATCTAGCTTTGTGTAAATGGTTTAAAAGTGTTTTATGGTCGATTTTTAGCTCTTGAGCGATATTACGACTGCTAACATGCGGGTCAACTTCGATCATTTCTCCGATTTTATCGACATTTTCAAAAACTAAGTCAAAAATACATCTGGCGTAACATATTCAAAATGATAAAAAACTACATAAGACAGTGCCACATTTGCCAAAAAAGTAAAGAAATCAAACATACAAAAGAATCTCTCACAATTACGGATCCACCGTTCACATCTTTTGAAACACTAGAGATAGTTAAAGTAGGACAAATAAAATATTCCGATACATATTAGCAATACAATGCGAATTAATAAAATATACAATCACACTTCTTATTGAAGGTAATTTTAGCTCCTGACGAGTTTGCCCATGTGGAGATCTCACTTGCAATAGATTCGAGGATGTTGATCGCTTTCGTGTTGTCTTTTTCTTTTGTAAAAATGTATACATCGTCCGCGTAGAGACAATGTTCTACTCTTGGTACACGGCAAAGAATTTTGCTAATTTCGTTGAAAGCGATTTGGAAAAGCGTGACAGAGAGAGGAGATCCTTGCGGAATGCCATTCTTTAGCGGAAAGGAATCAGAAAGATGATTGTTGATTCTAACTTTGAACCGCCGATGCGACATGAATGATTTCATGTAGTTGACGAATTTGGGTCCAACATTCCATGATTTCAAGAGTCTTAAAATAACATGAAGACCAACTCTGTTAAATGCTTTTTCGAAATCAATTGAGAGAATTGTCACGTGATTTCGTTCGGAAATTGCTTTGCTTGTGAGAAAAACAATATGTAACAAAGCGTCGATGCATCCTCTACCCCGCTTGAAACCAACTTGTTGCTTTGTTATCAGGTTCTTGGACTCAAGAAACCAAGATAATCTAGATGCCATAATCTTCTCTAATACCTTAGAGAGGCAAGATAAAAGAGAAATTGGGCGATAATCCGATGCGATGGAGACATTTTTTGACTTTGGAATTGGAACAACTGTTGCCAGTTTCCACATGTAGGGTATATGGCCAGTCATAAATACCGTATTATATAGGTCCAGTAATTTCTTTTTACTTGAATTAGACAGAGTACCGATCATTTGGTAGAAGACGCGGTCTAGACCAGGTGTCCTCCCTTTCGATTTGGAGAAACAACTTTCAAATTCTAAGGTAGATATATAATTTTCCAGGAAGGTGGCACATCTGTCAATACAATTTGAAAGAGAAATTGGAGTCCTTTTATTTTCGATGAGAGCACTGGAGAAGTTGCTGTCAGAGAAGTATTCGCACCACACTTTGCCAAAGTAATTAGAAATCTCATCTGCATCAGTTAAAGTTCCATTGGGAGTGCAGATGGCAGAAATTTCGTTTAGGTTTGTAGTCCCATTAAGTCTGTTGATTTTGTTCCAGACAACTTTCATTGGTGTATTTCTGTGAATTCGTCTCGAGAAAAGTTCGAAACTAAGTGCTTTTAATTTCCGTAATTCCTTCCTGAATAGAGCATTGATCTTTTTGTATAATAACAAGTGATTCTGATCAGGACATCTCTTAAAGCGGTGCCATAGATCCATTTTATTTTCCCTCAAAAACGAAAGCGTGGTGTTCCACCAAGGAACCATAGCTCGTTTAAAAGAGGTGTTGGATTGAGGAATAGAAAGATGAGCAGCCGTGCGAATCGCCTTAGACATAATAGCAGCATCATGGTTGCAGTTTCCGTTAAATGGCTTTGAATTCAAAAATGACTCCACCTGTTTCGAGTAAATGATCCACTCCGCTTTATCTAGGAGGAATTTGGCCTGTTTTGCTGGAGTAGCAGAGGACGTTGAAAGTTTAAGATGGATTATGATTGGAAAGTGATCACTATTATGTAGATCATCAGAAATAGACCAGGACACCAAAGGAAGAAGTGATGGAGAGCAACATGTTAAATCAATATGTGGAAAAGTATGATGAGTTGAGAAGTGCGTCGGTTTTCCATCATTTAAAACGCAAAGGTTGTTTTAAAAAAAGGCCTTTTCTAAAACAGTACCGCGAGTGTTGTTCACTGTTGAGCCCCAGATGATATTCCAGCTGTTGAAATCACCGCATATAATTAAGGGGAGGGAAAGTACGGAGAATAAATTGTAGAGTTCTTGCTGAGAAAACGATTGCGAAGGTGGAATATAGAGCGAACGCACTGTAAATTTTATGTTTAACATTATTTTTATGGCTACGGCTTGTATATTTGAGCTTAAATACATGCGTTTGCGAGGTATACTTGATTTTATAAAAACACCAACTCCTTGTTTGGAATATAAATTTTGATCAGCATTCGTGAAGTATCCAGTATATGATTTAGGTGGAATAGGATTAAAAGAGATTGTACAATGGGTCTCTTGAAGCGATATAAAGTTTGGACTGAGATCGCTTACGAGTGTACGGAGTTCATCAAAATTGTTAAGAAGTCCCTTAATGTTCATTGTAGAATTTTAAAAACTTTATTTAATTATAATGAGATGGAAGCAGAGTGGAATTAAGGTTAAGTTGACATGTCAGCATCTCCGTGGAGAAGGTCGCTATAGGAATTTTTCGTGACCAGCAGAATAATCTGTACTTAGGTGGTTTGCTACATTTGAAGCGCAACGAGTTGGCACACGTGAATAATTTGAAATTGAAGGTTGATTAATGGATGAAAGAATGGATTCATTACCATTTGTGATTTGTTGAGTAAAGTTGAGAGCTGGAGATTCTGGAGAATTTGGTATATTAGATTTTAGCATATGTGTTGTTGTTTTAATTTTTTCAATATTTGCACTTGCTTTGGTTTTTGAAGGTTGATTAATGGATGAAAGAATGGATTCATTACCACTTGTGATTTGTTGAGTACAGTTGATAGCTGGAGATTCTGGAGAATTTGGTATATTAGATTTTAGCATATGTGTTGTTGTTTTAATTTTTTCAATATTTGCAGTTGCTTTGGTTTTTTCAGTATTATCTTTGGCAAGTGATGTAACTGGTTTCGCAATATAATTTTTGGTTAATGGTGGAACAGGTTTTTCATTGGAAGCAGTTGCAGTTAAAGTCTTACTAGGCTTGATTTGCGAGGCAACAGCAGCGTAGGTATTAGTTTTGCCAATTCCATGGGCTACAGATGGATTTCTTTTCCGGTATGTGCGTCGCGCTTCGCCCATGCTACAGTAATTTTCTGTTTTGATTTTTAGTATTTAACGCATCTGTACAAAACGTGGGCATTGTTTGTCTAAAGCTGAGTGTTGATCCTTGCAATTTATGCAGAAACTACGGGTACAGCTTTCAGCACGTGGAGGATGACCACATTTAGCACAAGATGCAGCACTAGTGCATCTTTTTGCCGTATGACCCAGGCGTTGGCAATTTTTACACCTCATAGGATTTGGGATGTATAGTTCTACTTTACATTTATACCACGCCACATCAACTGTTCGCGGTAATCGATAGCGGTCAAAAGTTAAAATAATCCTTCCTGTAGGAGAGCGTGTTTTTCCGTCATCATTTAGTTTGGTGAATTTATATATTTCAGTCACTCCTTGATTGCCCATTTCGCGAACAATTTCATCTTCCGGCACATGCTTTAAGCAAGGGGCATAAATTACGCCTCGAACCGAGTTAAGTTTCTCATGTAGTTTAGCTGAAACAGCACATAGATTAGCTAAAGATTTGGCCTTTATGAGCGCGGTTGCGCGCGGGTTCCCAGCGAGGACCAGTAAATTCCCATCGCGTAGAATCGAGATGGAGTCGATGTATGTTGCAATGCTGTCTAGAGCTTTTTTTATAGCAAACGGGCTAATTTGGGAAATTGTTATTCGAGCATCGGTTGAAGAAATAACAATATATTTTTTATCAATAGGGGTTATATCGGTGATTGGCAACAACGGAAAATCGGAATTTTTACTTTTTTTTCTTTGGGGGGATGTATCACTGAATAGATGAAATCTATTCGAGTTTTTGTCTGGCGGCCCCGGGGCCATTATGCCTTATTGTTGTCTATTGCTTATTATTTGTGAAATAACCACTCACTTCAAAAGGTTTGGGAAACTACTGAATAAAAAGTCAGATGTTTTTAATTTTTTTTTTTTTTTCCTTTTTTTTTTTTTAATGTATTTAAAGGAAAACACGTACGATATCTGCGATGAACACTTTTCGCAATAAACACACAGAAAGTTCAATAGATTATAATAAGTTTGAGAACTTTTAAAAATGTATAACGCAATAAAGAAATTAAATTGCAAAAATTTTTCCACAAAGAGAAAAATATGACCACAGCGCTTGAACAGAGTTGCCGATTGTGACGTCCCTTGCGTTTTTAATTTACATGATCCCTATGAATCAAAATCTGCAACCTGCGCCAATGAAATGCATTGACAATACGCAGCCATTATGACGACAAACAACCACACGCCCAACCAGGTATGTGCATACCGATGATAAATATAAAAATCTTTAAAATCAAACGATTTGGCTTTTGATATATATGTCATTGTGTGCGCTGTCACGTGATTCTCCTTATTTTGTCTCTTCTTTACACGTTCGCTCTATAGATTACCTTGTAAGTGTTTTTTCTTATATTATGGATGGGAACTGGCACAATTTCTTCCCTTGAAACATATGTTAATAGTAAATCCGGAAGAATTTAATTGAAACCTATTTTATATCATATTACAATATATTTATCTTAGAGTTTATTACTTATACTTTGCAATTTTTCTCCACGTTAGATTTTTCTTTTTTACTTCTTTGACACAGTTTCCTTTTTTTTCTCCTTTTTTTCTTGTTGTTATCAAATGGACATAAATTTTACCATAGGAAAGTTGTAGATATATAGCAAGTACAATTTTTTTATGCGTAGTTATGCTTTTAAAAACAGAATTGTTTTTCTTTATAACAACAATTGCAATAAAGTGATTTACTACGTTCACAAGCACAGACAATAATTATTTATATAAATAGATAGTTTTGTTTTTGATTGAATTTTTCATTTAATTATGTAATTTTACTTTTTATTCCCATTCTCTTGACGAAAATTTCGAACCGGTTCTTCGACTCATACTCTATTGGTTTTTGTTTAAACATCCATTACATTTAGCTTTCGAGTCGAATTTTTTTATATCAAAATCAAAGCATTAATATCCTGGGTTAACTCGCTTCACTTAATAGAACACATTAAACAAATTTATTGATATCTTCCACATATCTTCCAAATACAACAAAACGCTTGCTCCCCACCAAAAATTTTACTTGCAAACCTCTTCTCTTTGTTTTTTCTGCATAGCGGCGAGCCGCTATTCTTCTGATCACGCGACATAGAATAACGGCAGGCCGTTATTAGGACATTGCTGGTCAAAGCAGACCGAGAGAACCCCTACCGTACATTTGTACGCGGACGTTACAAATTTTTTTTTCTTCTCACAACAATGGAGGTACACAAGCTAAATTTAATAACCTGCCACGCGGTCTAACTCGTGAGCGGTAGAGCAGTTGCCCTTTTTTTCTATGTACTGTATGACGTTCGTTGATCCTGTCTTAGTCTGTTTGTTCTGTCCCCAGTCTCCCTATTCTCTACTCATGCGCGGTCCCTTCCATGCTCCACTGCAGCGGTGGAGTACATTATTTATTTATTCATATTCTTTTTCGTTTTCTTAACTAAAACAATATCTTGTAACCCTCTTATAAGTTGGCAGGCTTTGAGGCGGTGACAGCGCGCTGATTTTGCAAGTAGCGAAGAGGTGCTCATGAACTTACTCTTTTGACCATTTAGCTTGCTGAGAATCGCCGCAAATGTAAAATTATTCGATTCTTTCCTTCCAATGCTGTTTACATTCAATCGAGGACAAGCCCAAATTGCAAAACACCAAGGACGTCTTGAATAATAAAGATATTTCCTTTTTTATTTTCTCTTAAAAAGGCTTTAACAAACACTTTATTTACTTATTTTGGGTTTCAGCTTCAATATAATCCCAGTTTAAAATTGTGCATAAGCAAAAAAGCGACAATTAAAACTTTTAAATAGTCATTAAAACACCAGCAAGTAAATAAATACAATTTAGCACTAATATAACTAAATAGTTGTTAACATAACCGCATGTGTTCCTCGTTTTACTTTTCAACTAGAGATTTGTTATTGTTAACGGATTGTTTTTTCTTTCGGTACCTTTGTTTCTTTTTAGTTCTTCAACGTATTCTTTCTTCTTCTTTATTTTTCTTTTCTTTCACTCTTGCCAAACACATTCGTTTTACTAAATGACTTATTTCTTGTTGTTATAAATTATTCATTATGAGGAAATTAAGCAATTAGACACAAAACTTGTAATAATGTTTGACTAAAAATTCCGAGGAATAACATGCAAACAATAGTACAGCAATGCAAAAGTATAAAGGAATGCTTCGATAAATCTTATAAATGTCTTAATATCGACAGGCCCACAAGAGCAGACACAATAACCAGACACGTAAAAATCCTTATAGAATGTCTCGAAGAAATCCGAATTATATTGAATGTAAACTACGAGCGACTCACGTCAACGCACAAAAGCACAGCGGACAAGTACTTCCAAGAATTACGGGGAAGTACATTAGCCGTCACAAATAGAAGAGGGATAGAAATACACTTAAGTGATTCCCTTCACGAAACTATAGGACCACGTTACCTTACAATAGCAAAAACTTCCACTAACAACATGCCACAAACGTTAGCGGAGTTTCTCAAGACAGCCTCGCGTCTTATCCCTGATTTCGATGGCAAAATTGAAAACCTACAAAGTTTTCTAGTCGCATTAGAACTAATAGAAACCCATGAAGCAGCGGCAATCACACTAGTAAAAACGAAACTAAAAAGTGCCGCAAAAATCTAATAGGTCAGGAAAACACACTGACGCAAACAAAGGACACATTAAAAAATAAAATAAAAGGGGAAGCAGTAGAGGTTTTACCAGCCAAAATCATGAATCTACAAAAACGAAATAAAACAGCGAACCAATACACAAAAGATACAGAGGACTTCACTAAATCTCTGGAAGAAGCATACATTGCGGATGGACTGACAAATATGCTCGCTACCAAATATAGCACCAAGCAACCCAATAAAGCAATGACACGAAACAGCTCCATAGATAAAGTCACACTTATCATGGAGACAGGAACTTTCAACCATATGAACGAGGCAATAACAAAGTTCGTAAATAGTTGCAAGTAGGAAACAACCAGCGACAATAACATAGTTTATTATTATGAAAACATAGCAAACGTTCCCACCAATTACCGGGGACGTAATAGAAGACTTTATAGTTACAGTAATAACTATCAACGCAGGGAACATACCCACAACTGCCATAACAACAAATAATAACAACAACGGAAGTCGGAATAATTATAATCACGCACGAGCAAGGAATAACGGAAACGTAAAAATAACCCATTCGGGAAACGACCAAATCTCCTTTAGCGAATAAAAAAGATATTTTACTTTAGTCTCAGTCTGAGTAATTTTATAGAAGTCAAGAACGCAGAAACAAACCACCCAGTAACCCTATTAATAGATACAGGAGCTGACATATCACTACTAAAACACATACACAACGAACACAATAGCATAAACACGCATGCACAACTAACTTGTCTGGCATCGGAAAGGGAACTACTAAATCACTCAGAACTATTCACTTAAAAATGAAAATAATTAACTTCCTTGTCCCACTCAAATTTCACCTAGTGCCTTAGTTCCTCAACACCCCAGCATCATCAGACACATGGCACGGTGGAAAGTAACCACCGAACATTAAATGAATACATCAGTTCATACGTACCGCCTGAATTGAATGATTGGGATATTTGGATAAAATATTTCCAATATTGTTTCAACGCACCACCTTTCACAACACATTAATACTGTCTCTACGAATTAGTATTTGCAAGGCCGCCAACATAACTAATAAACCCCAACAAAAACATTGAGCCTCTATACAATATAGGCGATTATGCTAAAGATAATAAATATAGATTAGATGTAGTATACGTGCACGCTAGGATACTATTCGATGAAGAAAAAGAGAAACAAAAAATAAATCACGACAAAAAAAACTAACAAGATCGTAGAAATGAAGAGTTACAACAACCTTAAAATTAAGCACAATAAGAACAGAAATCAAGAACAATAAAAACAGAAATACACAAAAATAGGTGACAACTGTGTAAAGAAGCTACATAAATAATCTAAAGAGAAAAATTAAATGCAAGGCGCCTACACATTTTATAAGCACCCTCCATAAAACACTAATATATATATATATATATGTTCATAATAAGACCACGGTAAAAAAAATAACGATAAATAATAAACCCAAGAATGATCATTTATTGTTAAAAATCATTCTTCCCAAGAGGAAAGGTGTAGCATTATCAACTCATCGCATTCTACCCGTTTATTAATTTTATACTGAGTATGGTACGCACTTTTATAAATTCGCACACCTCGATTATGTTAAGTATTATAATGAGTTTAAGGAGTTGGATGTGATTTATTGTCTTGGTGACATCAATTGTGGAGAAATCACCATTGTGGTGGAGATATTAATGTAGCGTAGCGTATGTTTATTTTTTGATTGGGAGGATTCCCTGTGAATCCGTCCCAGGCAAGACGAGGTGTGTTAATTGTTTTACCCAACCTGCTCGGCTTCGACGCACCAAGTCACGCTATCCCTTTATGAATGACAATTAGACTCGGCATGAGACAGTCCCTATGAACCTTAGGTTTAAGCGGATTGAACGCTGTGATAACAATTGGCTTTCTTTATTATAGTTGGAGCAATCTATACTTATTCTACAGGTGGTATTATGCTAACGTAATCAGTAATTATTTTAATTGGGGCGCCTAGGATCGTATTGCATTTCGTAATGCAATACTTAGTCAGTTGAAGTGCGACATAATTTTTGTTTTGCGAAAGAATTGTCCTGAATTGGCATAATTCTGTCGCACTTCAAAGTGGATGCATATAATTATGGATACATTTTCACATATTTTCACACAATGTAATTTTAGTAATGACTTAGTTTGCTTAAGCTACCATATTCACTTAATATATAAGACACTGACCACTGTTTAGTTGAGTCAGAGTTATGTCAGAGAATCAGAATTAACATACCACCAAATAAACGTCAAATTGTTTTTCGATTTAATGTATGTCACTACACTAATCTTAAGGGGCCTAAGGACTAAATTTCCTGGCATGTGTATTAAGACCCCAAGTTTCAGATTGTCCTTTTCACTGAACTGTAGTAGAAATTTGAAGTAAATCTTCCAAAGTTTTTTGCTCGGAATATCAAGTATTTGGATTGGACAGGCCCGATAGAAATGGTTGTTTGTCTGATGCACTCTATAGTGAAATATGTGTGATGCATGTTTTGAATCAATAGATTTGTATCGATGGTCAAATCAAACGGCGTAAGACGACCAGCTTTGACGTCCTGATTTAATGTAGATTTGAAGATTTTGAACTTGTAAATATATCCAAAGATACATTGTGTTTTTCCAAACGCATTAGGATACTTGCAGTTTTCCAACGAGTTGTATAATGGAATGACTAATAACACTGTACGCTTTCTCTCCGACGAAGAAGTTCTTTCTGAGAATTTCTTCCGATAAAGTATGCGTAGGAATGAAATTAATCAGAACGTAATGCCACGTCATTTTTATTGGCAAGCAATTGGACGCATCTTACCCTGTTATCTGCAAAAATTTGAAAGCTGGATGATCGCGCTAGCAACCATCACAAACACACCATAGGATCGGATCAGCCAATGAATTTGGGGTTTATTGGGCAATAAACCAATGACAGTGTTTAAAAGCTCCGATAATACTAAAGATGAGCATAACTTGATTTTAGGTATTGCAAGAGTTTTCAAAGGTGCTGCTTTCGTCTCGAACATAATAAGCAGGTTTTGATAACACCATCTCGCTCAGATTCTGCGTAAATATATAGATAAAGGCATAAATTTGTATTGTTACCTTTGACAACGAAACGAAACAAGGAAACGTAAATCTGTGTGTGGCAGAAAAATTTGCGAGTTGTTTTTCTACAAAATCGGCATATATGTTTTGTTATTTTGTGTTGTTTGTAAGTACTGGGCCAATTACACGGAGGGTATCATAGAGAGAGCTATAGTAGACAATATGGTATGGTATTGTTTCCAGCTAGCTTAACCCACGATTTATTTAAATTAGATTTTTAGATAATAACAGCACATAAATTTTAGGTAATAAACTTAATTTTATGTATGTATATTATTCACCCGTATATGCGTAATATTTTGGTTAGAATATTATGACCAAATGTTTATCGTACTACTCTCTTTTCCGATCTCCCTTTTTTTTTAACACTAAAGCTACCGACATTTCATGTATACCTATTTCTACCACGAGCGGCCAAATGACCGCGTCAAAAAAACATATGTAAAGTAGATAGTAAACAAAATATTTTTCTGATGCTACAATAGAAACTCGTTCCCCGCTTTTCGATGTTGTATGTTTTATTTACTTTTTTGCATTTTCCTCACATTTTTTACAAATTACATCATTTTGTATTGCACATTTTCCACATACGTATTTTTTACATTTTATACAAATTTTGTTTGTTTTGTTGACTTTACAGTATCTTATTTGACAAGATCTCCGCTCAGAAGAAGCAGTGTTTGTGTTTATTATTGTTTTTGATGAGCATTCTTGGCATATCTGTTTCTCTTTCTGATATTCGGTCCCAAGTTCTTCTGCCAACTGAAATAAAAACCCTTGCCTCGATATTTCCTCACCCGTCGCTTCTTTATATAAAATCCAAGAGTTTAACCCGGCTAAATCTAAGATATTGAAAAAGACCTGTAAAGGCCATCTTTGAGATTTAGATTTTACACTATATTTTCTGGCCATTTGGTCGGTTACATCTACACCGAATTTTGTATTATTATAAACTCTAACTGTCTCTGGTATACGGGTGTCTTTTTTTTCAATTTCAACGGATAAATGCATTGAACTAAGTATCGATACTTTTTTATTGGGTTTAGCTTTATAAATTGTAAGAATAAAATCTTTCGATTTGTATAATATTGTTGAGAAGCGTGTCATACTATCCTTTGCCTGCCTCGCTAATTTTGGTAGCTCTCTTTTATTTCTCCGGATAGTTCCAACAAGAGTACTTCTTTTTGATAGTAGTTTATTCGCTAATGACACGCTTGTAAAAAAATTGTCAACTGTTATATTTCTCCCATGGCCCGTATATGGTTCTGCTAATTTCAAAGTTACGAACTCTCCAAGTGGGATTGATGATTCTCTCCCTTCATCTTTTCCCAAATATGGAAATCCGTTTACTATATATTTACTAGTTACATCGGGAGCCAGCCAGAATTTTATGCCAAATTTGTCCGGTTTGTTGGGTATATATTGAGTAAATCTACAACGTAAAAATACAACGTGCTTTTGTAGGAAAATGCTGAAAATGCTCCGCCTTTTATTTCGTTTAGTGTATCCTATCGGTCCTGATGTTTCCTTGAAAATATTATAAAACGATGTTCTTCCACTGTTAGACCCTTCATTTATTTTTTTCCAAACAGTTCCGTCCATAGCAGTTTCAATCTCTTCCTCATTTTCACTTTCGGAACTAACTATGAATCTCTTTCTTTTCTGTTTTTCAATTTTTCATTTTCATAATCAGTGTCGTAAACTTCTTGATCATCTTCCGAACAATCCTCGTCGATATTATTTATTTTGTCTAATAAATTGATATTCCCCTTGGGGGTGAATATACAAGTGATGTCACAAAATATTGTTGGCTCTGTTGACTTTGTCGAAACTATCACTTATACCACGTAATAATTTTTCTTATAATATAATTATAATTTCTATTACACACTGAAATTTTGATGCTCTCTGTTCGTATCGCAAGACCTTACTGTCGCACAAAAAGCAGTATGTTCTTTGTTCCAATAACAACCCAAAAAATTCTAACCGCATCCGTCTAACCGTCCTAACCGTCTACATTGCAGACATATTGATTGGATTCCAGTCTACAATTACATTGCAGACTCCTAAAACAATTTCAAGAACAAGATTATCGAAGAATATAGTCATAAATAACATAAATTTTTCAAGCGGTCAAATGACCGCGCCCGGTCGACTAGACATGGTATATTCGGAAAATACACATTAAAAAAAGTTGTAAATATTGAAAAATTGTTTGTATGTATATTTTAGGAAAAGTCAATAAGATACATGATGATACAATAACGTTTTATGCGAGAAATTTTAAACGAAAGTTTAAAAACGGTCATTTGACCGCGCGCGGTACGTTTAGTGTTAACGAAACTCTGTTATTATGGACACGCGTCTCTTTGGAATAGAGCAGAGACAAAGCCGACCGACGCAACCTCTTCTACGCTATGTAAGCGAATTAATAGAATCTTTTAAGACAGAATCTTCTATTGTAAACTATCTTTAATTGTACAAACAGCTTTTTCAAACGATATTCGGACAACAACAGAGGAATTACACAGAAAGTTTAAGAAGAGAGATAGATGAACTCAAACAATACCCTAATTAGATTCAATACCAAGTCAAAGCATACAGAAAGGCAATATTACACTCTTCAAAGATGAAATATTACACATCATAGCAGATTTAAATCAACTTCAAATCAAAGAGTTAGGTCCCAATCCCATAAACCACCTGAAAAAGATATCAATAACAATATTCCTTCGCAATTTTTAAAAACGATCAAAACAACGATCGTTACAATATAGATAATAATACAAATAAAAAGGCCTTTATTGAGAAAAAGTGGTACAAAGTATATTAATTGAAATATTTCTCATCATGTTCTACAAATTTTTTCCCATCTTTGTGGCAACATGGGTAAATAATGTCGAAAGAACTTATATTGGTTTGGCAGTGATCCACCCACCGAACCATTTTCTTTCGTTCTTGAACGTTACGGATCCCCATACCATGCAACATCGAGCTGAACATGTGGTAATCAGGAGGCGCCATAAGTGGTGAGTAAGCTGGGTGCGGCAGAACTTTCCATTGGAACTGCAACATCATATTCTTTCGAATTTTCCTATCAATCAAGTAACGGAACTGTCAATTATAACGCTGCGCTTGTAACTTCTAGCAGCATCCGAAACCAACTCCTTCAAAACTTCATTCATTCCATATCCCTTGCGTTTACGTTATAACTTTTCTTGGTCATTGGTGTATTTGCCGAGGATATAGACCATATTCAAGTGGAACATTGTCGTCGCATGTTAGGACGTTTCTTGTTTGTCTATATCATCTTATGGTGTCTTTTTACTATTCTTAAAATGGGCGATAAGCTTATATGTAGTTCTGGCAGGAATGGTAACACATTTAAGGTTACATATTTCTTTTTAGAAGCAACTTCTATTACCGCTTAAATAGTACCGACCACTTTTACATGTATTATTGAGTTATTTGCGATAACGGCATCGAGGATCTTATCTTGAAGAATATTACTCAACTACAACTTGTCCTTGCACATACCAGCGGATGCACCTAGATCAAAAAATCACTTACTTCACTTCATTTGCTTTAAAGAAACCAATCATAGCTTTGTCCTTTTTTCACCGAATTTATTTTGTAACTTTCTTTTGGAACATAGCGGGAATATGCCTAAACTTATGACCCACTTGGATTTATATTTCTTCCTTGCGTTGAAAAAGCGTCTAACGTATCTTCTACTTTTACGGCTGCAAAAATTTTGATTAAATTAAATTCATTCCTAAACTTTGAATTCCCATAATCATCGGCTTATATACATCTGTGAATCCAGCCAATATCATGGAACCTCCTGGTCTAGTTGAAGCCCAGCACTTCTAAATTTTTGGGGCTGTTATAAGAACTTATTCATCAACACAAGCAAAATCCTTCAATTTTACGAAGCAGAACCTTTGTAAATTGTGTTAAAAACAATGAACCATGAAGATTTCTAGTTCGCAATTCGACAGCGCAAGTTGATCTTCGAAGAGTACGATCACATGTCTGTAAAGGGTTACGGATTTGCGAGAAGAAATAGCAGAGAGCCTGTAAGGGACGAATAAAAAAGAGCTTGTGGACGTATATTCATTGTAAGCATGTTGTCAGTTTTGTCAAAAATCAGTGTATCCTGGACAACCTTTGCAGCAAATGGCAAAAAATAACATATGCAGCCGATTCACGTCATCACTTTCAGATCGTGGAAACCAAAACAGATCATTGAGATAAGAAGGAGCATCTTCATAAGCTTCTAAAAGTGTTTGATGGGCTTCAGCAGCAAATTTTTTCAAAGCAATAAATGTCGAAAATTTAATTTTGAGCGTTCTATGATAAGATACAGTAAATATCTAAGCAATAATAAATTGAAAATTGTTATTTTAGGTAAAAAACGGTTAAAATCATCGAATTTAATCGTTATGTACGATGTTTTCCATTTCTTTATCATTTTTACCTGTAGAAGTCGCTGGCGAAACTGAAAGCAACTAACAGATTAATTACAATTCCAATAGAAATTCTACCGACAGTTACAATAATAATAAAAATAACAACAACAATTATAATGAAAACCAACAAAGATACCAAAATTACAATATCGTAATAGAAATCAACGAATCTACAATAGAAATGACAGTAGATCAGGGAAAAGAAACCCACTCAAATTCCCTACTGGTGCTACAGAATTCGGGAATAAAAAATTAAACAAGGCATCCAACATATCTTCTGATATTTTTACAATATCAATATTGCCACATTACATCTTATAAACACCAGAAAAGTAACCAAACTGGACTTGGCATTCTTATTAGATATAAAACCTGAAATTAGTCTCCGCGAAGCACATCTACTGGCAAACTACCAAGAAGATTTTTCTGAATCCATCAATACAACGGTAAGAAAGAGTGAGTTCATAAAAATATTGGTCAGAACCAAATCAAAGATAAACTTAGGAAACTATACAACTTAAAATACCATTAGTTAATAAAGAATTCCTAATCCAAAACAACAGTCCCTATAAGCTAAGGGCTTAAACTACACTACTGGAGAAACAGGATATGCTTATTGCGTATGCATCAATAAACTCACTCTGGGGAGTGTTGAACATGGCTGTAAATGTGGAAGCTGCCCCCGGAAGAATCTTGGCAATCACTAATTTGCAGTACACAAAAGCTGTCTCCTCTACCCGCAGGTATTCGTCACATAGTGAGGGGGTACCTGGCCCCCATGGAGCTGAAAGTTAGACTTTAAAGCCTTTAGCCTTGATTTACGCGACGTAGTCCCTCTTGCCTTCAGATTAACCGTATAATCCCGGCTATCGATAGACTAAGACGAGCATAATATTTTTCCAACCCTTATACCACATTCCCCCTTATACGACATTCCACAAAATCGAACCATGACCTTAAACCGCTTTTTTAACACCAAACGGACGCTACCAATATTTTTATTTACCGTATTCTAACCAAAACTCTGCAATCGCCGCATGTCTCTCTGAATGCTTGAGAAGGCTGTACAAAAGAGAGCTGATTATTCACTTATTCTCACAATCAAGCCGATTTGAAGTTCCTAAAGGGGACGAATAATATTACTTAGGCTTCTGTTGAAGTGCTTTGAAACGCTGAAAGAGCTAGGCAGGCGCAATAGAATGCTTTTATTATGAATGCCTGTCCATTCGAGTGTTGAAGGCAACGAAAAGGCTAGCTGTTTAGTCAACAGAGGAGACTGCGAGACAGTGATAGGTCCTCATCCTTTCTGGCGTAGCAGGAAGCCAAATTAAGAGACTAGCAACGCAATGGGCATAAAATCGGATTGCCAGTGGAAGTAACGTGCAGAGCCACGGCAGACAAAAGTATTCATAAAATCTTCTAGCATGGCACTACTGCAACTAGGAAGAACCGTCTTACGCATTGTCACAGACTACTACACGGGTTATAATTTCCTCAGAGAGGACCTGAAAAATATGAGTATGTCCGATATCGATTCATGCAGATTTTGATAAGGGACGAGTGAGACGCCCCATCATATTCTATGTGAATGTGGGGCGATCTTCAGAATTGGACATCTTGTGCTTGGTGGGCATAACGCCGGACACGGCAAGTTGCTCCAATCCAAAGAAGGTGGCAGAATTCATAAGAATCACAAAACCAGAGGGCTAGGGATACGCACGAGTACAATAGATCCTCTAGATCGCGGTACGGATTGCTCACGAAATTGATTATAATAACATATATATATAAGTAGCGCTTATTTAGATAAGACAATTATATGTGGACGTAACGGAACCATTTATACCGATCATCGTGATCCTAAAAAGTAAAAAAAAAATTTTTTTTCGTACTCCAATAACCAGCAGATTTTTTCTACTTTCAGAATACAACGGTAAATTCATATGATGTTTCTGTGGTACTTTATTAGCGACGCAAAGGTATTCACAGTTTTTGTTATATAAACTTGCGAGCGTTGTGGTCATGTTTTTTGAAAAGTCATTTTCAAATTAATCTACGAGTTTGCACTCGTAGATTAAATACAATAATAATAATAAAAAAAAAACAATTATGTCAGAGAAACTTTAAAAATTAAATTATTGAAGGAAACGAAAAATGGTATAATCATTACAAAAGGAGAAAAAGAAAAAAGCTTTAATAATCCTTGTAAATAACAACTTTTGATAACAAAGAACTCTATCGTAAGTTCCGGACTCCTCCAATCGACACTAGAGGCGAGAAGGTCCTCGAGTAGAAGACATCAAAAGGGAGCGACAAAGCCGATGTAGTGAAGTGAAACAGTGCAGCAACTGAAACCAAATAAACAAGAAAGGAAAATAAAAGGATGATCTGATGCGAAGTGCAATGAACTCATTAAATATGGTAACAATCATAGTAGTAACGCAAGTAGTAAATTTTACATTTCGCTACATAACAAAAATAAGCAAAAATAAGGGGAAATAAGAAAAGTAAAAATAAGAAATCGAGGTTAACTAAAATGAGAAACAAAAAAATTAGCGCAAAGTTAAAGCGAAAGAAGAAAAAAATAGAATAAAAAATTATTTTTTAATCAAAAGAAAAAATAAAGTAAAGCTAAAGAAAACAAAAAGTAAAAGAAAAAAACTTAAGAAAATATAAAAAAGGATAAAGGTAATATAGAAATAAAATTGAAATAAAAGAAAAAAAATGCAGGTCAATTAATGAAAAGAATAAAAAAAGATAAAATATAAAAAATAATAAAAAGTTAACTGGAAAAAAATTAAATTAATATTGTAAAATTCTGGGCAAATTTTGAAAACTTTTAGTTTGTTCAAGCTTAGCAAGTAATCCCAAATGTTTATACCAAAATGAATACTGAAAATATAACCAGCCCATCTCTCCTAAGTACAAGTCAAATCCTTAACACTAGATCGTCCGTTTTAAGTTTCTCCAACTTGCGAGAATAAATAAAAGAATTCGTTTTGGTAGTCACATGGGATGAAAGAAGACGTGTAGTTCAGGAAGACGGCGATACTGACCCAACAATCAATACCTCATGGGATATCAACCTAAACGAACTTAAATTAATGAAAGACGTAGTCAAACGGAGAAGAAGAGAATTTTGGGGGAAACTAGCCGAATTTAGCTCGTGGAAGGAAAGCGTCAATAGGATACTAGGAGTTAATAATCATTTAAAAGGCTGCCCAAAATATAACGGCATATTAAATGTAATAAGAAACCAAATAGTAGGGCAAATGGATATAGCCCTTGAATCCTACAGTACACCACTAAAGTGGAACAACGTATCAAAGCCACTAACAATGCATTATGCTGATAAGAGGGAAAATTACGTTCAACGTGAACACATATGAAAATTCATTGCAAATTAGAAGCCCGTTTTGGCAAGTTCCATCTGCGGCGAAATTAAAATAATGCACCATGCTTATGTGAAATTATTTGTAAACAACTGAAAAATCAAATTCTTCATTTTACCAAGTTTGGAATCGTTCAAAGGCATTATTGGTAACGTTATATTGAGAGAACTCAATGCCATGATTCATACAAATCTTACGTTCATGACTGATTTAAACACTACAGTTTTTTGCATTTCAAGCTAAATCAATAACTTTAAATTACACACTTCACATTTGCCGGAGGAACAAAATAATGACCTCCGAGCACTACCTCAGAGCGGTCCAACCTTATTTGATCTTCGCATCAAATTCCCTAGTCGAAATCCGGACAACATACGATCAGCCAATATAATCTAGAGGGTATCCATATCCAAAAATTGCTGCAAGATATGATAAGATATCTTGATCACAATATTATAAACGGTGTTCACTAATTATGGGGGTAATACAAGATTTCTATCTACAACTTTTTAGAGATTATCGCACACAATTCTCATAAACTATGGTGAAGGACATAGAAAGAGAGGAACAGTAAACAGAAATAATTTGTCAGGAATAACGTCCATAGAAACGCTAAAAAAATTGCCTACAGAATCTGCAGCAATATTTCTTCCTGAATATATCATCCAAAATCAAAAAGAATTGCTAATTGTAAAACATGCAAAGAAAACAAATACGGCCGTTGTCCTAGCAGTATAGAAATTGAACCCACACCTATTCCAACCCATACGGGACACACTTTACATATCAATTTCTTTTCCACAGGAAAACATCTGGTTGTGACCACCATAGACAAATTTAATGAAATTGACCAAATTCCGTGACGATGAACACATTAAGACCCCGCTACGAGGTATTCTGTCTTCTTTTCGCATACTTAAAATGATAGTAATTGATAACGAAAAGACTTTCCAATCTGTTTCCGTTATGTCTATGCATGCAGACGATCTTAAAGTTAAAGTTTACCGCACTCCGTCATATGCGAACGAGGTGAATGGACAAACCGAACGAATTCATTCCACCTTGTGTGAAGTAATGAGGTGTCTCAATGCGAATAGACAAACACGGAACAAACAGCAAATGAGTACAACTTTGCTATTGATTCTTTTTCACAAAAAAATTAACAAAACTTCTTCATGGCTGCATCCCCTATACCAACTCCAAAGAATTTGAAAAACGAAGACTATAAAATATCGAAAGATTGAAAGAAAAACAGTCAGGATTTAAATAACCTAAACAAAACAAAAACTAAAATGAAAAACTGAAATGAAACGCTACCTACCATGGACGTAATCTACGAGATACATAATAAACGACTAGAATCGAAATTGACTTTCCGATATTATAAAGAAATAGTTAAAGAAGATAAAGGAACAACTCTCATAAGAGAATCAGGAAAAACTGTTCATAAAAAATTAAATTTAAAAATTCAGATTCTTAATTGGGATAACTAGTGCTGATATACAAATTCTGAATTTCTTCAAATCACAAGTGATAGAAAATTTCATATCGATAGAAAATTTCGAATTAATCCACTCAATTAACTTAGACGAAAACGAAACAAAAATCAAAAATTTAGCAACAATAACGATGATCATTATTATATCCATGAAAATATGAAAATTTGATATGAAACCTGGAAAAATGATAAGGAAAAGATCGTTGAACTTTATAGGAATTGGTTGGCGGTTATCCCGGTCACGAAGATCTGCCAATACCAGAAAAATAAACAACCTATTAGAAAAGAACAATCGACAAACCGTGATTAACAGACTGTACGAGGGAAGATACAGCAATATTACTAAGATCATTTAAAAGAATTTAAATCTAGTAATGAAAATAAGGAAGGAGTGACCTCCAGTACTCAACATCAGTTAAAAATTCTCAAGGAAGAATTAGAAAACATAAACCACACCATTCAGTGTGCTAAGACCGGAATTATAAGCTCACGTTTATTATCCGAACAAGAAATACAATTGTATAAGAGCAACACATAGAGAGAAAATACCATTTCAAACACTGACAGAGGCACTAAATCTGTCCGAATGAAAAATTGTGACTAGCGAGTACGTATACGAAACTATTCTTTTAAAAGCCACAAATGGAATAATAATATATCAACCGATCTTCAATCGGATATTATTATAAGATTGAAAAACGAATTATTCAAGCTAATAAATAAATGTGAAGCAGACCAAAATTTATTCGCTTGTAAAAGGCAAGACATTATTTACATAACAAACTCTAGTCGTATCCCAAATTTGTTAACTATTAGAAACCCAATTTGTAACGTTGTATCCATCACTTTCCAATTATCGACGAAATATTTCCCGGTGTCATTTTATTAAATGGATTTACTGGTACACTTGATGTGGGAACGGAACAAAAATTCACTAACGGAATCTTCTTAATAAAGTTCCATAACATTACGCTTTACATGGGAAGACCTATGCATTTAGAGAAATGCTTACTTACAAAGAACTACCTTCCCATACCTCACTTAATGTCCAAAAAAAAAGGAAGGCAAACGACTTGTATCTCTGCAAACGCTGGATGAAATTCAAATTAATAATACCAGACTAATATCATGGTTACAGACGGAGTCCTCTATTCACCCATGCTCAACTCGGAAGTTTAGAATCAGGGCTGTAGTAATAATAACAATATGAGTCCATAAAGGTAGGGGAAATAACGTCGAAACAATAGTAAATAGCCCAATAATAGGACAACTTAAACTGATAACTAAAAAATGGTTGAAAGAAAAGTTCCTAAAAGCCCATTTAAGTCCAATGGTATCTCATAGCTTTTATGATTGAGGACAATCGTTTCTAAAGGACGATGAGTTAAGGATCACACTAACGAGCTCTGTAAAGTTTAGTACCACTCTAATTAACATAGCACTAAATATAGAATTTCATTAACAACGACTGTTATTTCAACTCGTTGTAAACAACTCTCCGGACTCCCATTTCACCTTACAGTAAACATTCTCTCCGGTTTCATTAACTTATTCGAAATACTGACTTTGGATTGTTGGTCAACCCATAGATTTTCCACGATGTTAATTAATCCTTTTTATACAGGTCATGTTTGGCATCGATCATAAATGCTAATTTTTAAGTTCCAGCCTAATAAAAATGAGCATTTTTAAATTTATTAGTACGTTAAATAAAGGATAATAAAATCAAATGAAAACATCTCCATTTATTTAACTTCAATACTTTATGGGGTCCGTGAAGCTTCCTTGCAAATGTTTTGATAAAGTTAAAATATACCCCATCCTTCGGTGATGGGTATAAAAATAATTGGCTTTATTTTTATTTTAATGCGATAAATGAGTGCAAAACTATAACTCATGTCAGATAGTTGTCCAGATGGAATTGTTTTAAAGTAAATTCGAAAAATTATTTTTTTTTTGTCGCACATGTTATCGACTTGTGTTCTGACTGGTGCGTGTTTTGCTTTTCGTCTGCGGTTTTTTAATTGTTTTCGGTGTTTTTGTGTGTTTAACTCGTGTGTTATTTGTGCTTTTGCAAAAACTGATTGTTGCAGATACGATATTTGCTTTCTTTTTCTGGAAATATAATAAAAAAATCAAAAAAACCAAAAACATACAAGAAAAATAAAATATTGAAAATAGTTGTCATTATACTCAGCAGTTCCCAAACCTTTTCAAGTGAGTGGTTATTTCCCAATTTATTAAATAAGAGACAACCATAAGGCATAATCGCCCCAAGGCCGCCTGATATGAACTCAAAAAGATTTCAGCTATTAGCAGACGTATCCCCTCAAAGAAAAAAAATTAAAAATTTCGAATTTCCGGTGTTGCCAACTAGTAGCATCGTTCCTATCGACAAAAAATATGTTGTGATTTCTCCAACTGATCCCTCCATAACAATTTCACAATTCAGCCCTTTCGCTATTAAAAAGCACTAGATTGCATTACAACGCATATAGACCCTATATCGATTTTACGCGATGGAAATTTACTTGTCCTGGCTGGGAACCCGCACGCAACCGAAAATCTCATAAAATCGAAATCATTAGCTAATTTATGTGCTATATCCGCTAAACTGCATGACAAACTCAACTCGGTTAAAGGCGTAGTTTATGCCCCATGCTTAAAGCATGTGCCGGAAGATGAAATTGTTCGTGAAATGGGCAGTCAAGGAGTGACTGAAGTCTACAAATTCACCAAATGAAATGACGATGGAAAAACCCTCTCTCCTACAGGAAGAATTTTTTTGACTTTTGACCGCTATCGGCTACCGGCAACGGTTGATGTTATAGTGACACCACTTAGAAATTGAATGTTCTTTGGTTTATTAGATTATTTTAGATTCTTTATTTTGCACTTTCGTTTAAAATACTTGCTTATATTATGATGTATCTAATGTATGGTCAGTATCTTATATAGGAAATAACTTAATGCTAACTTAAGCAATATAACTAAAGTAGGTTATCGGTTAGAATAATAACGTAAGCATATAATATTATATTAATAGCTTATTACTAGAATTACACTATCTTAACTAGCTTAGGTGTAAAATGTAAACTTAGCAATAACTTCTAAATTACGGTAGAGTGCGACAAATCGATAATACTACAATGTAGCTTGGTACAAATGTAAAGTAGAACTCTACATTCCAAATCCCATGATGTGTAAAAACTGCCAACGCCTGGGCCATACGGGAAAAAGATGCACCAGTCCTCCATTCTGTGCTGACTGTGGTCTTCCTCCACATCCTGAAAACTGTACGCGTAGTTTCTGCTTAAATTGCAACGATCAACACTCGGCGTTAGACAAACAATGCCCACGTTTTATACAAATGCGTGAAATTCTAAAAATCAAAACAGAAAATTACTGTAGCATGGGTGAAGCGCGACGCAAATACCGGGAAATTAATCCATCTGGAAGCCAAAGAATTAGCAAAAGCAATAACTACGCTGCTGTCGCCTCGCAAACAGTGCCTAATAAGCCTTTAACTCCAACTCCTTCCAACGAAAAACCTGTTCTACAAACAACAAAAAATTACATTGCCAAACCAGTTCCATTGCCCGCCAAAGATAATATTGAAAAAATCAAAACAACAGCAAATATTGAAAAAATTAAAACAACACATATGCCAAAATCTAATAATCTAAATCCCCCAGAATCATCAGTTCTAAACTCTACTCAACGAATTACAAGCTGTAATGAATCCAATCTTTCATCCCTCAATCGACCTTCAATTTCAAATTATTCACGTGTGCCCACTCGTGGCGGTTCAAATATACGCAGACACCTAAGTACAGATTATTCTGCTGGTAAGAACAAATTATTCACGCAAAATTTTTATAGTGACATTTTCGACGGAGACGCTGACATGTCAACTTAACTTACTTTCCACTCCATGTCACTACAATTAAATAAAGTTTTTAAAATTCTACAATGGAACATTAAGGGACTTCTTAATAATTTTGATGAACTCCGTACACTCGTAAGTGATCTCAGTTCAACCTTTATATCGCTTCAAGAGACTCATTGTACACCCTCTTTTAGTCTTATTCCACCTAAATCATATACTGAATACTTCACGAATGCTAATCAAAATTTATATTCCAAACAAGAAGTTGGTGTTTTTATAAAATCAAGTATACCTCACAAACGCATGTATTTAAGCTCAAATATACAAGCCGTAGCCATAAAAATAATGTTAAACATAAAATTTACAGTGCGTTCGCTCTATATTCCACCTTCGCAATCGTTTTCTCAGCAAGAACTCTACAATTTATTCTCCGTACTTTCCCTCCCCATTAATTATATGCGGCGATTTCAACAGCTAGAATATCATCTGGGGCTCAACAGTGAACAACACTCGCGGTACTGTTTTAGAAAAGGCCTTTTTTTAAAACAACCTTTGCGTTTTAAATGATGGAAAACCGACGCACTTCTCAACTCATCATACTTTTTCACATATTGATTTAACATGTTGCTCTCCATCACTTCTTCCTTTGGTGTCCTGGTCTATTTCTGATGATCTACACAATAGTGATCACTTTCCAATCATAATCCATCTTAAACTTTCAACGTCCTCTGCTACTCCAGCAAAACAGGCCAAATTCCTCCTAGATAAAGCGGATTGAATCATTTACTCGAAACAGGTGGAGTCATTTTTGAATTCAAAGCCATTTAACGGAAACTGCAACCATGATGCTGCTATTATGTCTAAGGCGATTCGCACGGCTGCTCATCTTTCTATTCCTCTATCCAACATTTGACAGAGTTAGTCTTCATGTTATCATCATGGAATCATGGAATGTTGGACCCAAATTCTTAAACTGCATCAAATCATTCATGTCGCATCGGCGGTTTAAAGTTAGAATCAACTATCATCTTTCTGATTCCTTTCCGCTAAAGAATGGCATTCCGCAAGGATCTCCTCTCTCTGTCACACTTTTCCAAATCGCTTTCAACGAAATTAGCAAAATTCTTTGCCGTGTACCAAGAGTAGAACATTGTCTCTACGCGGACGATGTATACATTTTTACAAAAGAAAAAGAAAACACGAAAGCTATCAACATCCTCGAATCTATTGCACGAGAGATAGCCACATGGGCAAACTCGTCAGGGGCTAAAATTTCTACACAAAAATCAAAACAAATGTGCGATGCAGGAAACTTACTGATGCATATTAATGACTTACCAGTACTAAATGTGCAGACGCTCCATGTTCTCGGGCTCACTTTTTCCAACAAATATCGTTGGAAAGCACCCTCTATTCGGTTAAAAAATTCTCTTTTAACAAGGCTGAATTTCATACAGTACGTTGCTTGGAGAAGCCATCCGCACATTAACACTATTGCTTATCTTACCAAAATGCTTGTGTTAAGCAAGATTGACTATGCTTTGATAATTTATGGCAATAGTTGCAAATCTAATATCAACATCCTTAAACCGGTCTATCACCAAGCCGTCAGTGCAAGTTCTTATGCTTTTCGGACGACGCCCATAAATAAGATTATAATTGAAACTGGTCTCCCAACTTTAGAAAACAGACTGTATGAGTTAAAAGCTAAAATAGTCCCCAAGCTTCTTAATTCAAACAAATCTATTCTCGCTGATGACGTGAAAAAGATTATTATTGCGAAGAAAATTTCAAAGTCACCATCTGTAATTGACCATTGTTTGTGCATCGCAAAGGAATTGAACATTCCCTTAAAAATTTCACGCTCTTTTGGTGTTAAACCTCCCTGGATTTTGAAAGAATGCTCTTTTGACATCTCACTATCTATGCAGGAATCTAATAGGTGAAAAAACCCAAGTATTTGAGAGTACTTTCTTTCATACACAGACGGCTCATAATCTTTTGGCCTGCCTCCTGCTTGTGCCGTGATAGATGCTACAGGACAGGTTCTTCTCAATCACATATTTCACGAAAGTACTTCAACGTTCACAACCGAAGCCAGAGCTATTGTTCACGCTGCGAACCTTACCCATAAAAGCAAACGCAAAACCGTCATTGCACCATTAGCAAATTAAGGAATATAATTACTACACCCGACGGAAAAATTAAAATGTTATGGGTACCAAGTCACATCGTTTTATTGGGAAATGAGCAGGCTGATCGAGCGGCAAAGTATGCTGCTTCTGCTCCTTTAATTATGGATGATGTCATGGAAATGTTGGACCTTCAAAGATACATTGGAAGAAAAGTTAAAGAGAAAATTGCAGAAGGAAATTTACAATACCATCATCAACACTACTCTTCCATTAACCCGCTATTAACTCCACCTTTATATCCAACGAATGTTGAGAAAACCAAGATCCTAACATTTTCGGGAATTCGCCTTGGTCATACAATTGCAACGCACCAATGGATCTTGAAGATGTCTTCCTCCCCAATCTGCAGTTGTGTACAAACTCTCACTATAAAGCACATTCTCTCCGACTGCCTTAACTTTTCCTTGGCTAGAAGTATTGCATTTGGAACGACTAACCCTTTGGACATTCTAAAATCAGCTTCAGAATCGATATATTACTTTATTAATACTACTAAGCTCATTATCCAATGTACATTTATTTATATTAGGCGTAAGCCGACACGGCACTTTACAGCAAAACCATAACGGCAACGTAAAAGTGGAATGCAGTGGTTCCAATCTATATTTATGACGAAATGGTGACACCACATTATATGCGGCGGTCGAAGCGTATCAGTTACTTATCAAACTTTGTGCGTGCGTGGATTTTGGCAAGCAAAATGCAATACAGGCAAACAACTAGAAAAGAAGGAAAAATTAAATAAAATTAAAAGTTAAATTAGACTGAATAAATTGAAAAAGAGGAAAGATAATACGTTGTTTTTTCATCATAAGTGAATATTATATTTTGTTGCTGTATTATATATTAATGTGTAATGTAGTTAGAACTGGGGCTGAATTTTTTTCTTTCCCAGACTAGCCCAGCAACATTTACAAAAAAAAATTAAATACCTAAAACCTACTGCTCGTTGGCATTGCCTTCTCTCCGTTAGTCTGTGTCTATGTATTTGTCAGTCCGTTAAAGCGTTGCCTGTTGTTATATCCCCACTTACACATAATCACTTACTCACCACATCTTTACGAACCCATACACTCAATTTAGACAACGGGCACGATCACCTTGTTTGCGTGCGTAAAAAGAGCTTCAAATACTTCAACTGCCTCAGATAGCACCATCCCATACTTCCAGAATCGGGTGGGAAAAAAGGCACCATGTACTTGGCACACGCACAACAGTTACCCAGTCTGTAGGTGATGATATTGATGATGAGCTTCTAATCATTCCATTTGTCTTCCGTTCTTTTTTTTTTCTTTGTTCGAATACTTAGCGTTGTTATGTCACCAAAAAGAACGTAGGTATGTCATTGTCTTCTCTTTTATTTCTTCTTTTTTTTAACATTTCTATTGCTTTTTTTTTCTTTAAGCAAAATCTTTATCTTAAGCTTAGCGTGTTAAATAAACAACATGCCTTTTCGTTTTTGGTTTTTATCTTTGTATATCACTGTACCTTTTATATTGAGTCTTTCATCTGCCTGAGTAGCCGAAGGCGAGGAATCTCGACTAGCAAGTCAATGGTCGTGAGTTCGAATCTTCTCAAGTGCGGTAGAGTTTTTAATAAAAGCCGATAGCCTTAGATGCTAGTGCTTTTAAGAGCTTAGTCTTAGAATTTATTTCTCTGGCGAAATTAATAATAATAATAATAATAATAATATTGAGTCTTCACTGTTTTTTTAAATTGTTTTTTATTATACTTGTAAACTGTTAAATATTTCTCAGTAATGTATCTATTGCGTTTTTAAGCCTTCACTTTAACTAAAATTTTAGCATATTTATTGTAAATTTTTTTAACATATTTATTGAACTTTTGAACGTTTATTTTTTTTTTTATTCTGTTTTTGAGTGTTCATATGTTCAGTCACTGTATGGAGAATAGTTTCTTTTCTTTTTTTTTATTATTTTTTGAAAGGTAACAAAATTCCGATGCTTCCGTACTCGCTTGATTTCCTCACAATTCTCTTCCCTACTGCCTTACCTTTACACACTTGCCAGTCTTGTTCCTTGTCCTCGTAAAGCAGAGTATGCACCCTGCTTGCAAAAAATATCTTTCTTTCTTTTCTTTTTTTTCGTGTTTTGCTTGAAGAAAATCATATTTTAGACAAATTTGTCACTTCAATAATTTTCTACCTCGTCATAAGCGTTTACACCAACAAACGCTAACCATAAGATATGGCATTAGCACCGCACGCAAGGTGTATGATTAACTGAGTTACTGAGTCCAACGCATAAAGCAAGCGTTGTACTTCGCCCTTAACGCAGACAAACTCGGAACGTTTACTCTTTATACAGGTGCTTTAAGCAAGTGTGGTGAAAGCAACTGAACGAAAAATTTAAAAAGAGCACGATTATTGACGTTCCTGCGATCTATATATGTAATGTTACGCAACACGAACCTCAGTATAGTATAGTAAAATGTATGACTGAATATACAAAGCTATAGCGTGTGCCTGTGAATGCGTTTACTTATTGAATTAAGCGGTGGTAGAAGGACTGTGTTTTGCGTTTAGTTTTACGAAGTGTTAACACGTAGTTGAACATATGCCTGCCTTGCTTTTAACGCCGAAGTAAATTTTTTCAAAGCTTTTAACCTTTCTACTTACTTCATATTTGAGAAGCAACACTACGATGTTTTTATGAAAACAGCGAAATCATATGGTTAACATTGCAAGCACAACGTATATGATTTTCCAGTTGTCATTTAACTTTTCATTAAAAATAGGAAAATTTAAATCAATATATATTGCTATCTATTCGAGCAAAAAAATTTGTTCGTTTAGTATTCGTATTTTGCTTCAAAAAGACATTTATCAAAAAATTCTTCGTTAATAAACGGTGCACTTCATTAACATGTATGTAAATAAATGCTAGCCATATGATGTTTCTTTATCAAGGCAGGTAAGTTATGGGTGCAACTGATGAGTGCAAAGCTCACTCATTGGCCTTAATCAAAATGATATATAGAATATAACATAAAAATGAGTGAACAGCTTTTTAATTGGAAACAATCTGTTTCCTCTATTACCTTTTTCCTTCAGGGCTCATCTCAACAAATTGTTTTTATAAGCTTATGTTGCCATTGGCATGGTATGCATAAGTCAACACTTTAACGAAAGTTGTCACCAAAGAATATGTTGCCACCAGCGCTGCGATTGCAGTAGGAATCCGATGTGACGTTAGCATTTCTATCAGCTGATACAGTTAAGCAAATAAGAAAGCAGAAAATAACGGAAGTTGTAAATTTGGTAAAATAAAGGTTTACTTGTAAAGGATGAACACGTTTCCGATTACCAAAGCATGAACACTAAATAATATCTTTTAGGACATAAACAGAAAATTAAAAGCAAAAACTTTATTCATAATTGGCGCTTAGCGGAAAGGACTGAACCCTAGCAACATTAGAGTTACCAGTAGCATGAAGTGAATTGTTTTGGAAATATAAGTCATGGAAAGCTGTTTGTTTTTCTGAATAATATGTCTTTACCATTACGGACGTACAGAGGTGCTTTTCGTGTGTTTATTAGGGCTTCCAATATTTGAAAAATCGAAACTTGTCGTCTTTGCTTCACTGGTTTGAACAAAATGGAAGCAGAAATAGTTTTATGAATTCAGAAAATCTGGAGAGACATTTACTAAATCTACACATGTGCGTTAAAAAAAAAGAGGTAAATGATGATTACAAAGCAAATCTTGCAATTAGTAGATGCTGTAATTTGTGTAACGTTACGCATGCTGCTTACAAAGTTTTCGTAAAAAGTGGTGATAATTCAGACACTATCAGACACTTGCGATAATTAGAAATAAAGTAAAGGGCTGTCGCCTTTCAATACCATGTTACTCAACCAAAGTTGAGCACCTTAAAACAGAGTTATCACACAGTTCTCCAATTTTAAGATAAAGTTGAAATGAAACTTTCATTGTTAATACACAAAACGGGAATGGCATACGATTTGGTGTAGTAACAACGTCAATTAATGAAAAATATCGGCAATATGCCCTTCGGGTGACCATTTCTAGTTTAAGGAAATTATTGTGGGACATTCTTTTTTATCTCCTCCGTCTGATTATACGATGACTTCAGTTTTGGCTCAGAAAACTGGGGCATATCATAAAAGCAGTATCTTTGAACCGATTATTACCAGTAAAAATGGAGACAGCTAAAGATTTACGAAATCGATTAGAAGAGATCAGGCCAATCTGCCGAAAGATTGTGGTAATAAAGGACCCTATCGGCAAGATAACCCTTATTACGCTAAAATCAAGGACAAAATAATATGCATGGTTAAACCGAATTTATGGACATTCAGCCATTAATTTTTTATTTTAAACATCCAATCAACTCACATAATGGTGGAAATATGAATTAGCCCCAGAAACAACAAGTTGAAAGGCGGAAAACAGCCGTTAGAAATAGAAACTCGGAATTTGAAAAAATAAATAACATTTTTCAAAAAAATTCCTTTCAAAGTTAACAAGTAATGAACCAGTATCACGGTGCAACTGAAGCTAAGTCACAAAATGTAGCGAACAAAACCAACCAGCATAAGTAATATTATAGTTTTTTAGAGTAAACTCTCTTTTACTCTTCACAAATAGAACCGTACCAGAGTGATATATTAGACATATAATTGATATAGGAGCTTAAAAAAAGTGCATTAACCCGTTTTGAGAATTAACAGCAATAACGCCTGTAAGGTATTATGTTCAAAGTCCAGTCCATCCACTGTCAGAATAAAGTAAAGAATAACAATTCTGTCTGGAGAGACCGCACCATAATTGACATTCAAGTCCTTATGAACTTTTGATTGAGTAGGAAATTTTCAATGGCACATTTATCTATTCAAACTTGTGCCCATACCCGATGAGTGTAGCGAAGTTTGTTAATTCTGAAATGAAACAACTCTCTTCAAATAGAATTATTCGGCCATCTAAGGCACCCTACAATAGCCTCGTCTGGATTATTGAAAGAAAAGGTATCAATGATGTAGAAAAATGAGTAGGCGATTGTTTTTTTGATTTTTTTTTTTTTTTGTCAATTGAGGCAGTTCTGATTTGAGTCGGTAGTGATTAGTCACAAAAGTTTGAAAAAAAAAGAAGAAAAAAAGAAAATTTTTGACATTTACAAATTGGGAATAAAAATCCTATACATTGCTATTTATAAATTTTTGCTTAAAAAGACTTTCAAACTAATTCTTATCAATTAATAATAAAAAAAAAAAAAAAAATTGAAAAATTTGTTGAAATCGTTACGGATATGTTTTAAACTGTTGAGACAGGGCCTGCGGATACCACAAATTCCTAACGAGTGGAAGTCCTAAAGAACAACGAAAAATACTAAAGCCTTCTGTATCTTCTATCGAATTTGAAAAACGTTACGGATACGTTTGAAACTGTTGAGAGAGGAGGGCCTGCGGATACCATAAGTTCCTGCACGACTTCGTGGATCTGCGCAGAAGAACTCAAGAATTGCAAAGATTTAGTGATTTTTTCCAGAAAGAGTCAAAGCCATAAAGATCAACGAAAAATCTTAAAGTCTTCTGTATCTCCTACCGCATTTGAAAAAAAGACTCTCAATAGGGTGCAACACATGTTCAAGTCGTTCAAAATGATTGGTCACATCGCACACAATGATTGTTAGTTAAAAAGTCATTGTTCAGTTTTTTTTTTCACGAATGTACATTCGGCGAGGTTTAAAATAGGTGAGTTAAATAATATTGTTAATTAAAATTAGCTATTAATCTTTAATTCACAATTTTTTAACACAATCATTAATTTAGAGATTTTGCCATACACATATTCGCCTTCAATTTATTATTAATATTGTTTATTTTAATTATTAAAATGATTTCTAACTAATTTACTTTGTTGGTTACTGGCTGACGAAGTAAGTTTACACGCTACACTACACTTCCACTTACATTACATAAAATTATAAAAATTCTGTAGGGCAAATTTCTCTTTGAACCCCCCAATTTCGGCGAGCTAGTGAGGTTCTTTTTAGACCCCTTTAAGTATGCTACAATGAATTGGGCAACAAGAAGAAATAAGAGATTTTGGAACGCATAAAGAAAAAAAATAGACGATAAATATCCCATCCTAAACATAAAGGTAACATTGTCGGCGTTAGAAAAGACAAGCTGTTTTATCTTTAAAAAAATTCAAGATGTAATAAACATTGACGTCGCAAATGAAATTCATCCTGAGTCACCAAACTTAGCATGCAACCAGTACAGATTGCTTGGCCTTTTTCCGGCGATAACGACACACTAAGAAATTTGTGTTGGGCATTTTTTATCGAAATGAACAAAAAGAAAACACGACGACAGAGCAGTATCACGCGCACAAGGCAGCACAGAAAAATGTAAAACAAATTCTCAGTTAGTAACTATGACAATGGGTATTACATAAACGTTAACATATTGAAATTATTTGAAATATTTTTCTCTAAATTAGTATTAATTAAATTGTAGTTAAGTTAAATATTTTAATTTTTAAATACTGAAGTTAAGTTAAGCACTTACACTTAAATTTCCAAAACTGCAAATTCAGTGCATCTTCCGTCCTGCACTCCCGTAAAAGAACGCAACTCACACGCATGAACACATTAGCTGAAGGCGGAGTTCAAAGATATTCGGTCAACAACTAGCATACCACAATGGTGGCAGTAAAAGTTGTTAGAAATGAAGATGAACAAAAACCAAAAGGAAAGCTGATGCCCGACTTTTGCATTGTGGCATTTTATAAGGAAAACTCCATTTTTACTAATGGCATGTAGAATGAACATGAAGAGTTTACACTGCATTAGGGAGTAGCGAACACAAACAAATATGTATCTTATTAGTTTCTTTTGTCTCTTAAGACTTGCTACACAGTAATCTCAATTACGAACCTCATATCCTGCGCAGAATTTTTTTAAGGAAAAAAAGCCGACGTCCAGTTAAGCAACGAGCAGTTAACACAACAATTGTGTGATGGTAGTAAGAATCCGAACACAGTGTTTTGTGGCGTTGGTATCTCTATAAGTTGGCACGTTTAGCGAAATAAAAAAGAAGACAAAAACAGAACTTGTAAAATTGGCATAAGTAAGATTTATTCGCAAAGGATGAATACGTTTCTGAAGAATGAATTTTAAACAATCTCTACAAATAATCATCAAAATTTTAGAATTTATGTAAACAAAATAAGCCAAAAACAAAGAGGCGTAGAAGAACAAGTAAGAATCATTTATTTTAAATTTAGAAGTCATTTTTCGAATACATGGTTATTTTGTGTTATTTTAAGTTTTCTTTATGTTATTCGATTTTAAATTTAGTCTTATACTCAATATTATATTACAGGATATGAAAAGCAAGCAACAAACACGATTTGTTTTCAATTTAAAATATAGAAAAAGTATGGAATTGTGCAATGCTTTTGCTTTATTCAACTGCTTCATTAAACTCCATTTCTATGCTCCTTTTGTTTACTTATTGTGTACTTCAATAATCATTAAAAGATTAAAATGTTTGTACCATTGTTTCTCATATATTTGTTGTCAACATATTGTTACAGAAATCCCAAATCCTTTTCACTCCAGCGAAGTAATAAAACCCTTAAAGAGGGAAAAACCAAATGCACATTAACAGCGCGTCATGCAGCTGTCGGCCGAGGAAAACCAGCAAAGCATGTTAACGAATCAAACTATAAAATTAGGTACTAGTAAAATGATGGTAAAAATGTATATAAATAGAACATTTGTGAAAGGCAGGATTAGTAGAAAAAGAATATTTAAGTTGAGCAGTTGAAAATAATGCCAAAAATAAATTGTGAATAATCCTACATTTAAGAAATGTAAATGTAAATAAAAGAACTTTGAAGTTTATTTCTCTTGAACAAAATATCCACGGTCTAATGATAAGGACTGCATCTTGGAAAAGCGAATTTTATAACAGTATGGTTAATATGTTACGAAAGTTATTAGAGAGTCTGATTGGTCCTGCGGTGTCTATACATAATGTTTCTTTTGCGTGTTTTGCTTCTTTGTACGTTTCACAAGTGTGACGCTGTTTTGCGAAGTTTTTTTTATCATTTCGAACATTTTTCGCCAGATTTATTTTGCGTTAGTTTTTGGAAGGTTGTTTTGACTTCAAAATATGCTGAGTATGGACTTGTGTTGTATTCCTTTTTATTTTCAATTGTTAATCTTTCTTTGTGTAATAATATTCTGACGCGGTTATTTATTCTACGTTTATATATTTGAATACCTTGACATTTAGACTTTACGAATAATTCTTGAAATTTAATTTATTTAGCTTAGACGATAATTCTTCTAGGAGTTCACCTCGGTGGTTTTCATCTGTTTTATTCTTTGCCGTCATACCTATAGTTATTATTAACGTTTTCTTAATCCGTTCCTGATCCTCTTCTTTGGTTGTCGGGATCATTTACATGTGTATGTCTGAGTTGGGGTTTATTCTTGATAGTGCAACTGCGTTCGTATTGCAGGAACCTTCTTCGCATAGTATACAATGTCAAAATCGTAGCTCGATAGTGCTATCCTTATTCTGGTCAGTATTGATGTAGGATTTTTATGCGAGTATAAAGATACAAGAGGTCTGTGACCGGTCACTGTTATGAATTTTCTGCCGAATAGGTATCGTCCGAAATGGGTGATACCCAAATAGATTGCCAATAGTTCCTTTTTCATGATTGGCTTACTTCTTTCGTGTTTATTTAGAGATTTCCTTCCGTACGCAATAGGTAGATTTTCACATTACTCCTTATGATGCATAGTTTGATGCTTAGAATGAATGATTTTTCAAAATCGGAGTATTGTAGGATGGGTGGTGAGACAAGTTCATTTTTGAGCTTTTCAAATGCGTCTTGATAATTGTCTGTCCAATTAAAAGTTGTTCTTTTCTTTAATAACTTATTTAGTTCTTGAGTTGCATTGGCAAAATTTTTAATGAATTATAGTTACAAAATAATTCAAACCTTTGTATCTCGTCTGCGCTTTTTGATAAGAGGCGGCTTTTTATTGTATCAAACTTGTTGGGGTGTTTAAGATGTCCGTGGTAGGTTACTTCAGGTTATAGGAAATAACATTTGTAGGTTAGCCTTAGATTGTAAGTTTTGATTCGTTCTAGTACTTATATTAGATTGCTATTGGAGGTCGCAGCTACTTCTATGGATGTCAACTATATACATGAACGGTTCAGAGTCTAATCCTGATAAAGCTACGGTTAGGATTTTTTGGAGAAGATTTTTTGTCCAAAGGGTAATCTAGTATATTGATAATGTCCGTTGGGTATGGCGACGGTTGTTAGTGGTCGGTATTTTTTACTTAGCTTTATCTGATAGAATGAATTTGTCTTATCTAGTGTTGAGGCGAATTTTGTTCTCTCAGTCTGTTTAAAACGTCTTCTAGTCTCGGTAGGGGTAATTTGTCGTTTACGATTTTTTCGTTTACGTTTTTGTGGTCAACAAATAATTGCCATTTTGTTAAGTCGGCGTGCTTTTCTTAGGTAGATTTTTATGAGCTCTTGTTTTCAATGTTATTTAAGGTGTCTAATTTTAAAGATTGTATTGTAGTTTGGAAACGTTTTTCGTTGCGTTGAGTTTGTGTGATTGTGTGTTATATGATATCGTTGAGTGTTTCAGTGTTGATGAGGTAGGCTTTGAATTGTGATTTTTTTTAATATTATTGAATTGGCTATGAATATCACTTTTTCTATTTCTTCGTTTAGTACTAAAGCATCATTGTCTATTTTGATATATATGAGGACTATCACTTCGCATCTTGCAGAGAAAAATATGTTGCATTTGTTAATTATTTGATCGGATATGGGGAGATTAATTTGTGCATCATGCGCATTACTTGTAAGGGAGAAGTTTTCACAATTTATGTTACATGCATAGTTATGTAAGAAATTCTTCCCCATGATTCCATCAGTTTTTATTGAAATCCTGGTTTGCTAATTGTATTTTGTATATTCGTTGGTTATTCCTGCTAGATTGATACATTCTGAGCTATTTTGTGCGTAGTGTTCTCAAAGGTGTGCTTAGCAGAGACTGACATCTGGTCCAGTGTCTAATAGTAGCGTTGTTTCTGGTTTAGCTGCATTTTGAATATTTAGCAGTATATAGTTGGATAATTGTGACATTGAGAAGAGTTAGGGGGGATATGTGATGTCTGCTTTAAATGTGTTTTGCTAAGTTCTAAGGCATCGTGATTGAATCCGGGTGAAAAAATTTTCCAGATTTTCTATTACGGTTGTTCTGATTGTTATTTCTTTGATTTTTTTTTATTATTTTGGTGGCTTCTGTGTGGTTTCTATTATGATTGTTGTTTTTATTTTTATAATTTCTGCTGAAATTATTGTTATTATTATAATTATTCTTGTTAAGATTATTATACCTTTGGGGCGATTGTATGTATTATTTTTGTGGCTATTTATTTTCATAATATTTGAGTTTATTTGCGCATAATTTTCGTACTCCATCTCAATATTAAGTGCTTGTTATTTAAGGGTATTGAAGGAGAATTTGAAAGAAAGTGCAAAAAAACTTGGCATTTCAAGTTCTACCAAGAAAACGATTTCAAGCACAAGTACTGCTCAATTCCAGAACGGATCTTATATAACTACCTCAAATTGCTTCACCCTATTCCCTGATCATCTGGGATGAACCCCATCAAATATATGTGTAATGAATTAGACCGCCATGTGCGGAAATACTTAATCATTTCCATCCAACATCTGCATAATGGATTACAAGAAAAATGGAGTAAGATTTCTGTTTTCTATACAAGAAAAATTATACAAAATATGTCAAAACGTTTAAATGGCGTTATTAAGCGAAAAGGGGCACCCCACCAAATATTAATTTTCATTAGTGCTGTTTTTATCTTCGTTTACATCAAAAAAAACCAATATTAACGACGTTACGTATTTTGAGTTATTGAAGTTATTTAATTTTCTTGTCTAATGGAATAAGGTTTAGTTTTTTTTTGTATAGCTTAATATGTATTCCCTAGTGTTACAATATAGTAAAATACATCTTTATGTTTTAGCAATGGACTAGGTTTAACATGCAATTATTTTTTATTGAGTGAAAAAATCTAATATAAATGAGACTCATTATATATGTATGTACGTATATAATATATTTCTAAATAGTATGATAAGAAATGAAATAAATGTTCATACGAAAGCAAAAAGTATGTTAAGGTGGCTAAAAAGGGAGCGAGGAAGATGAACAATGTGTACGTAAGAGACTTAAAATACAATTCAATGTGTGTTATAAAAGAATTATATAATAATAGACATATGATACTAAGAAGTAAGCAGTATGTTTATACACATATATATGGAAATCAAAATTCAGGTTATGTTAAATCAATTACGGAATATGTACGATCAAAGAAATGAGATGCATTTATAAACCATATAATATAAACAATGTCTTTATACTCAGAATGAATTAGGAAATGTGCATATGTCATAAACCAAGGCAATGGGCGAGAAAGAATTATCTATGTTTTAATATAAAATTATAAAGCATTTCATGGACGCTTTGGATAGATAAAGGAACAACGTTAAGAATTTATATGTTTTAAGACTCCGGATAACGGAGGGATGGACAACCTCATAAACGCACATGTCTCTAGTAAAAAAGCAAAACGCGTCCTTACAAAGTGTTTGTTAAAGGGAAAAACAACAACGATTTTAATAAAAGATTAATTACATAAAAACTATGAAAAAGACTAGAGAAAGTAGTAAGTTAAATCGGTTGTCAATGAAGCAAAATTTGGCGTTTTACAACAAAACTTACAAATGGTTTAAGATTTAACTGGTTGCAGTGAAGAGCAGTATCAAAGCAGATTCTACATCAAAAGTAATCGGTTACAACAAATTCGGTCCGATTGAGCTATGATATGATTATGTTCAATTAAAACGATTTTAAACAATTGTGTAAGTTTCATATATATATATATTTTTTTTTGTTTTGTTTTGAAAAGATTGCTGGACACAAAACGGCGGACGAATGTGTTAAAGAAGTAAAGTATGATACAATCATCTCTGCAACATTTCCAATATTTCTATTATTTTAGTTGCTAACGGAGATCTATTAAACGTCGTGATTATTATGCAATGGCAGCTGATAACTTTCAACTTAATAAATTCAATTGTTTCACAAATCAAAAATCGCTATTCCCCCAATTCCAACGTATTCTTCGACGATAATCGCATAAAACCAAAGTCCAAATCGGTATATTTATCTGCTGCCGCTAAATATTCTGTTCCGTATCCTTAAGGTTTCCACGTTCGAATAATCAAGAGACCATGTTTTTTTTCTACATATATACTACCGCCGATAAAATGTGCATGAAACCTTTCTTTCCTATACCCAGCATCGCAGGAAAACGATATATTAACTTTGCCAAAACGTTTATGTCGTTTACGACCAGAAGGAATCTTCAGAGACTCCAAAAAGTACATATATTATTGTTCAGATACAAATTCTAAATCGATTTAAGCATGTTTCTCAGTTCGTCTTTGAAATGTCTGTTGTAAACATTCTCCTGACCGTAAAAATGAAGCTGTCGATTTGCAATTTTGCAGAAACATTGGAAATTCTTGCACGCAGGTTGGTACTAAAAAAGGACCAAAGCGACCAAAGGGCACGCCCATGGTACCACATAAACTGGGAATATCTCTGTTTTTCAAAGGGAATAACAAATTGGCTTTGTAGTCATTGCTCATAAACTATAGCAAATAAATGTAGAAAATTTTGCACGCATATTCTATGGGCGATTCTATAGTAGCTGTATAAAAAAAAATTGACTACACTTACCACGCCAATGTAATAGTGTACCAAATTAAAATTTTTTTTAATGCCTTCAAAACGCGGAGATACAAGCTTCAAAAATCGAATAAACTATGTATGATCGTGAGCAGTTTTAAATCTAAAAACCACCTAAGCATATTCTTCTGTCCACCTGCCCATTTGTCCTATAGTGCAGTATCTGTGCGTAACACTCTCAGGTTCGCCTACAAATTTGACAAAGAATTTGGAACTGATCCAAATTTTCCAAAGGACGGACCTACAGCGCCACCATGCTTATACGATAAAAGCTTTCATTTGCAAAATGAGAAAAATTAGCCGCGTCCCCTGCATATTACAGAGCGTGAAAATTTAGCTATTTTATTTTTTGGCTGTCTTAGGATAACAGTCACGATCAAATATAATTTTCTTACTTGTTTCAATTTAACATATTTCATAAACTCTGTGAGGACCCAAAGTCGTCCCTCATTTTGGCCTCACGGATTCTACGTCTTTGGCTATGGAGAGAGGTGTGCTAGAGAGTAAGATAGGATAAGAGTAGGATAGGCGTAGTAGAAGAATAGGATAGACATAGGATAAGAATAGATTAAGATAGAATAGGAATAGATTAATATAAGATAAGAATAGAATAGATCAGATTAAGCGTAGGTTAAGGATAGGTTAAGTGAGTTGGAATTCAGTTGCCGACCAATAGAGAGTCATTCGAGTCATAGTAGTCGGAATAATATTTAGATTAAAAATACTAAAAATAAAGGTCTCTGCAAAATACAAATTTCTTGTGCGTTTCCATTATTTTTTATTTTATTTTATTTATTCCATTTATACTAGAAACTCACAAACAAATAACAGTCGAGTTCAATTGGCTCTTAATGCAAAACTTATATTAATTAACAATAAAATTGAGTATAAACATAATAAAACAAATAAGAAGAAAAAAAAAAAAAAGAAAAAAAAAAGCATGTACACTATCAGCATAGGAGCACACTTACAACCGGTACAGGACCAAATTGCAAATGAACCCCTAAGCCATCGCAAACATGCATAAGCCTGGCAACCGATAATAAATTGACAATAATTCACTTTCGAAACGTAACGACTTTTTAAGGATAAAAGCTAGTTTAAATACGACATAGGTAAATCGCGCGTATTAAGCAATGTTGCTTTAATGGACTTTAAAGAGTCCGATAACGAGAATAAGTGGTAGACGTTCTTAGGTTCTTGCAAATGACTATGAGCGGATTGAACAGCTCATAATTAAATTTACACTGATTAAGCTTAACCAAGATAAAGTACCTAGAGAAGCGGTTAGGGACATTAAAGCTTATTTCACCAAGTAATGAAGGCGAGTCAATGCCACCATTTATTACTTTAATTAGAAAGGAAACGCCAAGAACAAACCTACGTTTCTCAAGAGACGGTAAGGACAGCAGAAGCAACCTATTTTCATACGGAGGAAGAGAGGCATTTGGATCCCAACTCAAATTTTTAAGGGCAAACAGCAAGAATTGCTTTTGAACAGATTCAATTGAATCTACATAGCACCTATATGAAGGAGACCATACAACAGAGGCATACTCAAGTATGGGTCTAACCAAACACATGTACAGCCTTTTCGTAATGTAGGGATCATCAAGCTCTTTGGACCACCTTTTTATAAAACCAAGCGCAGACCTAGCTTTGCTAATCGAGAGCTCAATATGCAAGTTAAAACGTAACCTATGGTCAAATAGAACGCCTAAATCTGCAATCGAATCGACGTCCTCCAACTGACGCGAATCTATGAAATACAGAGTAATGAATGAGAATGAAAGCTTCTTACATTTACTCAGATTTAGTTTCAGAAGATTCAAAGAGCACCATGCAACAAAATTATCCAAATCACCTTGAAGCTGATGTGATTGCGATTTAACAGAGAAGGAAGAAAACAGTTTCACATCATCAGCATACATTAAGATCTGGCTGGAATTAACCACCGATGGGAGATCGTTAATGTATAAACTAAATAAAATAGGACCTAAGTGACTTCCTTGAGGTACGCCAGACGTAACGGGGAATTCATCCGAGGTGATGGAGTTAAACAAAACCCTGAAGGATCTATTGTGCAAATAAGAGCTTATCCATTTCACTAAGTAGGGTGGGAAACCAGAGGCTTGGAGTTTAAAGATAAGTAGTCTATGGTTAACCATATCAAATGCTTTGCTTAAATCAGTGTAAATAACATCTGTGCGAGAGCCGCTAGAAAAAGCCTTGAAAACATGACAGGTAAACTCTAACAAGTTGGTGACTGTAGATCGCCCTTTCCGAAAGCCGTGCTGGTGCGGAGAAATATACGAATTAATGGCAAAGGCCAAACGCTGAGTCACAATTCGCTCGAACAACTTGGGCAAGACCCTCATCTTGGCTATGCCTCTGTAGTTCTCAACAAATTGTCTACTTCCACTCTTGTGGATAGGAATAAGGAAACTACTCTTCCAACATGAAGGGAAAACACCTAAATACAACGACATGTTAAAAATCCTTCAGATCACACGACATAACTCGACAGCGCAAGATTTAAGTACACATGATGGAATTCCATCAGGTCCAGGCGAACAACTGTATTTTAGAAAACTCAACCCTTTAAAGACGTCATTTTCCGAAATAACCAAGTTAGGGATTGAAATCAAGTTAGTTATAGGATATGGGTAGTTTGCTGATAAATCGAAATTAGCAATCGAAAAGTTTCGTCGGAAATACTCAGCAAATAGATTTGAGATTTCGAAATCATCCGAGGAATCAGAGCCATTAAAAGAAAAATGAGAGGGATATGTGAAAATTTTTCTTTTAGAGTTAACAAATTTAAAGAAGAATTTAGGATTAGCAAACAGAGAGGATTTAATGAACTGAAGGTATCTGCGGTAATAACGATGGTTGATGGAGTTAAATCTATGCATCGCCACCGAGTAAGCGGCATAGTCGAGCGCAGAGCCACTTTTCGAATATTTTTTGAATAGCGAATTTTTTCTATTCTTGTGATATTTAATTGTCTTATTAAACCACGGGGGAACCTGCTTCGAGGTCGACAATGCTTGACCGGAACAGATGCAGCAATAGCTAGATTTAATGTATTGTAGAACGATGACAATAAGCTTTCAATACTACCAGTTGAGAAATCAATCGTCAAAAGTGAAAGAAGGTATTTTAGCAATACAATATTGATTTTATGAAAATCATAATAATTATTTAATAAAGTTTGATTTGGCACATTAAGGCAATTCAACAAACCATCATTCATATGATGAAAGGAAATGCATATTGATGGATGATAAGGATCCTCAGGTAAACTTTAAAGTGGACAACGATTAACGTAAATCTCGGGAAAATTGGCAAAGCAGAGATCAAGCAGCCTACCATTACAATTAGGGGTACGATTATATTGATCCAAATTATGATCAAACAATTCACTAAAGAACACAACAGCCCTATCAGACGTTGAAGTAGGAACCAAACAGTCAGAATTATCACTGTTAGACCAAGTGGCTTGAGGCAAATTGAAGTCATCCAATGCAACGACCAAATAGGTGGGTCTAGACCGCTTGGCCACTTCACAAATGAGGGAAGCGTGTTGCCTGTATATGGAGATATCAGATTTTGGGGGAATATAGGAGCAGGTTATAAATAGATGTTTATTAGGCATTTTCGCACGAATGGCGATAAATTCAACGTCAGGAGAAGTGGGAAATTCAATTAACTTGGACGGGACTGACGCAGATATGACAATTAATACACCACCACCAATGCGATTCACTCGATCATTTCTAAAGACTTGGAAAGAATTATGAAAAAGTTCCGACGAATGAAGATCGGGTTTCATCCAAGTCTCAGTAAAGGCCAAACAGAAAAACTCAGTGCTCACTGAATTTAGAAAAGTGGAACGAATTTTCGAATTTAGGCCCCTAACATTTTGATAAATGAGAGATAGTGGGCCTGAAGAAACGATTAGTTTTTTGAAGGCGACAAGACTATTGCTTTGGTATTACGGGGACGATCTCGAGGGATAAATTCCTTAATTAAGGATCCTACTGGCCACAATGATTTGTTTAACAACATATCACTGTTTTCAGTCGGAACTAGTATTTTAAAAGAGGAGATTGCCCTAGCTTGAGAAGGAGCCATTTTGAAGATGCTAACACGCTTTAAGTTGACTGATGGGACTTTCGTCGCCAGATAACTTTTTATGTTATCCACCGATGTTTCAGGTGCCAGTCTTGACACAAATATTGCTTTTCTGGGAGGAACTGCCGCCAAGCAAATTTCATTATTTGGAACAGGAGGGGGGTTCACGGTAGGAGAGTTTCGAGTTGGGGAGAATATAGATGAGGTTATCGCCCTCGTACCGGCAGCTTGTGAGACTTGCCCAGTCTGGTGACCAGCATTCACACGCGAACAGCCAGGAGGAGAGAATGATTTATTTTTCTCTTTATTACTTTTAGGCGATGGCGCTTGATTAGAGTGAGTGGCGGTTCTGGGCGGAGATACCCTTGCCACTTCAGCGTAGCTTAAAACCGACGGACTTGCCGGTTTGTTTGTAACTGTTTTGCTACCAACCGACTCAGCAATATCGGAAACATTACTGTTCATTTTAGAGTTAGAGGGAGCGGTAACTTGTACCTACGAATTAGATTTGGAGAAAGCCGGAGGTGGCGTCCCACACGCTACGCTACGAGTAGAAGATGGGTATCCAATGAGGCGACACTCATCAAATCTAGACTTAATGAGCTCAAACTTTTCCCACAAGGAGCCGAGATTTCTACTCAATTCCGAGAAACCATAACGGGTCTCCGTGAAAAGTTTATAAAAGTCAATGTCCCGCTGCCTACAGTCAGGACATGACCATCTTAAGCCTTTAGACGGATCAGCGACTGCGTCAGCAGCACGGCCGAGAATACCGGCACACTTTGCATGACCAAAGCGCTCGCAGAGCCAACAAGAAAGGAACCTATCAGAATCCGGGCCTGATCTCACCCGACAAGGTGTATATAAACACTCCATGTCCAGTCAAAAAGACAGTTGTGGATTATGAAGAACAGACACACAAATCACTAAAAAAAATCCTGAACATAAAAATTTATCAACCAATTTGTGCAAAACTTCTCTATTAGGTTGACACTGTAACGAGAGATTACTAGCAACACAATATCCAAACAGCAAAAAAAATAACAGAGAAAAAGAGAGAAAACAAAAAAAAAAAGAGAGATTTATATTAGAGCTCAAAATTTTTGTTTGCAAAAATCAAATGAATCAAAGCGTAAAGAAAAAATATTTCTTTTACTTTGAATTCACTCACTTTCTTCTCAAAGTATATTAAAAATTCACACACTATAAGGCAGAATAGCCACGAAATTCAACAAAAAATTAGAATATTAATTGCCGAAACAAAATATATACGACTATACCGCGCGACA
>NW_024003300.1:88177-103353 GCF_014805625.2 Glossina fuscipes | reverse complement strand
CGGGCCACGGGTATTGAACGCAAGATCATACGAGAGGCGTTGGAATACGCCGGCGGCGTGCTGACGATGCGGTCAGAACGGCCATCACTACTACGATTGCCCGACCCAACACTACTGGACTTGCGGCCGACGGGGCGTACGGACCATACAATGTTGTCGACCGGGAAATCACGAAGGAGCGCATCACCAGTGAGGGGAATTGGTTCGGGAATCGTTTGAGGTTAAACTGCAATGCGCCAGCAAGACGGCTACGTGTCAGCCGAACGAGCCTAGCACCGACAGGTGAGCTTGCCGCTAAGGCGATGCAGAACCAGACATATCACAGAGCCAATGCGCCCTTCGAAAGCCCGCAAACTGTGATAGACGACCATCATATAACTGAGAGGCAACGATTGAAAACCGAGGAAGAGCACCGCCGCATTGAACGCTTCCTGCAGCAAGAGTTGTCAAAGTTCGCGAATTTGCAGGGAGCCACCACCATCGCCGAGCACAAGATCGTCGTGAAAGACGACCGACTGTTCAAACGACGATACGCCTCCGGCAACCCGGCTATGCACCATTACCGGAAAACAACAGCACCCTGCTCTGCTCCGGTAACAAGCTCTGCACCATTATCGACAGTAACGCCCTGCTCCGCACATGGAGCAGGCTCTGTGGCCACGTTCGGCCCAACACAACTGCAGCAGCAAGCGATAGCGCCACACCGAAGCCGTCACCGACCGGCCAATACCGGAGAGGCGCGTCATCAGCCACTTCTCTTTCTCCCGAAGAACGGAGGATCTGTGAGGACCCAAAGTCGTCCCCCATTTTGGCCTCACGGGTTCTCCGTCTCTGATTGGGGAGAGAGGAGTGCTAGAGAGTAAGATAGGACAAAAGTAGGATAGACGTAGTATAAGAATAGGATAGACATAGGATAAGAATAGATTAAGATAGAATAGAAATAGATTAAGATAGAATAGGAATAGATTAAAATAGGTTAAGAATAGGATAGGTCAGATTAAGCGTAGGTTAAGGATAGGTTAGGTGAGTTGGAATTCAGTTGCCGGCTAAGAGAGACGTAGTTTTCGAGTCATAGTAGTCGGAGTAAGATTTAGATTACAAATACTAAAAATAAAGATCCCTGCAAAATACAAATTTCTTGTGCGTTTCCATTACCCTGGGCCGCTGAGCTTTCCCAGCCTTTAGGAAAGGGACGGAAACGTCCTCGCAACTCTTATTATTTTTAATATTTTCGGGAATATGTATGTAAAAATATTTTAACGTTTTATTCATGAGGTTTAAGGGGTTGAAGACCTAAGTTTGAGAATCCCAGATAAAAATGTAGCCGAACGGGGATCATAGGTAGGATACACCACAGATCGGCTGTGGGTATGAAAATTGATTGTTCAAAGTTAGTAATGATTGTGGGTGTTTTACCTACAAACAGTTGACTAAACGAAAACATGTATTCGAAAATTCAACGCTTTCTTTATAAAACCATTTTGAAGCACTTCTTACTAATGTCTTGATTTGCAATTCATTTGAAAGTAGTATACAAAGTATACCTTATAGTGTAGTGATATTTAATAATTTAAGTAGGTAGTGTCGTGGGACTGAGGTTTTCCTATTAATCCAACGTAGTGAAAGTGTAAAGTGAGCAGATGTGTGTACTTGTGTTCCAAACCTACTTGGCTGTCTATGCCAAGACATGCACTCTTTCAGTTCCCAAAATTGATTTGGCCGAGAGCGTCACTATTAAAAAAAAAGTTAGAATATTGATTTGACTTCTTGTATGCCAAGACAAGTTCGATTTGAAGTCTTCAAAATTAAGTAGCTTCACTAATAAAATGGATATACTAATTTTCTTTAACTAAAATTGCATAAAATGGCCTGTTTATAATTTTTGGTAATGGGCGCTTATTGTAAACATAATGCTTGCGGTTATTTTTTGAATAAGTACATTTTTGAAAGTGTGCCACCTGATTTAATTTTTCATTTTTTTTTCTTTTTATTTTATTTTTACCTATCTGTGGCTGCACTCTACATCGTACATACACTTCAATTGCTAAATGATATCATATGGTGCTATACAAATATATAAAATAAAAAATATCAGTTTCCAGAGCCTTTTGCTTTTTCATTATAAGATTAATCCCTACAAAAAAGAATTATTAATATTTGTAATTGACCTGTAAGTACCAGTAACATTTATTGAAATGACTACAGCCAAACGGCTTTATCCGGCAAACATTAAATTTAATTTTTATGGAAACTTTCTAAGCTAGAGCTTTCTTTATAAATTTGTTGTAAAATTTGATCCATAGAGAAGTTGAAGTTTGCTATAAATTTCGGACGGCTTTTTGTCTCCTCAGTTAAAATTCGGTCCAACTTCTTATTTTCGCTATACGTATGTCTGTCTATTAGAACTTTTTGAATTCGGCGTACTTACATGTATTGGGTGAACTTTGTATGAAGTCGCTCTTATCTCGTACGGAAGAGCTGTTATGTGCCGTTCATGTCTTCCGCTACAATGCACCTGTGGTTGAATTCCATATTTCCGTAGATGAACCCCGTTTCAGTTGGTAAAGAATTACGGTAGCTTGACTCTTGAAGCAGCTATCTCTAGCGGATCTAGCTCTGGTTGGGTGTTGGTGTTATCTAAGGGTTTTGGCAGTTTTAACTCATTGGGTGGTGTTAAATAAATGCATGACGTGTGTTGTTTGTGTATCAACATGTATAAAGGAGCGTGTGTAGCTGTAGCAGCATTTAGAATTCCTTTCTTCACGGGATCGGCAAGATCGTACTTGTTTTGGATATTACATTACAGTAATTGTATTAAACGGTCGTCCTTTAGTTAAATGATCTATTGGTTATTATGCTGTTATTACGGCTTCTAATTGAGTAAAGATGATTTCAGTTGTGTCTGTCATTATGCTAATAAAAAATCCTCGAAGTTATCGCTAGCGTCATCATGTAAGCAGCCGACAATGAAGTGGACGATAGTCACCAACGAAATTTAATCATGTAAGCAAATTTGCTGGTGATTGTCGCCCAATGCGCTCCCAGAGTTACCTTAAAAAAGGGCCACAATGAATTTCCCGTCGCTGCGACCAGATTTGCATTTGTATTGAGTATAAACTAAGAAAAGTTACCACAAGCTTCTCTTTTAGAGTTGCGTTTCTAGAAAAACTTTAATTAAATTTTTGTATATGAATCGATAGCCTGTGCTACTAGTGTTCAATGTCTTTTTTTTTAGTCTAAGCATTTACTTCATTAGTCTAAAATTATAATAATTATAATAATAATATTTTTGTATATAGATTTATTGAGTAGAAGTAATGCCGGTAATTGAAATGAGTTTTGACTTAATTTTTTGTTATTTTGAAACGATGTCTCCGCTTTGACTTTGCGGTGATCGATGGGTGTTGTTTAATGTTGGCTGAATATGAACTTCGTTAAAAATTGATCGTTTTTTTTAAATTATCTAGATGGGATTGTGATTACTGAAATAGATCGCCTTGAGCAAGTTTGATCTAAATGCCATTGGTTCCTGCTTCTTATTTTAGTTTTGCCGGATCGCCAATTTTGGAGGTATAATAAGTATCGCAAAACCATACTACACCAACCATTTGCAAAAGTATGATAGTATTTGTGGGTAAGTACAAAATTTCTGTAATTTCTTTTCTATTCGGAACAGTTATTTTTCACAACTGACACTTGGAAAATAGAAACAAGAAAACACAGTTTGACAAATAATAACTGTTCAAACTTAAAAGCTTAGGGATACACTTTCATATTCGAATATTACATTAGAAACTTACAATATTGTATAAATATGAAAAGTAAAAATAGAAAAATGTCATATACCAGAACGTTTTCAATCGTTTATGTGCTTTTATAATAGGATGAGTGCATGACAGAGAACAATTACTAATATTTATAAATTCTATAAATATTTTATATATAAATAAATTATTTTGGGTCTTAAAACGGCTTACTTTTCCATTTTATTTCACTCTATTAAAAATTTTATATAATCGCGTTTTTATTAACGTTTATATGGTTTTGTTCTTTATTGTCTCGTATTGGTTATTTATAAACAAACAAATATAATTTTCTTCTTATTTTTTCTGTATATTTTCGAAGTGAATATCTACAGTCATACATAATCGAAAAGTAAATCACTTTCAATCTCCGTCGTCGAAGTGGAGACTAATTAACCAAAAGATCCATAATCAGTACCATGACTTCTTGTTTGGCTTCTATGTGAAACAAAACATAACATATATATGGACATAAGCCATACCATTTTTATACCCACCACTTTAAGATAGGGGTATACTCATTTTGTTTTTTTTTTCCAATAATATATTGTGAGGACGCAAAGTCGTCCCTCGTTTTGGCCTCACGTGTTCTCCGTTTTTGGTGAGGGGAAAGTAGTGCTAGTGTTAAGTTAGCAATAGGGTAGGTTAAGGTAGTAGTAAGAGTAGCACAGCGATAGGGATAGGTTAAGATAGAAATGACATAGAGTAGTTTAGATTCAGATAGAAATAGGAATAGAATAGGATAGGTTAAGGTATCAGTAGGGATAGACTAAGATAGCGATAGGGATAACATGGAATAAAATAGATTAAGGTAGCGGTAGGGACAGGTTAAGGTTGAAGTTTAGTTAAGATAGTCTGTTATAGACGCTCGAAGAAAGAAGTCCGCCTTCGACTCCCGAATCGCGAATAAAAGAACCTGTCTCAGCAACAAATAAATTTTCTTGCGGTTTTATTTCCTTCCTGGGCTGCTGGGCTCAGTCTCAGCCGTAGGAAAGAAACGAAACGTCCTCGCAATATATAAGGCCCAAAGGGAAGCATCAGAGCCCTACAAAGTATATATACTCTTAGTCAGCGTGAAATCCTGAATTGATTTAGCCATGTCTGTCCACCTGTGTGTCCGTGTGGGGTGTCTTGTTGGCACTCTTCTGGTCGCAAAAATGAAGATATCAATCTCAAATTTGGTAAAAACAATTGAGCCTAGTTGGTCAGAACAGAAGAGCGCATTGGAGCGTAACCTGAACGCAACGGAGTTTTTTTGAACAAAATTTTTTTGATTTTTGCTCTTTATTAAGGTTAAAAGGATGAAACTTTCGACTTTTGCTTTACGAGACACTTTGCTTTCTAAGTCTAAAAATGGAACCAATCGTGTCCACACAAAGTTACGAGTAATTAAATTGAATTATTATTAAATTGAATTATAAGGAAAACAAGACAAAACGTATAAAAGTACTTCCTCAAATGAAGATATATTGTCTGCCTAAAAATTGGTTCATTTTAAGATGGCTATGGTAGACACCGCGATTACTTTTTTCTTAATAACAACAGCGATATGGGTATTAAATAAAAGAACTTGGAGAGTAGAATTCGAAAAGCATAGTGGTGGGTATGCGAGATTAGGCCATCGGCGAATATAACTTTCTTACTTGTTATACCTCAGCGAATGATTATTGTTAAAATAGATTTAGCAAAATTCTGCGAAATTCTAAAGACCTAATAGGACATTTTCCGTGATTTATCACTTTTACAATTTTCTGTTTTTCTATCATCACTTCAAAGTTGGTTTTGTATATAGCATAAATTATTTTGCATTATACTTTATTTACCTCCACAAATATTTTAATTCACAGAACAAAACTATTCCCAGTTTCTAAATTTTAGTCAATTCATTTAATATTTGCCTTTGTCCAAAAACGAATTTTAAGCACAAACAAGAGAACTACGCGTGGCTCCAAACAGATTCGAACTTAAATAGTGACGTCCTACTAACTGCACCACGATGATCTTTGATTAATAGTATGCAATGGAAGTTGATGGAAACTTGACATAAAAAGTGGAGCAGAGCGTTCTCTCAGAGTGTATCTCTAGAATTGCGGTATAAAAAAATATATATAGGTCAACTATTAATACCATTAAGAAAGGTCAGAAAATCAATTAAAAAACTACTAAAAAAAATCGCAAAAAACCACAAAAAACAATTAACTCCCCATGCTCTAGAGTATACGCAGTTTATAACATGGTGTGCAACACCACCACAACACCACGCTTGAAAACCTTGACACGAACACCCATTTCGACCGGTTGGGTCCAAAAAATTCACACGAAGACCATTCGGGTCACATTCGGACACTTTCGGGTGGGCGGAGCAATGGCTTTTTTCAATCCGAACAACAAAAAAAAGGAGTAGTTCAGTCCACAAAACAATTTTTTTAATGTAGGGTATTCTAAAAGTCTATATTTACTGACTTCAACATTCATTTATATGAAAAAAGTGATGTAGGAACGCACATATACTACTAAAATATACTTTTTAAATAAGCTTTTATTTAAATTAAAAAATGGAAAATAAATTTTATTGGAGCCACTCTTACGTGAATATACAAAAGTGAAAAACACCGGTTTTGTCTCGGATAGGAAACCATGAATATTTGGTCAGTGAGCAGGAATGCTATTTCTTTTCATTGTAAACGCATGATTCTTATCAAGTTACAAGTTAACACCAGCATCTGTGTGATTCCTTCTATGAGGCAATTTAAATTTACTATGTAATGTCGAAACGTTGACTAATTTCACATCTGTGAATGGACATACTTTCGCTACTTACTTTACATAAAAACGTTCAATCTGATTCTTTAGAAAATGTTCAATGTGAAGATCTTTCCCTCCCGCATTTGTTGCTGAGCACTGCGGGTACCTGTCAGGTATATGCCTGGCTGAGCTACATTCTTTCGCCTCTTCTGAATTCTTCATCTGCATCTGGACTTATCTGGCATATTTTTTTCTATTTGTATATCCAGAAGTGCAGGTTAATGCTCTACAAACTGGAATGCATCCATTTTCAACTTGCTGGTGTATTTATCTACGCTTCTTCTGCTGTATCGCACCCTATAATCAACTCAAGTTCTATATGGAATATATTGGAGGAGTAAGATTTGAAAGACATTTCGGGAACTGTTATAATGACTGATGATTCTCTGATAACCATTACGTTTGTGCAAGTTCTTCTTTTTAATTGCCTTTATTGGTTTGGAGCTGGTCTCCTCTTTGTTCGACATCTTCTTGTTGCTTCACATGTGTTGCTTCACAGATTACATTACATAACTAGGAAATAAGAAAAATCTGACTTGGTAGATTTTAACTGTTAAATGCATGAATTTTTATTTTTGAAAGAAAAAAAATGAAATCGGTCAGAAAATGGGTGTACTTAACGATAAAAAGAACACATAAGAATTTTTTTTAAATTTTCGAGACACATGTTTACGTATTTCTACATTATCATGCTAAATCGTTGCGTGACTTCTAGGAATTTACTGTGTACAATGACATAACACTTCGAATATAAATAATACTTATCATTGCATTAGAAAATACAAAAATCCGTAAAATAATTATTTCTAGGATTTAAACATAAAGGAAAATTGTGTCGGCTTCATGACCACTTCACACTTCATTCTCTTTGAAAATATACGACATAGAAGAACGCCATCTTTTCGTACATTCATAGAGGGCTAAAGAAGAAATACGTTTTCCGACTGTTAATTTTGCTCCAACAAGCTATTACTAGGCCGACCTCTTTTATTGCCGTGTATATAAGATCCACATTGCATAGAGCATCATCGCGCAACTAAGCAATTGTAATGGAGTTTTTTTCCATAAGTATTCAAGGATTTCTTACGGCAAGGTCCAATGGAGGATAGAATAAACGGAAAAATTTTTGTCTTTTGAATCCTATATGATAACTACCTACGTAGCTGTCGATTAAGTCCTATCCTCCCGTGTGCATACTACAATCTTGCACTGTTTTTAGGCAAGAGATATTGATCTCTTGCTTTATTTGCTTGCCATATTGGCAGATATTGTCTACGTGTTGCGAGCGTATATAAATAGACAACAATGTAACAATCTTGTTGCCTCTCCACACCGTCGCTGGAAAGTCAATACTGTCATGATAAGAATTTTTTTCTCATAGGTTCTCCTAGGAATCGTCGTCTTGATTAAAATCTAAAATTAAGCAATCTGTTCTGTCGTACAGTTCTGACGCAATGGATCTCTTGTACCCATAAATAGAACGCGAGGAGCAATGGTATGTAAAAATTATGGAAAGGCACCGTATGATACCTCATTCTTAGTACCACTCTGGCTAATGGTAAGACGACATATATAACGCCCAAATCTGGTTGATCAGCTATCCTGTTTCTTCTATCTTCTTATGCGGAATACCCTTCGAAATCATATGCATATCCCGCGAAACTACATAAAACTAGTATCTTTAAGCCACACTTGTGAAGCTTATTCGGCAAATGTTTTCTCAGGACATGACCTATTTTTGTTAAACACGTTTGCTACTCTATTGAGAGGCGTTGGTTTACGGTAATAGATGAACATGTTTCAGTTAGGTGGGGTATTACAGGTCTAATCTTGCGTAAGCGATGATCGCATCTCGTAAGAAGCTCGCCATTGTTATTGAAGTGTAATATGCTTCTTATTGGCTCTAAACGATTCACGATGAGTCTGTTTGAATGGCGAGGAGGTTAGTGTCATCTACAATTTTTTGAAGAAATTCAAGAGTAAAATAATTGAGGAAATATTTATGGCGTACCTAGATTTGCTATATTCGGATCTAACATGTGTCATGAGACTCGCTACTTTTATTGCCGGTTGAGTAGATATATTTTCCTGACAAAAAATAAAAACTAAAAAAAAAGAAAAGTCCCGTCGGTTGTCTACCCTCTGTCTGTCCACTGTAAGTCAGTCGGTAGCCGTCTGGCGTCTGCCCTACATGGGCATCATGTGCGCACCCCCCCTTTTTGCTTTCAGCTACAGCGGTGGCAGCTGTAGCGCTTAGCTACTCATCGGGGAGACAAAACAAAAGGAAGTAAACAAACTAAAGTAACTTACAATATAATCCTCCCGGTGCCGGTGTAGGGTCTGCGGCGGTGACCGTTTCCTTCGGCGGCTCCTGTTCGCTGCAAAGGGGTTGATGCTTGCTTCAACTCCTCACATTGTATGAAAGGGAATTTGGCCTTATGTATTCATGTCAAACAGTTTCGCAAAGTAAGTATATTCGTACACCATCAGGGAGAAATTTGCTTCCTTTTTTTTTCTCTCGCTCTGTTCTCGTTTTAATTAAAAGATATTTTCACACTTGTATGCATATTATTTACAATGCACAAATACCGCCATTATTTTTACCTTTTTTTTTCTTTTATAAAAACAATTTTTATTTATCATTTGACTTCGTTGAACTTTTTACTTCGGTAAGAATCTCTTGTGGAAATCAACAACTTAACAACTTAAGAAAAATTAATAAAGATTACACGACCATTTGTTTATACATGTCATATTTGTTTATGGAATTAAGGCAGAATTGAAAATTTACATAAATTATTGGACTATTTCTTTTTCTTAATTTATTAAATGCACTTGGCTTGCTTGTTTTGTTCAAGGTAATTTTAGGAATAATGCAATTTTATCAAAACTTGCAATTACTTTTTTTTTGGATAAATTGATTAAAACTTTTTTTTTTTTAAACTAATTCTATGGAAGACGGAAATAAATTTTTTCCGTTTATGTACATATTTTTTGGATGGATGGCTTAATCCAAATAAAGTCGTCACCACTCAGCTGCTTAGCAAAAAAACATCACTTAATGTCAATGTAGAATATTTTTCTTAAAGTTCGAGTTTTTTCCTTCCTTTTTTTTTCTTTCTTTTTTTTTTGGTTCACAAAAACGTTTAACCTTTTTTTATTTTAATAAAACTGAAGACACAACTCGCGGACACGTCCGCACTCCATCAGATTCCAAGTTGTTCTCCCCTCTATCTTGAAAATTAAAAACAGACAAACTTCTCATTCTTGCTCAATTTCCCTCTTCTTCTTCCTGTTGCTCTCTCTATAGCGGCTTGCCGCTACTCTCACAAAAGCAAGCAAAGATCCCGCAAAATCATACGATTTTTGCCTATGCTTGCAAAAGCAAAGAAAAAAGGAGTACCGCGAAATCATACGATTCTGCCTGTACCTGCAAAAGCAAGCAAAAATACCGCAAAATCATACGATTTTTGCCTATGCTTGCAAGAGCAAAAGGAAAAAAAAGAAGTACCGCAAAATCATACGATTTTGCCTGTACTTGTAAACAAGGAAAACAGAAAAGAATAAAATAAACATATCCCGCAAGATCATGCGATTTATTAGCGGTACCACAAAATCGCATGATTTCGTCTAACGGCATGCCGTTATTCCGCTCCTTGCGGTTGATACAGACTGACAGACACCCTACCCAAGGTTTGTTCGCGGCCGTTACAGCTCGGACCCATCGATATCGCCTGCGATATGGAATGTGTACGTCAAATAGTCCGCGGACAGACCGACTATACCCCTCCTGACCGACTACTACGGACCAACGTGTGGCTTCGACCCACGCCCTGAGTTTAAGAGTCTCATGCTCTACCGACTGAGCTAGCCGGGCAAATTTGGTGTTCCCACAGGGGGCCTCAGGTAGAAAAAATATCCTTTGCGTGATACACTCCTAGTTGCCGTCCTGTCTCGGTACTGAGCTCATACAGGGAGCTTCCTATCGCCTTCTGGACTACGCACCTAACGTTCCTTGGTGCTAACTTCGCATTGTACCCTTCTGCCATGCTGCTGAGCCTAAAATTCTTCCGGTAGACTACCTGTCCTACTTTAAACTGGACTGGCTTGCTTCGCGTGTCGTAGGTTCGTCGGTTTCTTTCGTAAGCCTGCGCCAGTCTTTTGGAGATGGCTTCCCTTACGAGGCCTAACTTTTCAGGTATAAAACTAATATTGGCCTCACTGCCTCGGACTCCCTCTAACTTCCGCGCTACCTTGTATGAGTACCCGTGCTGCATCATGTTTAGCCCGAATAGTGCATAGAAGGGTGTCATACCTATGGCACTATGTACGGCGCTACGCAGCGAAAAAGCGACGTTGGTAAGGTGAATGTCCCACGTCTTCTGGTCTTCCGCGAGATACGATCGTATTATTTGCAGCACGGACCTATTGACTCGTTCAGCGGCATTTGCTTGTGGTGCATAAAAAGCTGTCCTGAAGTGTTGCACATCATATTTCTGTAGGAATTCTTGAAAAGCTCCTGAAACAAACTGTTTGCCATTATCAGAATGTACCATTTCTGGCACTCCAAATACGTGGAACACGTCTTGCTCCAAATACCTGATCACTCCCACAGCACTAGCTTTCTTCATCGGCTTTAAAAGCACGAACTTGGAAAAGTGATCCAGGCAGACGAATATGCAAGTGTTGCCGTTTCTTGTTCTCGGATACGGTCCCAAGAAGTCGATGTAGATACGCTGAAACGGTCTGTCCGTGACTTGTTGCCTACCTATCGGGGGCCTTTGTGTTCTACCAGTCTTGCTGCTACAGCACACCTCACAGCTCCGCACCAGGTCTTTCACTCCGATTGCCATGCCAGGCCAGTAATATCTTTCTCGTGGACTCTGCAAGATCTTGTGTATCCCTCCATGTCCTGCCGATGGCGACCTATGCGCTGCCTCTACTAATCGCGGTCGCAGTTCTTTGGGCACCCACAACTTCCACGCATTGTTATCTTCGATTCCGTCACCCGTGCTGAAACAGGTTTTTTTGTAGACTAGCCCTTCCGACACGCAGATGTCTGGGAGTTTATCTCCATTTTCTATGATTGCATGTTTCAATTGGTTGTACTCTTCAGAGGCAAAGTGCGGAGAGTCTAGGTCGATGTCAAGTAACCGGTCATTACCTTCTACTATCTCGCTTAAATCCATCCGCGACAATACGTCTGGCACAACATTCTGACTGCCTTTCCTGTGTTGGACCGTGAAGTCAATGGCTTGCAGTTTGAGGCTCCACCTCGCCAGTCTACCTGACAGGTCCTTATGCGACATGAGCCATTCCAGGCTAGCGTGGTCGGTAATAATGGTGAAGGAAAGTCCCTCAATATACGGCCGGAATCTCGCGACGCATAGTTTGGCTGCTAGGCATTCTAGCTCTGTTACCGTGTAATTTTTTTGTGCTCTATTCAGCTTTGCTGACACGTATGCAACAGGCCGTTCGTTCCCTTCGTTGTCTCTTTGAGCCAGGACTCCTCCCACGCCCTCTCTTGATGCATCGCATATTACGTAGAAGTGTTTTGTAAAGTCCGGCGTAACCAAGACTGGCGCTGTGATGAGACTTTCCTTTAGCTGATCGAACGCGTCTAGGGCTTTTTCTGACAAGGCAAAGTTTTTCACTCGTTCTTTTGTAAGACAGTCATGTAGGGGTCCTGCTATTGTCGCGTAGTTGGGAATGAAACGGCGATACCAGCTCGTCATGCCAATGAACTTTCGGAGCTGCTTTGGAGTTTTCGGCACTGCGAAATCCGTCATGGCCTCTACCTTGGCGGGATCTGTTTTTAGCTGTCCGTTGTCCACTATGAAGCCGAGGTATTTTACTTCTTGGTAACAAAATCTGCTCTTGCCAACGTTGATCGTGAGATTGGCATCTTTTAGGCATTTACCTACCATGGCTAGGTACAAGAGGTGGTGGTTGAAATCGGGTGAGCAGACCAACAGGTCGTCCAGGTACACAAAGACGTTTTCCCGGAGGCAGCCTTGTATAACTTTATCCATCAGCCGGCACATGCGCTGCGTTGCACAAGCCGAATGGCATCACCTTGAACTGGTATAGCGGCCTCCCTGGCACTGTAAACGCTGTTTTTTCCCTTGATTTCTCTTCCAACGGGATTTGCCAGATAGCATCCTTGAGGTCAATTGTTGAAATGTACCGGGTGTCTTGCAGTCGACTGAGTAATTCTTCCATGTGAGGTAGGGGGTAGGCGTCTTTGATCGTCCGTTCATTCACCTTGCGCGCATCTAGGCATAAGCGGTTTTTCTCACCCTTCCGGACTAGAGTCATTGGGGAGCTCCAGCTACTATTGCTCTCTTCGATTACTCCCATCACTAGCATCCGATCCAGCTCACGGTAGACTAACTGCTGTACTGCTGGTGAACGTTGTCTTCAGTAACGGTAATTACATGTTGCTCTACGTGGGTTTTACCGAGCCCAAGCTCCTCGAACGATGGAAAGGTTGCAATGACTTGGTTGAGGAAGCTTTGCTGAGTTTCAGTCAACTGGTGAGGTGAGTTCAAGTACCCTGCCGGTTTGCCGTGCTCTTGGCTTACTGAGTCTACAGCCTGTCTTTGACTTGGGGCATTAGGGGTGGTGCCTGCCCTCGAAGCGACAGATATGCCAAAAGCCTACCAGAAGTCTATGCCGAAATAAAATTGCTGCTGCAAATCTGGTACTATGTAGAATTCAATACTCCTGGTCTCGCCCTCCCACTCGACGGGTAAGGTAATGAGTCCCGTTACGGATGTCTCCTTCCCGTCTGCTGTTTTCACGTGTCGATTTCGCAGCCTAATGACTCGATGTCTTCGATTCTCGAGGAATCTCGTTGCTCCGGCCCCACAACAACTAACGCTGGCTCCTGCGTCCAGAAGAGCGGTTACTTCGGTGTTGTCGGCCTTGGTCCGTGCAAACATCCTGTCATCGTGCTCTAGGGAAACAATCGCTGGGATCTCCTTTTGCTGAAACATCCTGTACGCCTTCCTCCTTTGGCGTAAGATCAGAATCTTCCTATGTTTTCTCGTGAGCGCTCGCCTTCTAAAAATCTCTGCGCTAAATATCTCGTGTCGCTTCTGCTGGTAGTCCGCGATCCTCTGTGCTAAGCTTCTGTACTCGGGGATGTCTTGATCCGTTGCTGGTGTTATAGTTGCGCCTGTTGCTGCTCGCGTTAATATTGTCACTGCTGTGGTTGGTGTTGTTTTTGTGGTTATTGTTGGTGTTGCTGTTGCTGATGTTATTGTTGCTGTTGTTATTGCTGATGTTATTGTTGCTGTTGTTGATGTTGTTCTTATTGTCGTTGCTGCTGTTATTGTTGCTGTCGTTATTGTTGACGTTATTGTTGCTGTTCCGGGTGACGTCTCGTCCGGCTTGCCTCGCCAGCCTGGTGTTTTCCGATGCGGGTAAAGCGCCGTAGCTCTCATTTTTGCCGCATGCGAAACAGACCATGTTGTGGAAGGGACACCTGCATCTCTGGTGCCTTCCGCTGGATTTCTTAAAAAATAATCTCCCGGGATCCCGCACACGTAGCATGTCATCAGATGGAACGGTGACTGGCAGAAAGCAATGCTCTGCGCTGTCCTCACTGCGATCGCTGGTGCTGGTGTGGTGGTATGGTGCTGGGGTGTTACTACTGCTGCTGTTGCCTCTTGCTTCGGCTGGCCTGCACGTGACGTTGCTGGTTGCATGTGGTGCCGCTCGTTCGGATGCTTATTTTTATTGCCCGTGCTAACCCATTTTTTGCCGTATTTCACAGCCCCGCCGTTTCCGCGTTGCCTGTCGCTGCTTGGGCTATGCCGCGGCGCTAGAGCTTCAACTGGTTCGCGATTAACTCCGTCCCCATTTCCACCTTCCTGTCCGATCTCGCTTACGTGTTTCGGCCTTCTTCTACTTTCTCTCAACAGCTTTTCTGCCCTCTTGCATTCGGCTTTGAACTCGCCAACGCTTTGGTGGCGAAAATCAGTGCGGCCAGACTGGGCTTAACGTTGGACTTCATTATTTTGATCATTTCTGACTCAGGAATCTTTCTGCGTAGGCGGAATGTTAGATCGTGTATCTCCGCGTAGTAGTCCTCGAAGGTCTCGGCGTTCTGCTGCTTCCGCTCCATGATTTCTCTAATAAATTCGTAATCAGAGTCTGCGGTCTTGAATTGATTGAGGAGCTCAGCTTTTAGCGCGAAATAATCAAAAGTGACGTCTCCTTCTCTATCCTCCAGCAGCTGCCAATACCATTTGCTGGCTTGACCGGTCACTAGACAGTGAAACTCGGCAAATAATTCCTCATGGCTTATCTGGTGCTGCTGCCTGAGCCGTTCCACTCGGAACACAAAGCTCTCGACCGTAAGGCCTTTACCATAGCCGTCGAATTTAACGTGCCAGCGATTGAGATCTATGTTCCGCCTCCGGGCGTTTTCATCGCTGGTCCACTGTTGTCCTGCCTGCTGATCGTGGTGATGACTGCCGCTAGGCTGCGCTACTGTCTGGGGTGGCATTTGCTATTGTGGTGTTGAAGTCGATGCTGCTATTATAAAATTTTGCGTCCCTT
>NW_024003300.1:36194-73177 GCF_014805625.2 Glossina fuscipes | reverse complement strand
GTAAGGAGATCAGAAAAGAACAAAATAAACACATATACCGCAAGATCATGCGATTTATTAGCGGTACCACAAAATCGCATGATTTTGTCTAACGGTATGCCGTTATTCCGCCGCTTGCGGTTGATACAGACCGACCGACACCCTACCCGAGGTTTGTTCGCGGCCGTTACAAAAGTCATTTTGGCTTATTGGGGAATGAGCAAGCTGATTAAGAAGTATGTTGCTTCTGCACCTCTCATTATGGATCATGTCACGAAAACGTTGGGCCTTCAAAGATACATTAGAAGAAAAGTTAATTAGAAAATTGTGGAAGGAAATTTACAATACTATCATCAGCACTACTCTTCTATTAACCCTCAATTAATTCAACCTGTATATCTAACAAATATTGAGAAAATCAAGATCAAAAAATTTTCAAGAATTCGCCTTGGCCATATAATTGCAACTCACCAATTGATCTTAAAAAGTTTTTCTTCACAAACTGCAATTGTGAAAATATTCTCACTTCTTACGTACGTTCTTTATGACTGCCTTTCCTTCGCTATAAATATTGCATTTAGGGCATCTGTTTCCAAATCAAGTTTCTGGCGAGAATGTAGGAATTGTTTAAAGGTTGCAGTTTCAGAAAATTTAACGTCTTAATTGGATTAGTCTTTATGTTATTCAAAGATAATAGATAGTAAGCAAAGGTTGTGTATATATTTCTATTTCTATTGATGTGCTTTTTAATTATGTAGGTTTCAAGATATTTTAAAGAATTTATTATATGATTTTCATAGTACATGCTTAATGCAACCTCTGATTTGTATAACAATCCAATCCCCTTTCAATGCGCCTCAGTCCTTCCTTACGGCCTTGTACTGATAAAAATGCAGCTCATGGTTCGGATTCAACTTTGTTGCATTTAATGGAACAATATGGGGTTTGTACGTGCCCATAAAATTTTAAAGTTCGTATCGCCGATGAATTTTTATTATTGAATTAACATTTATCTGAATTATGTGAATAATTTTAGTATTTATGTTGTTCTGATAATTAGAGGCTATTACGTTTATAACAGAGTGTCTTCACACGCAACTTGAATTTGTAGTTTGTAATAAAAAAAGGTGTTTAAGCAGCAGGGTGTTGTAGTGGTCAGATGTTTAATTTTTTTGGGAGGATTCCCTATGAATCCTTCCCAGGTAAGGGTACTTTTGGTAGGACGAAGTGTAGATTGTTTTCCTACTCTGCTCGGCTTCATAAGCGCCAAGTTTGTCCGTCTCCTAAAATGCCAATAAGTTTCGGCATGAGACCGTCCTTTAAATTCAAGTTTTACGCGGATTGAACGCCTTATATTTTAATAGCGAATTAAACGCTTATGTTTGAATTACGAACAAACAATTGAACTTCTTTATTTAAATTGGCACTATTTATACTTAATTCTACCAGGTGACATTATGCTATCGTAATCACTAATTAATTACTCAGCCAGTCGAAATGCGACATAATTTTATGTTTTCTTTTTTGCTAAAGAATTATGCAAGTTCAGCATAATTCTGTCCCACTTCAAAGTGGATACATATGACGGTATGCGATCACACTACAAGTTGCTTTTGTAAGTTAACAATTTGTGTAGTTAAATTTAAAAACATTTTTTAATTCACCTAAATAAGGTAAAGCAGATTTAGTACTAATTCAGCATAAAGTAGTGCTTTTTTACTTTGTTCGCAACGCCTATTTACTTCTGATTGTATCTTGAAATTATTTAATATTGCATTATCTGCTATATTATTCTTTTTATTTGTTTAACATACAGTTAGTTAGGTACATTACTAGGATACAGCTAAACTTAAGACTAAAAGACTAAAGATTAAAAAGAAAAGACTAAAAAGAAAAAACTAAAATTTATTAAGCAGGCAACAAGAACCAGCAACAACAACAACAACAACACTGCAACAACTCCTGCTGAACAATTTATTGTAAATATTTATTTATTTATTTATTATTTAACAATTAACAAATATTCACTACAAATAAATTATAAGCAAAACTAAGCATTAAATTCAGAACATTACTTCAATATAAATTAAATATAGAGCCGATAGCCTGTGTTGCTAGTGCTCAATGTCTCTTTTTTTAGTCTAAGAATTCAATTCATTAGTCTAAAATTAAAATAATAATAATAAAAATAATAAATTAGATATAATACAATATGTATAACTATAGAATTGAGAATATATAAACAAAAAATAATAAAGAAAATATAATAAACATAATTAAAGAAATATGAATGTATAATCAACTGGCAGCTAATCGCGGAGTATAGAAATTTTTATAAAATTTAAAGAATTAACTGAAATATCAAATTTGTGAAAATTATTATTAAAAAGTTTACAAAGCGCACGAAGCGGGTTATTACGCTGATTGTTAGTACGGCAATGCAACAAATTAAAATCCAATAGTCCAAGCAAAACTGAAGAATAAATATCTCCTCTTATTAATTGAACCATAAATAATATACCTAGTAGTTCACGTCTTTTCACTAAAGTAGGTAAATCAACCATCTTCAATCTATTTACGTAAGGAGGTAAGGGGAGATGGGAATACCAACCTAGGCCTCGTAAAGCAAATAATAATAAGTTACGTTGGACGGATTCAATAAGATCAATATGGCACTCATTAAATGGTGACCAGACAATACAGCAATACTCTAATGTGGGTCTAATTAACGATGTATATAAACGTTTCGTAATATATGGGACACAAAACTCTTTAGACCAACGCTTCATGAACCCCAAGAGCGATCTGGCTTTGTTAACTGATTTATCCAAATGTAAGTTGAATCTCAAACGGGAATCAAAAATAACCCCAAGGTCATTAAAAGACGAGCAATTTTCTAATAAATAGTTGCCAAAATAATACTTGGATGGGGTTATAGCAGACCAAGAGAATGGCATTTTTGAATTCAAAGACTTTCCATTAGTAAAGCACCACAACCGAAAAGCATTCAAATCAAATTGAAGGGCACAAGCGTCATTAGAGGGGCAAAACGAATAAAACAGTTTGACATCGTCGGCATACATTAAAACAGACGAATTGCTAATACAGTTAGGAAGGTCATTAATAAATAAAACAAATAACAAGGGCCCAAGATGACTGCCCTGAGGAACACCAAATGTAACTGAAACTGAGCGCGAGTAGGTTAAATTAAAGGACACCATCTGAGTACGACCTGTGAGATAAGACCGAAACCAACAAACCAAATTATTAGGGAAGCCGATAAGACGGAATTTGTAAATAAGTAAATTGTTATCCACCTTATCAAAAGCTTTCGAAAAGTCAGTATAGATAATATCCGTTTGTTTATATAATGAAAAAGATTTAAAAATAGAGCAAGTCAGTTCTAATAAATTTGTGGCTGTAGATTTATTTTTTGTGAAGCCATGCTGGCAATCAGTCAATACCCTGGATAAACACGGTTTTAGTTTATTAACTATAAGTGATTCCAAGAGCTTCGGTAATACACGTAGTTTAGCAATCCCACGATAATTCTCAATGTTTTTTCTAGAACCCTTTTTATATAAAGGAATAATAAAACTACTCTTCCAAATAGTAGGAAAGTAACCATCTAATACAATTATTAAATATACTGGTTAATGGAAGATAAAGAAAATTACCGCAAGCACGAACGATGCAAGCGGGAATCAAATCTGGGATGGCTAAATAGGAAAGTTTTACATTTCGCAGAGCATCGAAAGCTTCAGCTTCTGTAAAAGTAATAGACGGAAAATGATCGAAAGAATTGATAATATAAGGATATTTCTCATATGTCAAACTATTAGCTGAATACGTTTTTTCGAAAAAGTTTGCAAAGAAATTACTAATAATAGATAGATCCGTTGATTCAACGTTTTCATAGCTCGTTACAGATGGAAAACCATTAACCTTACGTTTTGAGTTTACAAATTTATCAAAACATTTAGGATTAGAAAATAATTGACTTTTCATCCTTTGCAAATACACCGCATAAGACTTATTTTTTCAAAGTTGTATTCACGTCTACCGTTCGAATAACGTATATAATCCATAACGAGTCCACTACGTTTGAATTTTTTAAACAATCTACTCTTTTTATTTCTGATCAGCTTAATATGTTTATTAAACCAAATAGGACCACGATACAAACGGTAAATTAAAATCTCCTAAAACCAAAATTTTGTCTGAAGCTTTTACATCATTCACCACGAATTTTATCAGTTATAAATGTTTTAAGTAAATAGAAATATCAGACATTGGAGGGATATAACAGCAGGCTACATACAATATACAGTTTTTAAGAACAATTTTTACGCAAATAAATTCTACATCAACAGTCACAGGAAAACTGACTATTGACGATGCACAAAAATTATCGACAGCAATTAATAGACTACCACCTAATCTTTCGATTCTATCATGTCTAAACACTTGAAATCTAGAACAAAATATTTCAGAGTCGTGAATATCAGGTTTAAGCCACGTTTCCGTAAACACCACTACGTGATTGTCAGTACCAACTGAACTTAGAAAAGCCGACTGTAATTTTGTGTTTAAACCACGAACGTTTTGATATAACATTAGCAAATCTAGTTTTTTGAAGACACAGAAGGTTCATCAAGGTTAGCAGGAGATCTGGTCTTTTTACGAACCATGAACTCTTTAATAAAAGCATTTTCCGGCCAGAAACTTTTTTTGATAAGATTATCAAACATCGCAGCAGGTGCAAATATTTGAAAAGATGATATTGCACGTTTATGTGCAACATTGAATTTGAAAACACTAACCGTTGATGGATCCGAAATAGTAAGCTTACATTGAATGTATTTCAAAACTTTCTCAGTCGTAGTATCCGAAGATAATCTAGACACAAAAATAGACTTATGCGCAGGTATTGCAAGCAACTCAACCGAATCATGGTTGCATAGCCCATCCATTTCCTTGGTTTCTTATTCTTATTCCAACTTGTAAATAAAGTTTCCTAAAGACCTCGCAACTTTGATAAAGTGGATGTCAATTTGTTTTTGCAAAGTACGCAATTGAGTCTTTCTCTTTGGGTAGGTTGGACTGTATTCAAAGGTCATTTGCTTCTTTTCCGTATTTTGTCGCACTTTACCCCCTTGCGATTATTTCAAGGTGTTTGAGCTGGTTTCAATTAATGACATGATATAATAGTGTTTTAATTTGGTTACGATTTTACTTTCACCTATTTCTTCACATGATACATCTGCAGCCAATGCCCAATGTGCAAAAGATGTGGCACCTAAAAGCCAAGCTCACAGGAGGAGCCGAGCGCTTAATTAGTCATTTGACGACAACTGAAGAAATTACATTCCCGCTTGGACAACTTTACAGGAATGCTACAACAATATATTTGTATTCTTGTCTCAACATTGGTGGGGAAGATTATCAATCATCCAGCCACCATTTCAAATGCAATATCTATCAAAACCCTTCATGACACAACGCGAGAATGTTTGTTGGCGTTAAACAACATTGGAACTGAAACAAAGGAATGGGACCCAATGTTAGTACACATTCTAATCAAAAAACTTGATCGAACTCTTCATATCAGGTTTGAGCAATCCTTACGCCAACCAAAGAAATTGCCAAGCATCGATGATCTGCTCTCATTTTTGGAATTCCAATTCCAAACGATGGAAACGATAAATCATAAGGAAAGGCTATCGCATCGGGATCCCAAAACGGTTTTTTCAGCTGTACGCGCAGACAACGAAAATAAAAGATTCAAACGCTGCAACTTAGGGACACATCCACTACACCAGTGTATTAAATGTCTGCAGTTATCCGAAACAGACAAATTAAGGTACGTTCAATCACAAAGACTATGTTTCAACTGCTTAAAGGCCAACCAATCTTCCAATAATTGCTGTTCAGGCTCCTGCAGGAAATGCAACAAAAAACGCCACACATTGCTGCACCTGAATCAAACTCCCAAGCTTTCCTCTGGGTCAGCATCCAGACAATCACCAAATCCGGTGCCAATAAGATTCGAGCTCACTCAAGTCCAACATCATCCACTACTCAACCACCTAGGGTTTAATCAACTGCACCAAGAGCAGTTGGGACGTCAGCAGCAGCAGACAACTCAATACCGCATAAGAATTATGTCTTACTAGCAACGTCAAGAGTAAGAATAATTGCGGCCAACGGAAATTCAGCAGAATTTCGTGCGATTTTGGACTCCGGTTCATAAGTAAAGCTCGTGTCAGAACGCCTAAGTAAGAAATTAGGTGCTTCAACAAGTGAAACGTCACTACTTATTGATAGCATTGGTAACGGACAGAAAAGAGCAACAAGGCGAGTAAATGTTAAACTATCATCTAGAGATGCCAGCTTCACCACGGATTTAGAAGCCTCCATTCTTCCATCAATCATCCCCCGCATCCCACTCATTAAACGTGTCAGGATGGAAGATTCCGAATATAAATTGGCTGATCCGTACTTTAACCCACCAAGAAAGGTAGATATTCTAATAGGTGCGGAATACTACTTTCAGCTAATATAAAACGGTAAAATAGAATTAAGCAACGACCATCCGACATTCTTAAACACATGTCTTGGCAGGATTGTTAGCGGCAAGGTATCCATAAATCCAAACTCAAAATGCATAGCGACATGCGCTATCTCAACAGCCTATATAGAAGCTGCCAATCATACGGCACTAAATGATGTCATTGTGAGTGTATGGAGAAGGGATGACGATGGACTATGTGACAAGGGTCTATCTCAAGATGAACAACAATGCGAGGCACATTTCATTCAAACTGTGCAAACTAACAACGATGATCGTCTTATGGTGAAACTACCCTTTCGTGAAGACTCATCCGCGCTGGGAGCGTCAAAAAAATGGCCCATAGAAGATTCATCGCTCTTGAGGGGCGTTTACTCAGAGATTCGTCCACTAGAACACAATACATTAAGTTCTTGGAAGAATACGAACAGATGGGACACATGGCGAAAATAAACATTGATTCCCTGCTCACATCTAACTGCTTTATTCCACATCATTGTTTGCTAAAACCAGATAGCACAACAACAAAGGTGCGCACAGTTTTCGATGCGTCTGCTAAAACCTCAACTGGCTAATCACTCAACGATTTGTTGTACACTGGTCCAACAGTTCAAAGGGACCTATTTTCAATACTGCTTCGAGTCCGATTGCCAAAATTCGTCTTCACTGCAGACATAGAGAAAATGTACCGACATATAATGGTACATCGAGTTGATTGAAGATATCAGATCATTCATCCATCATTGCCCGTTTAATATTATCCACTAAATACAGTTATGTATGGTACACGAGCCGCCCCATATTTAGCCACGAGATGCCTTCATAGGATTGCAAGCGAGGATGAAACCAATCACCCCCTAGGCGCCCAGATACTAAACGACAATTTTTGTATAGAGGACGGGCTTGCAGAATCAAACAGTCTAATAACCGTAATAGAATCACAACGGCAACTGATCCATTCTCCTATCTTAACAAAACATAGATTCAATCGTCGTAAATGGAGCGCTAATCATTCCCAGCTATTGCAAAACATCCCACAAGATCATCGGAAAGTCAAGTTCAGCAGTGATGATAAGAAATCGAGTAGAACCCTTGCGCTCATCTGGCTACCGAAAGTTGACCACCTTTGTATCAAGGCAAAAACTACCAAAGAACTTGAAGCGGGACATATGGTCATAATTCGGGTAATTCGGAATTTTGACTTCCAAAATGGGGTCAAACAATTACAGAACCATCAAGAGATTACAAAACAAAGTCCAATCTGCACACTATCTTCATTGCTGGATGAGAATGGAATGATTCGAGTAGGTGAGCGGTTACAAAAGTCCGCTTTACCGTTTGACACAAAAAACCCAATGCTCCTTTCACATAATGACGCATTGATTAAACCGCTTTTCAAGCTAGTTCATGATAAAAAAAGCACTGCAGACATCTATTAATTGGTGAATCTCCTACTGCCCAAGTTGATACTGAAGCCATTTCTAAGAAACTTTCGCTTCCGTCAAGATGGGAACTCGTCTCTCAAGTCAAACACGAATTCTGGAAAAGACAACGACAAGCCAAGAGACATGGTCATCATCAAATGCAACATTTGGTCGAATCATACGAATCAAGTTAGGTCTCTATTACCTTCTATTTAGCAAACTGATGTGTTACTGTTCTTCCAAAATGGCGTTGTAAAATTGCGCTATTCTGGTCATGTCAACAACTTGTATACAATAAAAAAAGAAGAATAATAATAACAAAGCAAGTTTAAAAATAAATTAAGAAGTAAAAAATAATAATTCATGTATAAATAAATAAAAAGAGAGAGAAAAGAAAAGCATGTGCACAGCTAGCACAGAAGCACACCAGCAACAAGAACAGATCCAGGTTGGAAGTGAACCCCTAAACCATTGCAAACATGCATAAGCTTGGCAACCACCACCATAACACCACAATATTATCTTAAATGAAAAATGAGATATTAAGAATGAAATGTTAGTTTAAATTCGATCTAGGCAAATGTCACGTATTAAGCAAAGTTTGTTCAACAAGTTTGTTGCAAGTTCAACAACGTAGCAAAGAAAGCGCCATGTGAAGAAGGGAAGGAAGACGAACATCACACCAACTAAGAAAAGTGGCGGGAAGACACATTAAACAAAATTAAGCGAAAACTTTAAAACAAAGAAAGAATAATGTATATTATTTTATACTAGGCTTAAGGAATAAGACAAAAATAAATCAATACATAATAACAAGAAAAAAAATTGATGTACATTATGAAGTAGAAGAATAGGAGATTTCATGAGGATGAGATAAGTGTGTGTGAGTGTGTGGGTCCATGGATGTAACCACGGACGGTGACTTAACGAACCGTAAAATACATAGACTTAGACTAACGGACAGGAGAACAATACCGACGAACGGTAAGACTACTATGTGATTTCACACTATTAGTTATCCCTGCAGGTTGAAATTAGTTAAAATTTATTTTTGGAAATATAGCTGGGCTAGCCAGGCGGCACAAAATACAGCTCTACATAACACGTGTTTGTAGCCCATAGGATAAGCTGAATTTAATTGCTTAATTGCAAAATTACCTGGCATTACTTTCCAATTAATTCAAAGTCTGCGGATATTTTTTCAAAAGGCGCTTCTCCTGAAGAAATTCTTTGCTCGAATATTTAGAGAAATGGTTTTTCAAGAAATGATTTATTCAGATTGAATATGGTATTGGACAAAAAATTGTAACATAAGAATATATTAATTTTTTTTTTGTGATTTTATAATGTTTATAATAAAATCGTAATGTTTATAATAAATTATAGTAGAATTCCCTTAGTAAGTCAGTCTGTAAGGTCTGTTGTCCGTCGTTCGTTGGTCCGGTTTTAGTCCGCCGGTAACCGTCCCCAGTTCCCCTGTTTCCATCCAAGCACGTACCCTTCCATACTCCGTAGAGTGCAGTATAATCTTACTTATTCACTCATCTTTCTTTTTCTTATTCATACATAAGACATTTGTTTGTTTTTTTCTTTGTATAAAGGCTTTTTAATTAACTAACTTAATACCTGCCTGTTGTTCGTAGCATTTGAGTTAGTGACAGCTTCATGATTTCTGCAAGTAGTAAAGAACTTACTCTTTTGACCATTTAGCTCCCTGAGAATACCCGCAACTGTAAAATTATTCGATTCTTATCTTCCAATGCTGTTGATATTCAATCGAGGATAAGCCCTAACTGCCAAACTCTGCGGTAGTCAATTTCACCGCAGTACAAACTTTTAAGTCACTAACAGGGGCTTAGCTACTTGCCCTTTTTTTCCAATATGTCTTGAATAATAAAGCTTCCTTCTCTTTTTTTCTTAAAACGGCTTTAACAAACACTTCATTTATTTAATTCGGGATAGTTTCAACAGTTTTAACTGAATTAAGTTACAATCCAGGTTTTAAATTGCACATAACCAACAGAAAACAACTTCGATCTGTTTCTTTCTAGATTAACCTTCATAGGGGTGCAAATTTTTACAGTTTTTCAGGCAATCCTTCACTCGTCATCCTCTCATTATTATTATATATAGCTATACGAAGATAAAATCTTCGCTTTACTTCATAAAATAGCGCCTTTGTTGAAAGCAAGAAATTCTTTTTCAGTATTTTGTAAATGTTAATGTTATTGTTGTTTCTGCTTTTTGGCCTTTCTTTTCTTACACTTCTTTCTCGATATGCATGCGGATTATCTTTTCCAATATTTCAGCTGTCCGTTATGCCCCGTTTCCAATATATGAGTATATATATATACATATACCAAAATTAACATTTCTTTGACATTGATGAAATTTTTATGCTTTGCTTAATATTGAGCAAGTTCTTTTCCCTTTTTTATAGACTTTTCTTCATCGTATTTAAATATATAAGTCCCTGTATTTTATCAATGCTTTACTTGCTATTTCTGTGATTGCATTGGATTTATGTTCAAATCAAACCGTATCACTTTAATGGACGGCCAAATATCCTTTCATGGGTTTCTCTTTTCTTTAATTTAATTTTTCGAATAACTAAGTATTTCCTTCTTTTTTTTCAAAAAAAAACAGATAATCAAAACAGTTGAAAAAAAAACAAGCGTACTCGTTGACTTCCACAACTCCACTCTTCTATGTTTTTCTTGTCGGTACATTAGCTTAATTGTTCTTTAACGTATTACTTTCTCCTTCGTTATTTTTCTTTTCTTTTACTTTTGCCGAATCCATTCTTTCTTTTTTCCTCTAAAAGATTTACTTTTGTTGTTATATTTGGTTTTTTGTACAGTTCTAGCTAATAATTTCTTTTTCTCTTAGACATTAGACATTATTTTTCAAACTTGTAAGGTTTGAGCCCTATTCTACCATCTTTACATACAAACATAAAAAAAAATGTCCCCTCTGACCCTTTTTCACTTTAATCTATCCAATATGAAAAATTATTTTAAAAAAAATTTTCTTACTTATTTCTTTTTTTCTTCTTTTCTTTGTTCGTTCACCTCCTTTTGGTTTTTCATTAGCGCTTTTAGATGGAATCTCGCTGTACTAAAACTATGGCGATGATTGCGTAGACCTCAAGTGAAAATGGATTCATTTCACTTACAAAAATTATATTTTATTTACTAACATTCCCGATTAAATCCTCTTGTATTTTTCGTATCATTTAGTTTCAATTTAAATTAATAGAAAAATTTTCAGTTTTTGTTATTTTTTTTGTGTATGCATTCTTGTACATATGATCCAGTATTCCTCCTTTTCCTTTGTTTTTATCCTTTAGGTAACACAAAACAACTTTCATTACTTTTAATTAAAACTCCTAGAAAAGATGTCAACACTCCCGCACTGTTTCACTGCACAAAACCTTCTCCACTCAAAAACAAAAAACAACCATTGAAAAGTCAAGCATTGTTTCTTGTTCTCTTCTCTCAACAAAAAACGTTTCATTTTTCTCTTGCTTGATCTTTTTTGCATAGCAGCAAGCCGCTACATTTGTGATCGTGCGATTTTGAATAACGGCATGCCGTCATTATCACATTTTTGCAAAAGCAGCGGACTGACACCCTACCCAACATTTGTTCGCGGACGTTACAAAATATAAACTTGCTAACTGAGCTCCCGAAGAGAAGGCGTATTATTTTATTAGCCAGTTTACTGCATAAGTCGCAGAAATGCAAATGCCAATGCAAATGCAAATTCGAAGCAGAATATAAACCCTTAAGGTCGAACAAATATAACGCGTACTCAGACAAGCTTTACACATTTGCGTCATTGGTTGGTTCAACAAATGAAAGGTGTGGTTGTGGGAAAGTTGAAAACTGAAGTTTGGATTTTGATACTTGAGATTCAATCATATTATCAAAAGTTCCTTTGTTTACTATAGTAGCAGTGATGAATTATCATCAAAGCACGCATCACCGCAGTGTTTCCTGGCTGCATCTGGGTAGCAATGTTGGTGTATCGGTGGGCGAACAACACGAAACGTCTGTACAAGTACAGACCGAGATGTCAATGGATTATTTATTACTGCTTTCGACACTGTGTAATACAAAAAAAAAATTCAAAATAAAAAACAATTAATTCAAAAGTAAATACAATATAAATTGTGTCTCAAATTACATTTGTGAATTGTGAAGAAAAAAAATCAAAATTTGGTAAAACTACAATTTTTTTTTTTAAATATCGAACTAAATTAAGCAATATTGACCAATCTGTATATTTTCAACTCAATGTATCGTAACTTTCTTTTATGCTCGTTCATTGGACAAAAGAATAATGGCAGCCGCGACGCAGTGGAAAACATCACCATGAGACAGGTGAGAAAGACTTCACGGGATGCTTCTGACTCCCTAGCGCTACAACACAACGACTAAGTAAATTATTTCTATTGTTGACAAACTATGTACAAATAAATATATGTTATACTCTTGTATAGAAATTTAGGCAGAAATTCCATATTTCCGAGGCGGCTTTTCACTACGTCATGGAACGATTTCTACCGCCGTTTTTGCGCTTAGCCATGATTTTAAAATTCTTAGCTTCAGGAGCTTACTGGGCTGCAGAGACCGTACCGAAAGTGTTGCCCCCTAGACCATTAGCGAATTTCGGCGGATCCCCTAAAAAAACAATGGAATCCATTGAATCCATGGCATTGTGGAAAAATGCATCCGTGTGTATAAAGATTAGTATTACAGTATTTATTATTTCCAAAATCTAATCACTGTTTTTGAACATTTCTCTAGGTCGCTGAGATATTCTACAGAAAAAGCGAAAGAGCTGCTACAGCCCAAAAAAACTGGGAAGAATCGTAAACGTTTGTACGGCTATGCACAACATTTGCGGCCATTAAAAAGTGGGAGGAAATTTATAATATAATAATCTTAAAAACAGAAATCATTTTTAAACTTATAACTCACAAAACAATTTGCATAAAAGTTAAAGAAATACTGAAAGTAAAACATTTTACGTACTGGATCTTCGTTTTATTTACTCGTATATAAGCATAAAAGAAAGAAAGGTTTTGGAATGCAAGAGAAAATTTAGTATAATGATGAAGAAGATATTATTTATATGAATTAATCACTAATAATATACCATAGCAGAATTTTTAACATTCATTTTTACGAAAAATCTGTAAAAAGGAACATATAATAATTATCTTTTTCTACAACGAAAGACCTAAAACTTGAAACACTGGATTTAACTTTATTATTTTTTTCAATTTTCAAATTCTACATCATTTTTTATTCATTTCATCTTCCATGCTTGTCATCGTATACCATTTGTAGTTTGTTTATAAAAAACAAATAACCGTCAATGTGGTTCTCATTTTTTCTTTTCTCTCTGTTATTAATGCATTGCGGGCAATGATGGCACCTGATTAGACTCTTGGCGATAATCAATTGTTTTTTAAAACAAACCAGGCGATAATCACGGCGATGATCGCCGCAAACCCTAATAACTTACGATTTACGTTAGCATTAGGTGTTTAGAATTGTAATTAAAAAAAAAAGAACTGTAATTAGAAAGCAAAATAAAATGCCAAGAAAATTTTTTATTTACAAACAATTTAACCAAAACTACAAATTTTAAGCGATTAAAAAAAAAAATTTATTCGAAAGCATATAAATCTGACCGCATATACACGTTGAAATTGTATAAAAGTTCGCCAATTTGGGCAAAAGAGTTAAGAGAAACATTGGTATATATGTAGATTACTACTATCTACTCAGATTACTGCGCAAAAAGTTATATGAAGTCTGTTTATTTTTCAAAGTCGGATATAATCCAAGAAACAGGATAAAGTTCACAACTGTTTTTGCTCCCGTTTAGCTAAATGTGTAGTACACTCGCGGATTACTCCTTTATAAATAGTTGATTTATTTGTTTATTTATCACGAAAAAGAACCAGTTATTATTTTTTGTATGTTGATAGCCAGAAATATACATAAACGTAAATGTGATTTTTCATTTTTTTCATATATTTTCATTTACACATAAACGATAGCAACGAAAGTCTTACATGAAGCCAAATAAGATGTTTATCAACTTTTGGCTTCATAGCGAACGATAGCCCTCAGATATGTGATTAGCCCGTACTTTAACTAATATTAACATGTAAAGCTATTGTTTTGTTTTCTCTATGTACATCGTTTGTTTTTATTTCTATTTGGTGAAGTCATTTTACTTTTTTGTTCAATTCAATATGTAAAGAAATAACATATACACTTGTACTAACTTGAAAGATTTGCTAATATAATAGCGATATAGGCAAAATTACGTGTACAGATCTATGAGTAACAAACGTATTGTCCCATATGCTCTTTTCGTAGCTTCACTAATTTGAATTATTTATTTATTTAATTATTTTTCACCCCTAGGTTCATTAAATGTTTTATTTTTCACTAGTCACTGCTACATTTGTACTAGCCTTTGATATCCCATGTACTGGCTACAGAGCCAAACAATTCACTTTCCCATGTCAATATCATTTTTACATAAACTTATTAATTAAACGTAGTATGAGAACGTTTATATAATAAGAAGTGGTACTAATATAATAGTACTATGAAGATTAGAAATAAAAAAAAACGAAGGAAATTTAATCTTATGTACAATAATATGTCGTATTACCCTCTACATAAGTGTGCCGCTGCTACCTTCATCCGCTAAACAGTCATAGTTTCAACCCATTTTTTTTTTTTCGCTCACTAATAACGGACATAACGATGCTGCTAACTCACCCATTCTGAGCTGATGATGATGTGGTTATTAGCAACTATTTTTTAAAGTCGCTGTGTTCCTTTTTCACTAGCAATAATTATTATTTGTGATTTAGGGGGGACTTTAAAAAGCGGAGAGTAAATCAAATTTATATAGATTTAAATATTTAAATATATTCGAAAAGTCTATTACGTTAAATTTTCTTGTTGTTACTTATGGAGGCGTTACTTATATGGAGGCGTTCTTGTGAAAAAAGATCACATAATTTTTGATTATGCAAAATTTTTCACTGTACCGCTTAAGTTTATTTATTTTTAACAAAATTTCAAAACAATTTTTTTAATTTTTGTAGATTATATATAATTTCTTCTTTATCCGCTTGTTTTAGAACCTTTTTTAATAGATTTATTGCTATCACTTATGTCTGCTTAGTCAATTGCTTCAACTCTTGCATAAAATTTTAATTTATAACGAAAACGCATTGATTTTTAATAGTACTCCGAAAGATGATGATGGGTAAATTGTGTTAACAACCGTAACAAGCAAAAAGTGGTGAAAATTTGCAATTTTTTGAAATTTTTCAATTAGCAATGTTTTTCACATATTTTATTCAACTCTGTCAATAAGTTCCATTATTAAGTTCTCAAATATATTCATATGTGTTAGAAGATAAAAAAAAAAAAAAACCATTTAAGCGCAGAATGTGTAAGAAGGTAATGGCCATCGCACAAGTCCTTTCGACATTGTATGGAGACAGACGTCGGACTATTCCTCTCTTTATTTTTCTCTCTGTCACCATTATTATATAATTTTACATTAGTAATAGTGAAAGACAGTAATGAGGAAATGAATTTGGAACCGATTTCTACATTTAATGCCATTTTTAGGGTTATTCTTTGGGTTATTATTACTATTCTTTCTTGTTCTTTTCTTCTAATAATTTTTTGGCTTCTTCGTGTTTTTTTTAAATAGTTCAATTTTTTCTAATATTCTTTCCTGTGTTACCTGTTCTTATTTTGTTGGTTTTTTCTGTATATTCTTCTAATTCTCGTAATTTATTTTGTATTGTTGTTGTATTTTCTTTGTTCCATATTTTTATATTTGATATTATTCTGTCTATTGAGATACTTATCTCATCCGTACTATCCATTAAGATGGTAATGCTTGATATATTTTTAATTTAATTTTATTAATTACATTTAGCTTGTGGTGTTAGGTGTTATATTTTTTTGGAAACACATTTTTTAAAATATTGTGTTATTTTAGAACTAATGTATCTTACTATTATTATAAAAATTAAATGCATGTCATTTTCCTTGATGTGTGTTGTTGTTAACAAGATTTAAAATTTTTTCTGCTCAAAAGTTTTTCTACTCAAACCAGTTTTCTAGGGCGATGATTTGTTGCCAGTAGACTGTGGATGCCAAGGAATTGATTGTTTACCTTGTGTTTTGAGTATTGGACGCGTTTGCGGTTCTTTCTGAGTTTCCCGCCGAATTCCTTTTGCTTGGGGATGGTGATTTTTCTTCGGTTAATTTTTTTCTCTGCTCTTTTATGGAGCTCTTCAATAGTGAGCGGCTAGGGACCTTCCATTTATTAGAGGTGTTAAGTACTTTGAATGTATGTGCCACATTCGCCAAGTAGGTAAAATGTTTACAAAACGGCATTTTCTCAAAACGATTCAACAGGACATTTCGAAACCAGGACGTACATGGGCATAATCTGCAGAATCGCAATGTAATGCAAATCGTTAAAGTGGTTTTCGATGTGAGATTTGAGTAATATTGGTTTCACTGAGTTTAATGTCCGCACGCTGGGCTTCAGTACGCCAAGACTAATTCTTTATTTTACCAAGGGATAAATCTTTTAACAATAAAAGAAGAAGGCGGGCTTTAGGTTGCATGAATGGATTACCAGAAATTTGATTTTGATAATTGTGCTTTTATTCGAAATAATCTTATATACGGTTTTCTTATACGTAAATTTGGTGTTACACTAAATGTTTACAAATTAATAACCTAAACAAACAAAAGCAATATAACGAAAATTAAAATCAGTAAAATAAACTAGAACAGAAAGTAAGTGTGTGCGTGGTGTGGCGCTTAGTAAATTAGATTCTTCTTCATATTTTGTTAATACGGTCATTAGAGTGTAGTGTGATCGCATATCGTTGTTATACATCCACTTTAAAGTGTGAATTATACAAAATCAACATAATTCATTTGCAAAAGGAAAAGAAGAATTATGTCACACTTCAACTGGCTGAGAATTGCATTTCGTAATGCAATATGACGCTACGCGCCCTAATTAAAATAATCCGTCAATATTTTATGTTTACGTTAGCAATAAGGTATGTTGTAAAATTTAGGTATAAATAACCGTGCAAAATAAAATAAATTCAATTGTTATGAATTAACAGTTCAATATAGCGTTTTATTCGCTAAGAAAAAAAGACATTCCATCCGCCTAAACATATTAGCTAGGCACTACTTCCAGCCGACCACATTATTGGCACTAAAAGAAATAGACAGAAATTTATCTAAAAGCAATACTTAGGTGACCCATTCATTACACATTTATTACAACAACAAATTTTGAATTTATTGCAAGAGGTTGCAATTCGACCCTTTTAACGCGTGTTTTTAAACTTTATTTTTGTGTTTTTTTTATTTTCTTTAATTTCATCTATGTTTCTATTTTTGGACGCACTTCATGTGGTATCATTTGCTCACAAAAAAAAATTTAATAAACCTTAAAGAAAATGAAAAACAGAACCAAGCGGCACCCTTAGGAATATGCTACGTTTGCATTTAATCACACTTCATCTAAGATTCCTGTATGGCCATTAGAATAACTACTTTATGCAGAAATCCTATAACGAACAAAGAACGACCGAACTTTATGATGGCTGAAAAAGATATGATACATCTACACGGATGTGAAAAGGCGGCTACTACTGCAATGTATGTAAGCGAGCAAGACCCTTATAGGTGCCTTCAAGTAACTTAAACTACCTACAAATTCCTAATGTATTAAATTGCTTCTGTATAAGCCAAATGAAACTAGTAGCTCCCATAGGCAAATGCACCACGAATGTAAACTTTCAAAACTGGAATTACATATTTTGTTACATTTACGTTAATCTTCTTGTCCACTGGATATTGCAGAGAATGTTTGTTAATTTCTCTCTCAAGCAGCACCACCTTACTTCATTATTAAAATTCATGCGTTATTTTCATTTTATTAATAACTTAATTTTAATAATACTAGCGTAAGCACTTATAACTGACATAATTTATATTATCAAGTGCGGTAGAGTTTTTAACAAAGCCGAAAGCCTTTTGGTGCTAGTGCTTTAAGACTTTAGTCATAGAATTTATTTTCTGGCTAAATTAATAATAATAATAATAGTTTATATTATACTATATTCATTTTATTATCAACTTAATACTACTTAATACCAATAATCAAAAACAAGAAGAGACCAATCATCAGATCAAAGCTGATATCTTTCATTCCTTAACTGCTAAAATGCATTCTTTTAACATTCCCAGATACTCCACGATTTTCTTGAAACCTAATTTTCGCGCTGGGCAAGTGGTAAAGTTGAAATCTATAACAAAGATTTAAAACTGATAATTTCCCAAATGCTTTCCCGTTCATTACATTTTTAACGTTTTGCCTCGAAATTTTTGCTAACTTTTTTAGCTAATAGCTGTTAAAAGTGCGACCATATTATGATGTCCGCGGGAAGGAAATTTAGATATGCTTTTGTTGCATTCGCAATATTTCGGGCAACTGTTGTCGTTATCACATGCATTTCGTGCTAAGAACTTTGGTTTAAATTCTTGGGCATTTGCGGATTCATTCGCAGCTACCCTGTGTATAGTCCATTCTCACGCCAGGCTTCTCTTTTCCGTAAAATCATTTACTCATTCACATATTCCCTTATAAAATTGACTGATCATTTTTATTGGTTGTTTATACTGTGGTTAGGAACGTATGCATTTAATCATTTTCGTTGCTATGCCAAAAACAGGGCATAATCACGTATTTGAAAGTTAACTTTAATCCGCGACCAAACCGGTAATTTCTGTTCCGATCGCGTAAGACTTGCGTGTCATTTTCGATGCTATTATTCATATGCAAAAAAGAACACAGAAAAAAAAGTAAATTTTTGTTGATATACAGTTGTGGCCATCAAACTTCGAAAAATAACAGCTTGTTCTCACCTCTGTTCAACAAACAAATAAAGCAATTATAAACGGGCGAACATTTTCTGAATAAATTGGAAAATAATTAATTTACAAGAATTATTAATTACTAATAAAAAAAGTATGTAACTAGTTTTTAGTGTATTTTATAAATTGATTAAGCTAACAATTATATTATTTTTAAAACAATAGATCTAGACATTTTCGTGTACGCGTGCGTTTAACTTGTCGCTGCAATGTTGATAAAAATTATCCCAACAAATTATGTACCTGGATTACTTTTGCTCCGGCGGCCACATCTCTAATACATGATTACAGTTAAGACGAGGATTTAATATAATAGACAGCACGGGCTTTAAATACAAGATTGTGTAGAGTGTTTTGTGCCATCTTACTATAGTTTCAATAATCTTTTTAATGTAGTCCAATAGGAAGAATTGTTAAGCCTTGCTTCTTGCTATTGTTATTAGTTTGACTTATTATGCGAGAAATAATTGGCAAGCATACACAATAAATGCATATCAAAACACCACAACTTTATCGGCATGATTATCATTATTTAACAAAGGGTAACTGGGAATTATAAAAATTTCCTTAACTATCGAACAAAATAGATGATGAGTTAAAAAGTCTTTGAAGCAAATTGGGGAAGGTTGGCAAATTGAGAAACAGCTGTCGAAAGATTTAAAGGGGCACTGAAATTTACCTCTCCGGTCAAATCTTTCGATAGTAATGCATTTCACACCCCTAGCAGACCAGCACGGCGACCAAGATTTTAGTGTTCCATTTTCTAAGTGTTTTCATTGTTTTTGACGTGTTTAGAAACCCCAGTATAATATATGTACTGTCTGAGGACGATATATCGGGAAGTACAACTAAGTACACCTATGTGATTTATTATTTAAAAAGTTTAACATCTGTTTTCTTTTTGTTAGGTTCAACTGACATAATGAAAGCAAAGAAAAAAAGGAGCAAATTGAGATACATAATAATACAGACTTTGTGAAATACTGCTGAAATCCAACATACATCCATCACCACAAATCTTCGATTAGTTTTCTTTCATGAAAAATAGTGTGAAAATTTGTTTCCTGTCGGAAATTATAAATAATATCTTCGCAGAGCAACGTGTTTAATATATGAGTAGTTTTTAATATTAATGGTGTCGCACTTTTTATTAGATTTTCCATACTTCCGCAAGGTTCCGCAAGAGAGAGAGAGAGAGAGAGAGAGTATATATGTACGAAATTTCTATGTTAAGAAATATGTAATAAAAAATTTTTTTAAAAAAGAGTGTTTTATTGCAAGGAATAAGTTTAATTTACTCATTAATTATGTATTGTAAGTATTTATTAATTTCATTTGTTTAGATATCAATTTGACGTATTTCTGCCATCATAAACGAATTATTATGTTGTGAAATATATTCTGAATGGTAAAATATTCTACAATAGTCTACATTATCCTGAAATTATATATATACACAAATATACATATATAGACAAATTTCTGCTAATTAACAACGTTGCTACTATTGTTGATAACCGAACTCACAAAAACGTCGTAGTAACCTGCTAAGTTGAAGTTTACAATACATTTTGGACCATCTCGTTAATTGTTTTGGATACGTTCAGACTTCGTATTAACTCTTATAAATCTTTTCTTGTTAATGGTACTTGAGTGTTCCACCTAACAATACCTGAAGCAAGGTGCATAAAAAGAATAGCAAAAGCAGAGGAAAGAGTTCATGCAGTCTACACACGGAAACATCACGCACTTTTAATGATATTTAAATTGAAAAAGCTTTGTGGTATAAGCATGAAATATATTCTAGACAACCAATTTTGTGAAATAAGTATATAACGTACTTTGCAAAATAATTCATGTAAGATGCGGAAAATTATAAAAATACGTTAAATATATGGAACCAGACTAGCAGCAGATTAACTGTATGTAGCTCTAGTTGAACTCATTAAACTCTAAGTTCTTACATTTAAATCTCTAGTCGTGACATCTTCACTCACAATTGTAGTGCAGCGCTGCATGACCTCGTTTTGCAGCTTTATGTAAGTACTAATATAGCTTTCCGTAATTACTCCTTCGAGTAAACACTAGCATGTAAGTGATAGAGTAAGTAAACACACCTCGTGGTGAAAGCTTTAGATATCAACGCAATAGTGTGGCAGCCAATAGCTATAAAAGCAACGCGCAAACAACGATCTTTCTTTTAGTTGTTTAGCAGCAGTCGAACTAACAGGTAAGTCAAGGACCCCTTAAGTAGTAGTAGTTTGTCGTCCTGTTCGTCCGGAACGTGATCCTTCAGATAACAGCGCGCTCTTGCATCATTATCTTATAGACTCTCGATCAGAAAGGATACCCCAGCCCTGTAAAACTTAGTAGTCCGTTACTTACGGAACGAGGCCCTTAAGCTAACAGGCATGCTCCTGCATCATTACCTTATGGGATCCCAGCGCAAAACACAGCATAGGAACCCTACACTTTTAGCGACCCGGTACACTGCCTGATGAACCACTAAAAATTAGCAGACCATACACGTAACAGTTTCAGTTTCGTAACACAGTCACACGCGGGTCTTATTTCTTCAGTTAACGAACAAATGAGGCTGCCCACTGGTGGTTTTTTCTCCCCTTACGAAGTAACTTTGTAAATAAGGCCATTTTGTACTCTTCTTGAATCCTGCAATATATATTTGATTTAACACAAAAATACGAAGGCTCCGTTAATTTACCGAATAAATTTCTTGGAACGGACAGCTTGATAGAACTGAGCGAAACACTAGCTATGAATGATGTGTATGCAATTAAAAAATATTTTTATATGTACATACATTTATATGTATACATTTACAATAATATAAGAAACCTTTCCTTGGGCCAATAAACATATATTACAGGCATGGGTTTAACGAGGGTTCCTGCCTGAAAGGCTTAACCCCACGGTGGCCCACGGTGGTACTCCCCGAAGGGCCGCACCCAGTAATCAGGGTTCACAAATTGATCAACTATATGCGTTCAAAAAGGGGAAAAAAGATGCGCTTGCTTCCACCATAAGGTTTCCACAAGCGCAGTTGATCAATTACCACCATTACCGTTCGGCATCCGTGGATATATGTTCAAAAAGTATAGGCAAAAAGGATAAAAAGCCTTCCGTCAAATCCTATTTATATTATTATTTTATAGAGAAAATTCTCGCCTTTATTGTAGAATAGGGATTTATATAGGCCAAAGGGGAAGTTTTCCGTCAATTCCCTTTTTATAGTTAAAAATAGGTCAAAGGGAAGCCTTCCATCAATTTCGTTTTATTATTAAAAATAGGCCAAAGGGGAAGCCTTCTATCAAATTCCTTTTATTATTATTTGATTAGGCCAAAGGGGAAGCCTTCCGTCAATTTCCCTTTTTATCATTAAAATGGCCGGAGGGGAGCCTTTTTGTTATTAAAAATAATTCTTTAAGTTGATTTTAACTTAACCTAGATGAAATATAATCCAGAATAGTGCCCGATACAACTTCTACGTTATATAAAATATGCGACGTTACGAGAGCGTAGGCCATTTTATATTCAAGTTGTTAAAGTAAATAAATATTATTGAAATAAATATTGCATCATATGCTTTTCAAAAGTAAGACTGTAATAAATGTTTGTTTGAAGGACAATACAATTACTACGATTAGTCCCAAATAAAAGAAAACTGTCAGCTGCAAACAAATATGATCTACAAACATTGCTGTCAATGTATTCTTGAAAGTCATTAACGTACATGATAACGAAACAGCAAATAAGGACATTATTTCGGCATAAATCCCATTAATATCAACAAACTTAGATTTTCTAATTATATATGAATGCATAATCATGCATTCAGACTTAAAAAGTCCAAAAAGCTCATTTAACTTCTTCTGAGAAATTAAAGAATAAAAAGCTTTAGATATATCCAGAGACACTAATGACGTCAAGAAAACCTTATAAACATTTGTATGATGCAAGCTTTTTTGAACCAAATATTTTTTGCAATTAATAAACGAAGTGAATTTATGACTTCCAGAACCAAAAACTGCGACGAAAAACAAGAACGACCGAGTATAAAGGTTTTTTTATATTGCTGTCCAAACGAAATAATAATATACTATTTAGATGTATAATTTGCTTACGTAAACGTGAACCTGGGCCGCTGCGCTGCCCCAGCCTTAGGAAACGGACGGAAACATCCTCATAATTCCTATGATGTCTTACTCGATAGTAGACGTGTTGTGTGAAGATTTGAACCGTGTTTATAACGACAGGTTTATCAAATTTCAACATGTTTATCAAAACAAAGGCAATGCCTGATTGTAATATTGATAAGCACTTATTTATAAAAGTTGTACATCGGCGTACGTTTAGAAACATAGACAAAAGGAAAAGATATACATACAAAGTGTGTTGTGTAGTTCTAATATAATACATTTTATAAATATACCGACTATAATATGTTTATATGAGAGCGGAACTGTTTCCCTATAATGAATACAAAAGAAAACATATTTTACGTATCTTTACACCACACTTACGCTAAAGAAACCGTCAAATAAGAGGTACTTATACTTATACGCCGCGGACAGACGCAATAGCTATTTTTAAGCTTTGTACGGTTACCGATAAGGGATACTTCGAACTATGGACGTACAATTACGCAGACAGACTTGTTATTGGCAAGGAAGCAAGTTCATTGTGCACATTTCCTAAAACTGATGCCTTAATTCACTTTTCCATTTTTGAATTTTCATTTCATTATTATTTACAAAAAATCAATATTCCAGTTTTGACGGGTTTTGCTGTATGTACGCACAACATAGGCTCTCACAACGCTGTCAATTCGGGTGTAAGCAAAATAACTCACGCCTTGCGTTAGTATTGGTTATTTGGAGTTAGTATTAGTTGTTTAAAATTACATTTATAAGAGAAAGTGACTGTATGTTGAAAATGAAATAGACTCCAAACAAAATTTGTTGGTTATAAACAGCTGAGCCTAAACAAAAAATTTTAAATATTTGATATGTAAGCAAAATAAATCTTTTTTTTCCTTTTTACTTTACTATTGTTATATATGTATATTTCGGAAAAATTGGTGCGAGTGATGACACAAAAGATACCTACATGCTTCCATAGATCCATTTAGCCCTTACTTTGGAGTTTTTGGGGCCTTGAGGCTATTAACGACTAACAGTAGCTATTTTTACTTAAGCGATGCACGGAGCACCATTGTTATTGCTGTATAAGGAATGATATAAGAAATAGAAAAAAAACTTTGCGCGGAGTGAACTCCTTGCGGTAAGTATGTCAACATGAAACAGTAGCTCTATAGTAAATTTCGTACTCCTGGTGATATGTAACTTCTTGTTGTGGTTCTTTTGTTCTTGTGACATCTCTTTGTACAATAAATGGTGATTAAAGTATTCGTAATATTTTTTCAAAGTGATTGGCAAGGAAAAGTGTAGCCTGAATGGGTTTGTAGTGAATTAATCTACATACATATATGGTTTTACTTATATGCCTGTAAGTATTTTAATCATTAGGTTTGCGCCGATGACATGAAAATTATTGCAGGCTACTTGAGATTTTGTGGATCAATCACCGACTCGCATGTGTTGAGGCATTCCAATGGAACAGCTTACCTAGAAGGCCATTGGCCTAACACAATGACAAAAAAGTAAACTAAGCTTTTATATTTTTCAAGGTCGCTTCGTCCTTATGCACTATTTAAATGGAAAATTTAATGATAGTCAAGTATCTTTTTACATTGTATTTTTCTTACGACGCTAGCTGCCAAAGAAACTCGAAAACTGTTATTATAAGGACCTTGTTTCGGACGGACAGGACGACAACTACTTTGACTTACTTGTTCCTTCAACTGCTGCTGAACAACTGAAAGAAAAATTGCTGCTACAGCTGTTGGCTGCCGCACCAACGCGTTCATATCTAGAGCTTTCACCACGAGGTGTGTTTACTTAGGAGAGTAACTTACTGAAAAATATATTCGTACTTATATATAAAGCTGTAAAATGAAGTCATACAGCGTTGCATTACAATTTTGGGTGAAAATAACAGGGCTAGAGTTCTTAATATAAGAATTTAGAGTTTAATGAGCTTAACTATAGTTGTGTATAGTTAAGTTAATCTTTATTTACATTTACATAACAAATCTTTTATCATTTGGAGCGGGTCAGGAAGTCTACTTCCTTACCACTATAACAAAAGAAAACTTTTTTTTCTCAATTTGCGTCTACAGCAATTTATTGACAATTATTTTGGTGTATATTCCATCTTTACTCTTAAATATTTTACTTGCAAGTTTTATTTGCTTTTTTCTTAGAAACTTTTTGTAGTAATTTGTGATACACAAAATTTTCGATCAGTTTTCTTTCTTTTCCTTCTCTCAGACCTTTTTTCAGATATTTCAAATCTGTTCTTTAGAACTGTATCTTACTGCTTGTCCGCATAAAGAGTGATTGCAGCGTTTTGCGCTATTTCTGACGACGTCGCAGTGGTCACTGGAAACCTGATGTCCATCGATCTCCTAGCTAAAGAAGCAGCATACACAATAGAAGCACAGAACGGGCGAGAGAGACTACCAATCTTCGCCGTCAAAATGCTGGAAAGATTCTGACTGGTCAATGGGCGGCAGATGCGTGTGAGTGGATGCGCGAAGGCAAGATGGACGCACAAGCTCATTCCAAATATAATCCAATGGATTCAGAACCAGTGCTTTAAGGTAAAATTCTATCTGATCCAACTGCTTAGCGGTTATGGGTATTTCCGAAGCTATCAATGTCGGTTGATATTCGAATCTAGCCCTTTTTGCACTATTTGCGTTGCTACGGAAGAGGCGAAACATGCGTTCTTTATCTGTCCGATAAAAACGAAGTACATAGACTACCAATGGAGATTGGAGAAATTTCCCCTCCCAAACATCCAAACAGATATGCTAAACGAGTTTCAGAAGTGAAAAGTACGAATGTTTGTCGTAAATATATAGGAGAAACGAAACAATGAGAGCGTCGAAGTAGGCTCTCACGCAGTACTAACTAGGTGTGAAAGCAAACTTAAGTGGCCGTGCCACAGGGTAAGGGATAGGAGTATAGGTAGCGTTTATCGGGTTAAAATCCCGAGCCCCGTGGCCCATGTGGGTTAGCTCAGTGCCCCAACGGGCGAGATTTAATGCTTTGTATCTCAAAAAAAAAACTATACCGTCATCACGAGTATACGGCGGAAATGATTGGAAATAAATGGTTTCAACCAGGTTTAAAAAATAGATATCAGGTCAAAGTTGCCAATATTTTGCTTAGTTACGGTAGATTGTCTACAAGGCCTAATACTTTGGCTGTTAAAATGTGCAAATCTCAACTGATCAGAATATTGCATGTAAGTAGAGGGCAACAATCCCGCTTTAAAAATAACAGAAAAGGTTTTCTCTCATAGAAACTACATGCAACGTCAGATATGATGGAGGAAAGGATGGCCTTGAGTTCATCAAGAGCAATGAAAAATTAAAGGAATATTTATTTATTTATTTATTTATTTTATTTTAATTCTACTTATAATAGAAACTCAACTAACCAAATAACAGTCGAGTTCAATTGGCTCATAATGCAAAACTTTTATTAATTAATAATAAAATTTAGTATGAGTATAATAAAACAAATAACAAGAAAAAAAAAGAAAAAAAAAAGAAAGAGAAAAAAGAAAAAAAACATGTACACTATCAGCATAGGGCCACACTTTCAACCGGTACAGGACCAAATTGCAAATGAACCCCTAAGCCATCGCAAATATGCACAAGTCTGGCAACCGATAATAATTAACAATAATTTATTTTTGAATCGTAACGAATTTTTAAGGATAAAAGCTAGTTTAAGTACGACATAGGTAAATCACGCGTATTAAGTAATGTTGCTTTAATGGACTTTAAAGAGTCCGATAACGAGAATAAGTGATAGACGTCATTTAGGTTCTTGCAAACGACACGGAGCGGATTAAACAACTCATAATTATATTTACACTAAGCTTAACCAAGATAAAGTGCCTAGAGAAGCGATTAGGGACATTTAAGCTTATTTCACCAAGTAATGAAGGCGAGTCAATAGCACCATTTATTACTTTGATTACAAAGGAAACGCCAAGAACAAACCTACGTTTCTCAAGAGACGGTAAGGACAGCAGAAGCAACCTATTTTCATACGAAGGAAGAGAGGCAATCGGATCCCAAACCGAATTTCCAACGGCAAACAGCAAGAATTGCTTTTGAACAGATTCAATTAAATCTACGTAGCACCTATATGAAGGAGACCACACAACTGAGGCATACTCGAGTATGATTCTAACCAAACACATGTCCAGCCTTTTCGTAATGTGGGGATCATCAAACTCTTTGGATCAATTTTTTATAAAACCAAGCATAGACCTAGCTTTGCTAATCGAGAGCTCAATATGCAAGTTAAAACGTAACCTATGGTCAAATAGAACGCCTAAATCTGTGATCGAATCGACGTCCTCCAACTGACGCGAATCTATGAAATACTGAGTAATGAATGACTTTCTTGTTGAGAAAGAAAGCTTCTTACATTTACTCACATTTAGTTTCAGAAGATTCACAGAGCACCATGCAACAAAATTATCCAAATCACCTTGAAGCTGATGTGATTGCGATTCAACAGTGAAGGAGGAAAATAGTTTCACATCATCCGCATACATTAAGATCTGGCTGGAATTAACCACCGGTGGGAGATCGTTAATGTATAAACTAGATAAAATGGGACCTAAGTGACTTCCTTGAAGTACCCCAGACGTAACGGGGAATTCATCCGAAGTGACGAAGTTAATCAAAACTCTGAAGGATCTATTGTGCTTATCCATTTCACTAAGTAGGGTGGGAAACCAGATGCTTGGAGTTTAAAGACAAGTAAGTTATGGTTAACCATATCAAATGCTTTGCTTAAATCAGTGTAAATAACGTCTGTGCCAGAGCCACTAGAAAAACTGTATTTAACTGTATTTAAGAGAACTCAACCCTTTAAAAACGTCATCTTCCAAAATAACCAAGTTAGATATTGAAACCGAGTTAGTTATAGGATATGGGTAGTGTGCTGATAAATCGAAATTAGCAATCGAAAAGTTACGGAAATGATCCTAAAAGATTATCGAGCGCGATATATACAGCATTGATTTGGTTCAGAAATAATAACAGGTAAGCGTCGACATGAGAACACTTTAAAACTGACTTCGAGAAATTTTCCAAGCCACCTCGCTTTTTCGAAAAATTAGAAGCCGAGCTAGGTGTTCGTATCCAATGCCCAAACGAATCGCTTAATAATTTTTTTCTCCCTTTACAATAGAAAATGCGACGTATCAACATAATCAAAAAAGGAAATCTAGAGAAACTATTTTGCAACGCTTTACAAGACTGTACGTGGCATAGATGGTGGACTTCGATACAATAACCAGTCTTGAGGGTATACTAACCGTTAGACCTACAGCACCTCAACGGGACAAAAATCGAATGATCAAAATACAAAATAATAATATTAATGACAGTGATGGAACCACGCCACTAACATGACATCATCGTAGAAAAGAAGGTCCAAGGGAGAAGGAAGGAAGAAACCAATAGTCAAGCCCTAATCCCAGTAGGATCTCGCTAGAAGAGCATCGTCAATCACACTCGGAAAATTAGAACCTAACTGACCAGAGGAGCAGCGGGTCTTCGAAACGAAACACCCCCACCAAGCATTCGTTGTCGCATTAAAATGCAACAATAACAAACAAACTTGAAGTCATTCTTCCGATTGGAGGCAGGCTAATCAGGGCTACTATAGGTACAGGAATCACCAGCGTCTTTATTAGCAGTCAATTTATGAAATAACTACTATAACCATTTCAAAATTTACCAGTCAATATAGAATTAATATTAATTAAGGGATCATCAGTGAAGTTACACGAAGCCATACGCTGTTCTGTTCAAAACAAAATCACAAGGAGGAGAGAATCCCCACCTCCTCAGATGGTATCGTCCTAACCTTTTGAAAGTCTTTAAAGCTTTGATAACTATTGCTGACTTGTTCACAACATGCGATGGTCGCTTAGTCCAACAATTAGGCGTCCACGTGCACATTGAGGACGACCATAATATTAACGAAATGCAGAGAATTGTTGAACAATATCGGATAATAATATGAAAGCTATAATAAATGCAAAAATTGACAAAAGATTAGCAAAAGGGTGTACAAAATCATCAAAGAGCCCCTATAGTTTCTCCACAATGATAGTAAAAGAAACGGAACAGGTCATGGAGACTCTGTATGAATTATCGCCAACTAAACAAAAACGATCTGAACACGATACGTATCCATTACCATGAATCACTCATATTTTAGATCGATTACGGAACGCAAAATATGTCGGCATTATCAACTTAGAAAATGAATACTAGCAAATATTCATGCACCCTAATAGCAAAAAATATACCACTTTCCCAGTCCTGGCCTCTATCAAGGGGCACTGATGTCAGCTGGGCTGCATTTGGTACCATATTTAGACCACCTTCTTCTTGCCGGGAAACAACCACCGAATATTAAAATAATTTGGAAACGGTATTCGAACGTCTGCGAAAGGCAAACCTAAATATTAGCCCTGAAAAATGTGAGTTTATAATAAGAGAAACGAGATATCTAGGCCACATAGTAGAAGCAAAAGGTATAAAAACAATCCCAAATACGGTTGAAGCCCGTATAAAAATAAAAATACCACAGAAAGTGGGATATATTTGCCACATGCTAGGAGTGGTGTCTTGGTATCAACGATTTTTACCAAATTTCGCACATATCGCTGAACCACTAGTTAATTTGTTAAGGACAGATTTGGACTGAATCCTAAAACTTTGTCTATTGATATCTCAAGCAAACATTAATCGAAGTACTAGTACTACCTCTTTCGGAGTTTTCCCAAAGGTTTATGTTGCAAACAGATACAAGCGATTATAACCTAGGAGCTGTTCTTATTCAGACGACTGACAAGGGAGAGGAAGCAATTGCTTATTGCCACACGCCAGCTAAAGAAGGCAGAAGAAAACTATTCCACGTGTATCCTTACCTGGAAAGTTATAAGTTTGACGTAATCACCAACCATCTATCGTTAAAATGGCTCAATGCTATGAAAAACTTGTAAAACTGAGTAGATCAACCTTGATGTTGCAATATTTCAACTTCAACAACCAGTACAGACAGGGAAAACGAAACAACGTGGGTGCCACCTTGTCGAGACAGCTGCTGCAAACTTCCAATACAGCCAGGTCAGGCTTTACAACCAACAAAGAATGCGGTCGGATCCATTGGAAGCTATTAGAAATACAAAGAGATCCCGACAAGTACCAAAACTACAAATTTACGAATGGCCAGTTACGCCGTAATTCTCCGCAACAATTAAATGACGAAAACACCATTGCATGGGAATTATACGTCGTCAGCTAAGAACACGTATTGTAGAAGATAATCACAAACGTCCCAATGCAAGGCACATAAGAGTTCAGAGATCTGTAACTCGAACTATACGTCGATATTAGTAGCCTAAGATATATAGCGACATCCGCAGATATGTAAGAAACTATGAATTCTGCCAGAAATACAAAGCTTCCTGGCAGAAACTAGCCGGCAAAATATTACCTCGCAAACCATTGGACTCTTGCTACGATTAACATCCTATATCTTCAATACTTTCTCCAAATGGGTTGAGTCAATCCTGTTAACACAAGCGTCGACAGAAAACCTCACGAAAGCGTTCAGGACGAGAATATTAGCAAGATTCGTCTACCGCATGACCCTGATTACGGATAACAGAACTCAACTCAACCCCGGCGACCAAACATAGTAGACATAACGTTTGTAAAATAGCACACATTATCTAAGGAAAATCTTTCTTTGCCAAATTAACCAAAGGAGAAAAATGCACGACCCACCTCAGCCAGCTACGCCCGTTTACCCAAGTGCACATTTGCAGCGCGTCATGCAGTTTCCGACCGACGAAAAAGATTAGCGGAAAAGCAAGTTAAGGGATTAAAAATGAAGCCGTGTACTTAGGTAATAATATGTTTGCAAAAAAACATATAAACACAATAGTCGGACAAAAACATTTGAGTCGAAAAAGCATATTGGAATTGAGAATCTGACAGTACTGCTAAAGTAAAATGTAAATAGTTCTACTATTGGACAAGTTGATTGTACATAAAAGAGTCTTATAGTGAAAACGTGCAAAGTAAAGTAAAAAAAGTATCCACGATCCAATTATACGAACTGTATCCGAGAAAAACGAGTTTCGTAACAATAGTCACGATTCTCGTTCTAACGATGGAAAACAGCTTGGTGATTTACGATCGATTGTTGCTCTGAGTTACTTTATCAGATATTACTAGCCACGTTTCGTACCTACCAAAGTTCTGCAAAGTACACGGAAGACGTTACAGCAGCCAATTTTATGGTCCAATAGCGCCACTCATCCGCTCCTATCTTTGTCCTAGTTGCTTTTATTGTCCCTAACCGTTGGAAGAGTATCAGAAAGAGTGGTCGTTGTTTAGGGATAACGACTAAGCTGATTCTGCCACTTGCTACCCGTTGTCCCATTTGTTGTTCAGGGGTAGTGACTGTGCTGAACCTGCCAACCCCTATTCGTAATTCAAAAAGAAAAGCTTTATCCCCTCAGTAAGGTCGAAAAACAGTACATTGTGTTCTTAGATGTCCCTTAACTCCTTGACTGGTGTGAAAGGAATGCAAGACCGAGCGTGTTGTGTCATGCTTTTTTATAGTTGCGATGATCGTCACTGTCCCGTTATGCTGTTGGTCTGCTTATGCTTGTTCCCGGATAGCATGTATTTTAAGATATATATGTTTTATAATATGTACCCATATGTTTTATAATATATCAATGCTGTCGTATGTATGTGTTATATCAATGCTTTCTTATGTGTTGTAAGGAAGCGTTTTTGCTTCCTTACGAAATACAAGTCCGTCCACTCAAAAGTCTACCCGCACCCCGCAGTCAGCAAGTCCGATCTGCCCACGCACATCGTTCTGTGAGCAATACACGAGCGGCCTCCTCCAACTTCAAATGCAAAATCATAAAAACACCCACTAATTAAACCCATACTTGTACAAAGAGAAAATGTGTAGACACATATTGCACAGGCCTACGCTAGTTAATCCATAAGAATACACACTCCAACACCAAACGAAGGGTAAAGAGAATGAAGAAAACATGTATGGCACAGCGCCAAGGCATAGAATATGTAAAATATATAATACAGGTACGAGCAAATAGGTATAAGGTCGGTAGAATGAATAAAACTTGTATGAAATGGCTCGTAGGCATAGAACATGTAAAATCATACAACACAAGCCCTAGTCAAACATAGGCACAAAACCATATGTAACATTTACACAACCGCCAAGCGCAGAACATATTTGAGTGAGAACTCACAGCCATAGAACTTATATCACATAGAACACAATCCCTAGTCAAACATAGGCACAAAACCATTTGTAGCATTCACACAACCACCAAAGGATGTATGAATAAGATCAAATAAAACTTGTCAGACACACCTCAAAGCCTTAGAACTTGTAAGTCATATAACTCAAACCCAAGTCAAACATAGGTATAAAACCATATAAAATAAGTACAACATATACAAGGAGAAATCTGTATGCCTTAAACGCGTACATATTACGCATTACGGTATAAATCCCGTTAGGTTGTTTAAGCATATAGAAACCCTTGTGCTTCGCAATATACAAGCACACTCGCTCATGCAAACGCACATACCGAAGAATCACACCTAGCATTCTATAGTACTGTTAGGTCATAGTAACATACAGAAATCTGTATGCCTTAAAATTGTATAAGCGAACGATAGAAACGCTTATATATTACGCATTACGGTATAAATCCCGTTAGGTTGTTTAAGCATATAGGAACCCTTATGCTTCGCAATGCAGAAGCACACTCGCTCATGCAAACGCACATACCAAAGAATCACACGTAGCATTTTACAGTACTGTTAGGTCATAGTAACAGAAATCTTTATGCCTTAAAATTGTATAAGCGAACGATAGAAACACTTACATATTACGCATTACTGTATAAATCCCGCTAGGTCATTTAAGCATGTAGAAACCCTTATGCTTCGCAATGCAGAAGCACACTCGCTCATGCAAACGTACATACCAAAGAATCACACATAGCATTCTATAGTACTGTTAGGTTATAGTAACATACAGAAATCTGTATGCCGTAAAATTGTATAAGCGAACAATAGAAACGCTTACATATTACGCATTACTGCATAAACCCCGTTGGGGCATATAATCAGATAGAAACCCCTATGCTCTACAATGAATATACGTTCAGACAAAACAAATAAACGTTAGAGTCGCACATAGCAATGCACACCAATACCCGCACCCGCAAAGAGCACAAACACACACACAATATTACACAAAATGTACAAAGACACGATCACACATGTAGAAACACACCAAAAAAAAAAGAACAAACAAGCATATGCAAATACAGTGGTATAGGAAGGCACAAGCACTCACATACCTAACGGTGATTGAATCACGCGATTTGGTACCTGGGTGCCTGTTGCGTCGAAATTTGAACAAACATAATAATAAGATAGATGTAAGTGATATCAAGTTATGTATAAGCAGGATCATGCAAGTCGTAACTAAGGTTGCGACTGCAGCCAACCTAACCTAAGTATACACATAAGCATATGTAGATACATAGAACATGTTGGCAATAGGACAAGCAAGCGAGACTCAGGGTATAAAAAAACAGCGCATCGCACAGACTCGTTCATTTTGGTGTCATAGCCGTCTAGCGCTCCGTGATATTAAAAGCGAAACGAAAAGGAAGTGAAAGTTCTAACCCCGCAAGTAAAAAGCAAAACGGTAATAGCGCGACAAGGCGGGTCACCTCGCTGGTTCCTTGCCATAGCCCATTTTTACACACAGTGCCGTACTTCTATCCAGTAAAGAGGAAACAATAAATCAAGGAAATTATACACCATTCCCCCCGAAGGTCCGGATTATTTTTTTTCATTCTAAATTTTCTTGCAACGAATCCTGGATTGACTGAGTCATAACCCGCCCAAGGAAACTCGTTACAGTGTACATTGAAATATATATTAATACACTCTTACATATGTATTAGAACATGTTTATTGCCTGTAATTAAAATGTCATCGTTCATGTACGGAAACTATGGGTACGTAACAAAAATAAATATATTACAATTTGTAGCTTTTAATTCCTACATAGGAAGAACAATTCAATATGCTAGCCTTAGTTACTTATACTTCAGAAACTTCATTATATATATGCCTATGCATTTATAATAATATGTGTGCTACTTATAGTTAAAACGTGTATGGAATCCGCGAATCGGTAACAAAATAACGATTATGTAACCATTAATCACTAAATAACAAGAACAATTCAATAAGTTAGCCCTATGATGTTGACGTAACAGGTACTAAACAACTGACCGTTTAGGTGTATAATTTAGCATCAAAAAAGCATGAAAATAATAACAAGAATCCATAAAAGAGCTTATGATGTCTTACCGAATAGTAGTCGTGTTGCTTGAAGATTTGAAACATGTTTATAAAGAGAATATGTATTTATATATGCTTATAGCGCTTTTACGCTAAGGAGATGGTCGACAGAAAGGTACTTATACATGCACGTGTAACTTAACGAGTGAACTGGACAGAGAGACCAACTGCTTTTAAAATTGCTTGATTATAGGTGAGGGATATTTCGATATATAGACGGACAATTATGCGGACAGATTTGTTTTAGTAAGGAAGCAAAATATTTCCTCACATGGTAAGAAATAATTTGAACTATTATTTTAGAGGTAAGCCTCTTTGATGGCCTTTCTTGCAGGTTTAAATAATTCGCGCAGATTTACTAGGCAATGGTAAATAGCCATAGGATTGCAGGCTGGTGGGTTGTGAATAGACAATAGGGTTTAGCGAATATTTTGTTGGTGCTTACAAAACGCAAAACAAATTGCGGTAAGAAGCCAAATGGAATAACGGATGGACCTTTTACGCCAAAAGTAATGAGGATAGAAGGTTTAGTCAGGAAGAGCGTAAGGTGTTGAGAACGCTAGGTGAGTTAACCGGAGGCTCACTCACCTTCTTACAAAAGTAGCGGTACCCAAGTCAGCTGGGTTATCATGGCATAAGTATGGCGTATTGGTAAGCACCGTCGGAATTGGCAGTTATTGAAATACGTACCAGCATACAAAAGTATTGTGTTCGTATGATAGTATTAAGTAGTCCGTAACGAACCCTGACGAAGAGGACTTCTTTCGAGATGGAACTGTAAGCACTATGTTACAGTTTTTTAAAAATATTTGCAAAAAGACAAGGCTTGTTTTTATCTTAATCATTTCCAATAATGAAGCTTATCTGTAAATGTTGATATTATAATGTTTCAATTGATGGGATTATTTGAGTTTACTCTGGCCAGCCCGTCTGGCTTTATAAAAATTTATATGGAAAAAAAGTATTATAATAAAATAAGAATTGATAAAGAAAGCACCGTCTACCGTCTATTATTTATCCGATTACCATTTTCCTTCGCCATTAAGTATCCATGCGTTTAAAAATGACCTATTGTCTATAATTGCCTATCTATTCTTTCTTTTTATACGACACTAGATGCACTAATGGTTTTACAATGACATTTCTCTAACCATCCCTTGCTATAACGAAAAAAATTTGAGTATTTGCATTGTAGCCAATGAGGGCAGTGTCCCGATTTGCCTGAACTCTTGTAGGCTTGCCTCGTAACACAAAAATTAGATGTAATCGTTAGGGTTACTGGCATTAATCTCTATTGGTATTTGTTGGTAAACCGCCAACTACCCGAGGCTTAGCCTACATGACCGGTTTGTAGGAGCATGGTTTCTTTTACCCAAACCTGTTCATTTTATAATAATCGGCACTGTGTATTCATTCATAATTCATAACTTTTATGACGTCTTTATATTTACTTCCTAAAACATTTATTTCCTATTACATAAAATCGTATTGACTTTGCTAAGGTACGAAGACACCAAGTTTAGAAATCTAAAGGTATATACGCGGTATCAAAGCTCCAATCTTAACGGATGGATATAAATAATGAATGATGGACAGACGTATTACTGAGCACACACTAGATATGTAACACGCAAAACCTGTTTAATTTTTTTTTCTTTCTAATTTTTTAATTTCAGTTAAGCTAGGCTCGGGTAGACCTCTGAAGTACAGCTTATAATACTATGCATTATGCATACATTATGTTACTCTTACCTAATATCTTCAAAAAATAGCATAGCGCTATAAAATCTCCGATTTGGCTTTTCAGGGGACGACTGAAATAGACTTTCAACTAAAGTGTCTGGTAAAACGATCTGTCAGCGACCCCCGCCTTCCCATACGCTTTTGTTATATTAAACAAACTAGACCTAGCCATTCCTTTGGGTGTGTATTTTCAGAGTTCTTCTTTTGCCGAGTTTGCCTGTAAGACCGTTGTCGTAGAGTTCTTCTTTTATGTATACTGCGTTAATCGACTTTCACCATATTTTTCGATTCAGAAATAAAAACGTGTAGCCATCTAATTTAATTATGCTTCCCTTTCTTCTTCTTGAATCTAAACGAAATTGTTCTCGTAAAAATACAAATGACTATTTTAAAATAATACATATATCCGTATATATTTTACTTTAAATATTTGTTTTATCGGTCGGGGCATTTTCAATGTTGCGCAATAATAACAGACAAAAAATACGAATAAACACTGGCCTCCTATAAGCTGCAAAGTACCTATCTTATTTTAATTGCATAGACGAGTCGACTTGTGTTCAGTGTAGTGCGTGTTTTCTATTCGTCTGCGTTTTTTC
>NW_024003300.1:0-35794 GCF_014805625.2 Glossina fuscipes | reverse complement strand
TTTGGTGTTAAACCTCCATGGATTTTGAAAGACTGCTCTTTTGACATCTCACTGTCTATGCACAAGAAAGAAGATACTCCAAATTACGTCTTCAGGAATCTAATAGCTGAGAAAACCCAAGTATTGGACAATACTGGTTGGAATCTTTTGTACACAGACGGCTCAAAATCTCCTGGTCTGCCTCCTGCTTGTGCGGTGGTAGATGCTACAGGACGGGTTCTTCCCAACCACATATTTCACGAAAGCACTTCAACTTTCATAACCGAAGCCAGAGCTATCCTTCACGCTGCCAACCTTGCCCATAAAAACAACATTGTTACTGACAGTTTGTCTGTATTACTAGCTATTCGGAACCCTTCGACTTCAAGATGGAGCACCATCAACAAATTAAGGAATATAATTACTACACCCGACGGAAAAATTAAAATGTTATGGGTACCAAGTCACATCGGTTTACTGGGAAATGAGCAGGCTGATCTAGCGGCAAAGTATGCTGCTTCTGCTTCTCTAATTATAGATGATGTCATGGAAAAGTTGGATCTTCAAAGATACATTGGAAGAAAAGTTAAAGAGAAAATTGCAGAAGGAAATTTACAATACCATCATCAACACTACTCTTGCATTAACCCTCAATTAACTCCACCTCTATATCCAACAAATGTTGAGAAAACCAAGATCCAAACATTTTCGAGAATTCGCTTTGGTCATACAATTGCAACTCACCAATGGATCCTGAAGAAGTCTTCTCCCCCAATCTGCTGTTGTGGACAAACTCTTACTATAAAGCACATTCTCTGCGACTGCCTCAACTTTTCCTTGGCTAGAAGTATTGCATTTGGAACGATTAACCCTTTGAACATTCTACAATCAGCTTCAGAACAGAATATCAATTCAATATTTTACTTTACTAAGCTTATTATCTAATATCCATTTATTTAAATTAGAGCCGATAGCCTGTGTTGCTAGTGCTCAATGTCTCTTTTTTTAGTCTAAGAATTCAATTCATTAGTCTAAAATTAAAATAATAATAATAATAATATTTTAATTGGTTAACATTTTTTTTTAAGTTTGAAATCTTGATTCAAATAATTTTTTACTTATTTGTTTACTTCCTCTGCCATCAGCAGCATGATGAATCAAAACAAAATATATAACACAAGTAAAAGATTGCGAGCGAAACTTAACCCATGGCTTAAAATATTTAAACCAAGACTCATAATAACACAAAGACGAGAAGGATAATGATTAATACCTTCCGTTAACGTGTTTATGAAATATTTTTGTAGGGAAACTATTTATAGTTAACCCTACACGACCTTACGCGCAAGAGAAAGAAATGAGAGTCTCTCTACACGGAACAGTAAAGCCAAACTCACGTAGTAGGAATAAAGACTATTTATCATTAATAAGTTTAGCCACAAAACTCACAGCAAAAGCGAGCCTTCTCTTCTCTACAGAGTTTAGGGTGATTAAAAGCCTGTTCTGCAAGAGTAAGAAGTGTTTTTTACGCTCCCCATCTAAATGTATGAGGGCAAATAGGAGAAATTATTTCTACACGGAGTCCGCCAATTCCACTTAACACGTCCTTTAAATATCTGGGGTATACTCGAAAATAAATGCAAAGAGTTTTTTTCGGACGTAGAGATTTTCAAACTCCTTAGTCCACTTTCTAAGAAGCTAAGAATTAATGCCAAATAAAGATTAATCCAGATTGTCACCATCGACAATAATTTGACAAACAATACTTTAAAGAACCCAGATTCAAGCCATTTCTATAGTAATCAATAGACTCGTAGTGGCCAGCGTTTTAGAACTTATTATTAATGTAGCACCATTTCACTGAGAACGTCGAGTAATGTTGAAGCTGGCAGAAGACCTCAATATCTTCAGGCTTGTGGAATAACTTATCACGATGCTTGAGAATGCAACAATGCTTAATCACTGACGGGAAATCGTTTATGTGCAGCAATAAGAGGATTGGACCCAGACGGCTAATTTGGGGACACTAGATCTGGCAATACCATTCCTAAAGTATAGGAATTTATAATTACTTTCTGTGCTGCTGAGATACGAGGCGAAACAAGTCACCAGGTTGGTGGGTGGAAGCCCATTGGGGACAACAATTAGATTAAAAGCTCTGAACTTATGAACTCAAATGCTTTACCAAGGTCAATAAATAGAACGTCGTTCGAACATTTGGAAGCTTGGAAATTATGACCCAAGAACTTTAAAATATTTGTAACAAATAGTCCACCACTTCCATTTGTAACAATTAATCCAGACCATGCTCACATGGTGAAATTCACTTCATTAAATGGATTATACGTCTGGTAACTAATTGTTTAAAGACTTTTTTAATGCGCTAAGTTTAACAATATCTCCGTAATCTTTCATACAGTCTCTACTGCCATTTTTATGACGTAAGACTAAAAAACTGAACTCCCCTATTACTGCAAAAACTGCAGTATTCAGATACGTCTTAAATACGGGAAATTCATCTTGACGATCATCTAAACTGGCTTTAGATGTCATAAGTCCTCTGATTCCTCTAATTCCGATGGCCTAATATCCGAAAGGATGTCATGACCGCAAACTTTGTAAAGATCACTTTTCGAAAATAGCAGCCCCACAGGAATTTTTTCCCTGAAACAATTCCTAAGTAAAAGCTCCTTAATAAAAACCCACGCGGCCAACACTTAGTAACCCGAATTGTTTTTCTAACTTTTTTCCGGACAACTAATTTTGACGGAAGACAAATCGCGTGGAACCACAGATCTAATTTTAAAAATAGAAAACTGCGAGGTTATATAATGACAGTTTATCAAAACAAAGGCGTTAATCTCCGCTACATATGTATCGCTAGAAAGCCTAAAGATGAAAATTGAATTTCTTAGGGAATTACTTTCAACTTAATTTCATTACATGAGTCAGTTTGGTATCCAATCTGGTGTAGCACGTTGATGCGATTGGACGTTGAGTTATTCGGTAGTAATTTATAAGAAAAAGTCTTGGATCTTCGTGGGTGTTCTTAAGTTGCTTTTATTTGTATACTAGGTGAACAGCGGTTTGTCCCTAACCGTCTCTAGTTGGATTATGTCCAGCTAACTGTCACATCTTCTATCCGTAAAAGTAAAAAAAAAAAACCCTGGTCCCAGTCACTCTTTAAGTAATGAAGTCTTACCTTTAGCTGCTATGACACGACTGCAAGGCTGAGCGTAGTGCGTTGCGCGCTTTTATAGTCGATCACCACCGTGGTTCCGTTACAGGTTTGCGATAATATGCTTATGTGTATGTTTGGTTTGGTTTGCCTTCAACATGTTTGACAGACTTTCTGCCGCAACCTCAGTTCCGACTTGTATGAAATTACTTATACATATCTTAGCACTAATACTATCTCATGTGCCAACTTATGTCTATCCTATTGCTTATGTTTCTATGGTATTAATTATTCCTTCATGTGCTTACGCATGATGTTTACAGCTATTTTGTTTTTTCCCCCTACTGCTCTGCTTGCTCCTATGCCTAACCTTCTGCTTATTCTATTGCTGATCTAGGTACCAAATCGTCTGATTTGTTAACCGTTAGGTATGTGGGTGCTAGACTCGTTATGCTTGTGTGTATGCCTATTCTTCTGTTCGTTTCCCTGTCATTGCTGATTAAAGTACCAAAGAGCATGATTTGGTGACCGTTAGATATGTGAATTCATTACTTCTATATTAATCTTCTAAGACCTAGAGAACCGAAAACGCCTTGCCGATAAGCATAGGAAAGGCTACCGCATATCTACTTAGTATTAGTTGATTTACGTGATAATTAGTAAGGAGACAGAACGCTTCCTTACAAATCTTAATTTTTATGGTCTGAACAGTGACTTCATTGCCTTTGATGTTATGGGAGCGATTTTCAAGATCGGTATTGATATTCCACAATAGGCAGAAAGTTTGATCAAGCTGCGATCATCATTTGTTACCAATTACCAAAGCTGGGCAATGCCTGTTTAAACGACTATTAGGATCAGTGAGTAGCTTCAGATTGCACCTATAAATCAGAGCATTGCAGTTGGTGTTAATGTTATTGACCATATCTTCAAAATAAAGTTATTGAGCTTTGACTACTAAAACTAAATCGCTAATGCTAATATAATCCCCGCACCAGGTGTAATTATTTATTTACATTGCGATTTCCATTGTTGTTTAACAGTTAGGCTGAAATGGAGTTATTAATTGCGTATGACGTGGCTTTATCGACACTTAGTCGTAATAGTATCACAACATTTTTAGTTAAGTAAAAAATCACTTTTTGTTCCTTTTTATTCAGAACAATTCTTCAAAGGCACAATGTGAACCCCGAGTGGTTTGTTTGAGCTTCGGTAAAGTTGCGGTTAGATTTGATATATAACTAACATACACACCACTGTATGATGGAAGTATAGTAATTTTTTGTTTTCAATAATATATGTAACACCCAAAAAGTTGGCTTCAGACATCTTATAGAGTACATATATTGTTGATTTAGCCATGTTTGTGTGGCGTGTATTGTTTGGCATTCTTTTAACCGCAGAAATGAAAATATCGACTTCAAATTTAGTAGAAACATTGGAAGTTTCTGTCCACAGCTTTGTATTGAAAATGGGCTAAATCGGCGCAGTGGAGCCAGTGATTAAATTCTGTTTTTTTGACGTTTTATGTTTACTTATCATAAGGCAAACAAGATAAAATGTTTAAAAATATTTTGTACACTTCTTAATTTGAGATCTATTATCCAAATAAAAGAACTAGGAGATTAGAATGCGAAAAACATAGTGGTTTCTTACTTGTTATTATTTATTTATTTTAATACGTATTTTTAATTAGTCTTTTAAATTTTGCATATTATTCCGCTACGTTTTATTTTCTTTTAATGTTTTTTAAATGATGAATATTATTCGCCTGCCGCATAGGATAGAACAGAACACCGAGGAGTAAATTCCGCAGTGTAAGAAGTAATATAGTACATGAGTATCATATGAAAGAGTTGATAAGTGTAAGAGTAAAAAAAGTGTAAAAGAAAGTAGGTTCATAATTTGGCACAATTCACAAAAGTAAAGATTGCGAAGTAAACTGTTCAGTTGAGAGAACGCAAAATGTCAAGAATGTTGCGCTCATGAAGACCACATATACCCAATTTGCGAAATGTGGAATGACGAATAGAAGTGGCAACATTTGGACAGACAAATAGGATACGATCAGGAGATTCTAAAACCCCACATGTGAATAAGAGTTATTCGCTAAGTCAATTTTGAATAGATTATCATTACATTTCGTGTGATTAAATATTAGCCTGTTAATAAGCCAGATAATGTATGTAAAACACTATCGAAGTTGTGTAAGTGAAGTCGGACTTTTTTCTTGTTGTCTTGTTTATATAACCTTTCAGTGATTGCGTGTTTCAGTCTGGTTATGTCACTGCCTATTTGTAAAACCTTCGGATTTCTCCAATAAACTTGAAAGGCCCTTCCTAAGAATACTGCAAAGGGCGTTTTCTTGGACTTAGTATGAAAGCCTATCTATCTATCAACGTTTTGTAGACGTGTGGATTGCAGTATGGATCACGATGATGTTCCATTTTTAATTTGACATTCTTAAAGTTTTCTTCTAATTGCGATATGAACGCGGACAGCTATTCTCTTACCCGGTAGTCGAGGATTCTTTCCATAAAACATTTTAGCCGAATTGGCAGATATAATTTCTTTATATATTGTACATAGTTCTAATAGACCTATTTGTATTACATTACTAAAAGTCTTGATGTTTTCCCGGACACTTCATACTATTTTTTGGACTTTATCGATATTACCTTTATTTGTTTCACATTGGATTATTTCTTATCAGTTGTTTTTGATTTCAGTCGCGTTGATCCTCTTCATGTAATGCCTTAAAATTCAAATGTTTGTTACTCAGGCTCTCAATCTCGAAAGATCTGGATAAAGTGTCCGCCATCACATTGGATTCAAGCTTGATATGTTGGATATTATTAGTAGATTCTGCGTTGTATCTGAAACTCCTTATATATTGCGGATTATAGTTAATCTTGGAATTTGAAGCACCAACGAGTACCCGCAATAAATATCTTGAAATGTTTTCTTTTCACACAGTATGTGCTCGCCAAGTAGATTGCAGCAGTTTTTAATCAAAGGTGCTATATTTGATTTCATATGAATTCAAATTTTTGAAGAAAAAACCTATTGGCTGTATTTAATCATCCCAGATTTGCTCTCCCGACAACTATGTTTGCGCATAAGGGCTAACTTTGCTTCGTCATTGAAATGAGTTAGAGTTAAAGTGAAACTAGATTTGATCTCTTCAAACACTTCTCCTTTTACGTAACTAAATTTGAGATTTTTTCCTTTCTATTTATTTACATCGTTTAAGATATCATTAATCGAACTTGAGAACTTCGCTAGATCCAGTAGTTACTAGAAGATTTTCTATGAGGATTTCATTATTCTCGGTCTGTCGAACATGGGAGTTTCATGACCTTTTCAGATATGTTGTGTCTAAGGAAGTGTATTCTGCTTTTCCAGAAATGCATTTATTCGGCTTCGTATTAAGCCTGCATTGCTCTAGCCTAGCCTATACGACTCTAAAGTCTTTTAGATATTTATCCATCATCGCTACAGCAAGTTCTTTCAGTTTCACGTGTCAGTTCTTATCTCCTGTTTGAAATTGCAAAGCTCTTCACATTTGCTTCGAAACAGTGATAATATTTGCAAAACTATTTCGAATCGCTCCTAGCAGATGCCCGATAGTGAGAGGATGTCCTAAATAGAGAGGAGGACGTGTTTCTAAAAGGACTTCAGGATTTTCTGTAGTTTATATACTGCTTATCATCTATTCTATACTGCTTATCATCGTTTCCTAATAGTGTCTACCTCCATGTTTAGTTAATGATTATTATCGCACGTTGTAACTTTTGTGGCAATTACAAGGTTGTAGGGGATTGTTAACTTCAACGAGTCTTTATGTGGGTCTTAGATAGCTAAAATAGGAAGAAAACAGTGAGTTGGATGTGTGGTTGCAGAACGCGATGTTTAAAATTCAATAATTAAAAGGATTCACATTTCATTTACTCGAATTTTATAATACTTTTATTTGTAATCGAATTAAAAAAAAAGAAGCCAAATGTTTAAAAATTGAAAGAGATGCTAAAACTTAATCTCAGTTACTATATTTCTTAGTGTTTCTCTCCATATTTGCTTAGCATGGTAAAACCTGCCATCTCAGCAACGTCTGTTTGCGACAAAAACATTGATTACAAGTCTTTGTGAAATAAAATCACGAAAACCTCAATTCTCAAAATTATTAAATTTGTTGTATTGACTGTTAAAGATAAGGATTAAAATATATTTGAACGCTATTTTTTTTTTTTTTGTTTTGTTGGTCAAAGTGGTGAATCGAGAAAAAAAGGAGAACGTTTGGAAAATGTGGAAAGTTTTCAAATAATTATATTCAAAGCTACAAATTGTTCGAGACATCATATAAATATATAAACATTCTAACAAATATATGATACGATATTAGATCGCAGGCATATAAATTAAAACAGTGTTGTTGTAACTGTTGTGAGGTTCTGTAAAATCTGTAGGGTGCCCCTCTTATGTGTAAGTGCCGCGAATTCATTGCCTTGTAGCACCTCCCAAATGTTATCAGCAATTTTTTTGGCTTCTCAGTAGACCAATCGCGTGAGCCGGCCGTCGCTGCATTTAAGTTGTTTAGCCTTGTAAAACTTTCAGAACAAAAACATTCCATATGTACGATGGAAGTTTTCGCTAGCAGCACTTACGCAAAAAAGTTATCATGTCCCTCTTCAGGACCCCAAAATTAAACAAACACTTTCGAAGCATTGCGAAAGGGTAAAATTACTGAATTTTGCACAATATGTATGTGTAGGACCACGCGTTATGAACAGGTATAAGATTTAACTTTTCGGTTGTAACGTTTGTTACAATTGCAACCCTAATGTTGTTAAATTTAACGGAGGAACGACACCATGTAAGAATAATTTATTGTCCTGATTTATTGATATGCTTGAAAAAAAGATGAAACATGGCGTGCGTAGTCGGATGTTAGAGAGCTTGATATGAAAACAAGATTTTAAAGTTTGTGCCTATTTTCTTTTTGCCGTTTTTACAAAAAAAATAAAGGTAAAAACTCTAAAGACATCTTATAAAAATTTGCGTCTAATCAAGAAAAAAATATAGTGCTCGAAACTTTTTTTGGCAAAATAGTGTATGCGAAAATAAAAAAGAATTATTTACTCGTACTCTAAAAGAACGAAATACAAATCAATACGAGCAACGAATATGTAAATGTTAATAAAATGATCTATAATGGTTTTTTGATAAATTTCCGTGTATTCAACATAAACATACATGTATAAATAACACATGAAGTAGACGAACCATATTAAGAAAAACAAAATTTGAATTGATATAAGGAAGCGTATAAAATGAAGAAATTATTATCTGCGGAAAATCCATAATTGTAATATAGTCAAAACCATATAAAAAGAAGTTCATGAATGACTGAATTTGCTCGTAACAAAGTAATTAGGGGCTCGTGCATGACGTCACATTTTAAATGATATACATAGAACGTGCTTAATTATATTACAAGCGCCATCTTTATGAGAATAGCGAATAGTTCTTAACCAGAATAAACTTCATAAAGAGGATTAAATAAGTTATGGTTGCCTTTAAATTTTTTATGCTTAGCCTTAGTGATTGAAAGAAATATTAAAGATCAATATAAACTGTAGCTTGAAACTAATTCGTCGTTCCGTACAAAGTAATAATAGAAGCGTGCTCAATAAAGAAGTCAAGAAGTGTAGCCTCTTTGATATCTACATCACCATCAACAATAGCTACCACTGCATCATCATAATTATCATCTTCTTCATCCTCACTTCAGGTTTTCTTTACTGTTGAGCTGTTACCTATCAGCTCATATATATTGTTATCAAATACGAATAACATTCTACTTCTCTTGCTACCTGTTCATTACTGGATAGAGGTCATTTTCTCAAATAATAATATTATTGCCTAAGTTATACTATTAACTAAAGCCCAGAAGTTTCCTTGTCCCTTACTTTGTGTATAGTTTCACCGATTGTTCTCAGGCCTGTCCACGTAGCCACGACATATGTTTTCAACCCTAGCCCCTACGCTATTCGATATGACCTTCAACAATGAAGTGTATTTTTCACTACGTACCATGTGTTTAAAATAGGCAATTTTAGTAATACACTTACAGTAGTTCAAAGATTATTCTTCTCAGGACTTCACCATTGAATATTTGACCTGCCCACGATATTTTTAGAATTTTATAGTAACACCAAGGTCTCCAAGGCTTCCAGTCTGTTCATTGTAGACTATACAAAGCATGTCATGAAACCAAAGCGAAGGAAATCTCAGTCTACGTGTAACATGGATCCAAGGCATACAAATCTGGAAACCGTTTCTCCATTCTGGTTAAGTCATAGAGTGGCATTTGCGTATGAAGTTTTTGTTCGGCTTACAATCATAGATTTGGTTTCGCTGACATTTCGGTTTAATCTAAAGCTGTTACTATGATCATTTACAGCTTGAACCATCATCTGCAAATCCTGCATATTATCTGTAAGCATAGTTCCATCGTCCGCATATCGAAAGTTATTGACGAATAGCCCATTGACTTTAATGCCTGCTTCGACCATTTGAATAGCTTCTTGCAAGATTACCTCGGAGTTGACCTTAAAAATATGGGGAGGGACCTTTGACGCACCCCCTGCTTAGAAAAATACAATTTATCTGGACATCCATCTCTGTTTTTCTGTGGAATTGTAATGAATGATGATTGTAGTCATCACGATAAAAGCCTGTATCGCAGAGCTCATTAAATAATTTATATATATATGTATATATCTAGATTGTCATCATTTACTAGTTTTATAATCTCTGTTGGTATTTCATAGTTACCCAAGCCCTTGTTATTTTTGGGATATTTCAAAGCTTTTCTTATTTGATTTTTCGTAATTGATGGCCACGTAGACTGTTGTTCGTCATTTTAAAAATCTGCAGACCTCGTATCATGTGCACATGGTTGCCGAATATAATCTGTCTATATATTGCTTTTATCTTCTATCTAGGTAACTATTTCATTACGATTACTTAACGGAACAGGTGGTGTTGTTTTTCTTTTCAGGCCGCAAGTTTGGTTACTTGTATAAGGTGAAGTTATCATAGAACGATTGAAAATTTCTATTTCCGAATACTTATTTTTTATTCACACAAGCTTTGCTTTTCATATCTTTAGTCTTATTATTCTCTTACTCTTGTATTCGATTGTATTCATTTTTATTAGCAAGCCAACTTTGTTCTCAGCTATATTTTTCGTTTCATATTCTTTTAGCTCTCCGACATTGACTTTTCTCGAAGAGGTGAGGGTTTTAGCTGATGCCGGCTTTAATTTCATTCTTGCCGCTAGAACATTATAATTTGACTGTACATCTACTGCTAGGAAAATATTAGGTTTTTTGGCAGATGTTCCAAATCTTTTTGTTTATCAAAATGACATTTTGACTTCGGGGATTTGTAAGTAAATAATCGGACAAGGAAGATGAAAGGAGGTGCTACAAATTCTAAAACCCTGTAAATAATCGGACAAGGAACTTGAAAGTAGGTGTTACAAATTCTAAAACCATTTTCTAAGCAGAATCGGTATAAACGATCACTCCTTAATCCTAAATCAAAATTCACAACAATTTCAGATACAGGTTCATTTTCAACTTTTGAATTTCCCATTATTAGATTAAGGTCATGTTTCTTCGTTGGCTTTAGTATTTCTGTAAGCTATGAGTAGAATGTTTCAATTTCGCAAGCGTCAGATCAGCCCGTCCGGAAGATAAGTTTCGTCTGTCCGTTGGTCTCATATGGGTTATAGCACATGTATTTGTTTGGGGTAAACCTCGATAGAGTGACTGTGGCATAAAATTGGAAACTTTCCATTTCTCCCGAACTAACTACCTTATCAATCACACGTGCGTCCACCATTTTAGAGCATCTAATCCTTTCAACTTTACGACTTTTTCGACCTTTTAGAACTTCCTCCTATTTGTCCGTTTCTATTCCTGATTTTCACACAACACTAAAGAGAAGGAAGTTAATCAAATACAAATAAATTACATTCGTTACACATTTCCATGTTATACTATGACGTGTTGAACGGATGTATGCGATGTGCCTTTGCTTAAGCAATCATAGGACTACAATCAAATATTTGTAAGAATTTTTTTTGAGTTTTTGCAAAAAAAAAAAATTCCTACCTAAGGAACTCAAAGAAAAAAACCACTTTGAATTTTAAAAATTGTAAAATCAAGAGATTTGTTATCAAAAACAAAAAAAAAATGAAAATTTGTATGTTTGTATATTTGTATATTAAAATCAACAACTTGCAAAATAAAAATTTAGCATTAGGGGAAATTGATAAAATTGAAACTGCCCCTTTTTTTTTTCTCTGTTCAACATACCAAAAAAAAAGGGCAATTTCAACATACCAAAAAAAAAAAAAGAGCAATTTCAATTTTATCAAAAGGTTTGAGAAGCCTGACAAGAAGTTAAAGTACAGATAAGCGGAATTTAAAATTGAACAAAAAGAAAATGGCAACACTCAATATATTAATTTTTTTTGCTTGTTTTCCAATTAATTAACGTAGGATAAGAAGAAGAAGTTTTAGCTTGGATTCACATAAATAATAAAAAAGAATTGTGTACAAATTAATAGAAAATATTTAAATTCATAGACTTTCTTGTAAGCGATAGATGACGTGGGAGGATGTTGTAGCAACCTGAAACGGTAATTGCTCCCGCAAGTACCGATAATTTCTTTATACTTTTTCTGTTGCAAATCGTTGCGTATTTTGTTTTTAGTTTTTAATCTTTTTATTATCATCAATATTAATCCTGCCGTGGCACTATAAAAAAATAATAATTAAATATTCATGCACATACATGATTTTTTTGATTTTTCTATGCTCGGCTGTTTATTTTTGGTATTTTAATGTGCACATTTTTTTAAAAATAGATTTGCCTTCTTTTTCGAGTACTACTACCTGTAGTCTCTATATATCTATTTATGTATTTCCAAAAAATGTCATAATTATATTTCCTAATTTGTACTATATGTATTTTTTTACTATTGTTGTTTATATATAGACTTTATATCGATTTTACGCGATGGGAATTTACTTGTCCTGGCTGGGAAACCGAGCGCAACAGAAAAGCTCATAAAATCGAAATCATTACCTAATTTATGTGTTATATTCGCTAAACTGCATGACAAACTCAACTCGGTTAAAGGCGTAGTTTATGCCCCATGCTTAAAGTATGTGCCGGAAGATGAAATTGTTCGTGAAATGGGCAGTCAAGGAGTGACTGAAGTCTACAAATTCACCAAATGATATGACGTTGGAAAAACCCGCTCTCCTATAGGAAGAATTATTTTGACTTTTGACCGCTATAGGCTACCGGCAACGGTTGATGTAGCTTGGTAGAAATGTAAAGTAGAACTCTACATTCCAAGTCCCATGAGGTATAAAAACTGTCAAGGCCTGGGTCATACGGCAAAACGATAACACCATTCTTCCATCCTGTGCTAACTGTGGTCTTCCCCCACAAGCTGAAAACTGTACGCGTAGTTTCTGCTTAAATTGCAACGATCAACACTCGGCGTTAGACAAACAATGCCCACGTTTTATACAAATGCGTGAAATTCTAAAAATCAAAACAGACAACTACTGTAACATGGGTGAAGCGCGAGGCAAGCACCGGGAAATTAATCCATCTGGGAACCAAACAATTAACAAAAGCAATACCTACGCGTGTTGTCGCCTCGCAAACAGTGCCTAATGAGCCTTTAACTCCAACTCCTTCCAATGAAAAACCTGTTCTATCATCGGCAAAAAATTACATTGCCAAATTAGTTCCATTGCTCGCCAAAGATAATATTGAAAAAATCAAAACAATAGCAAATATTGAAAAAATCAAAACAACAGCAAATATTAAAAAAATTAAAACAACAACACGTATGCCAAAATCTAATGAACTAAATTCCTCCGAATCACAAGTTCTCAACCCAAGTCAACAAATTACAAGTTATAATGCATCCAATCATCATTAATCAACCTTCAATTTCAAATTATTCACGTGTGCCCAGTCGGTGCAACTTCAAATTTACGCAACCACCTAAGTACAGATTATTCTGCTTGTAAGAACAAATTATTTATTATAGTGCCATTTTCGACGGAGACGGTGACATTTCAACTTAACCTGCTTTCCACTCCATGCCACTACAATTAAATAAAGTTTTTAAAATTCTACAATGGAACATTAAGAACTTCTTAATAATCTTGATGAACTCCATAAGCTCGTAAGTGGCTTCAGTCCAATCTTTATATCGCTACAAGAGACCCATTGTAGGAGGTCTTTTAATCTCATTCCACCCAAATCATATACTGGATACTTTACGAATGCTGATCAAAACTCATATTCCAAACAAGGAGTTTGTGGTTTTATAAAATCAAGTATACCTCACAAACGCATAAATTTAAGCTCATATATACAGGCCGTAGCGATACAAATAATGTGTAACGGCCGCGAACAAACCTCGGGTAGGGTGTTTGTCGGTCTGTATCAACCGCAAGTATCGGAATAACGGCATGCCGTTAGACAAAATCATGCGATTTTGTGATACTGTTTATAAATAACATGATCTTGCGGGATATGAGTGTTTTATTCTCTTCTTTTTCCCTTTTTGCATAGCAACAGGCGAAATCGCATGATTTTGCGGTACTCCTTTTTTTCCTTTTGCTTTTGCAAGCATAGGCAAAATCGTATGATTTTGCGGGATCTATGCTTGCTCTTGTGAGAGTAGCGGCAAGCCGTTATAGAGAGAGCAACAGGAAGAAGAAGAGGGAAATTGAGTAAGAAGGAGAAGTCTGTCTGCGTTTTAAAATTTAAGTCAGAGGGGATAGTTTCAAGTTGAGTTGAGTTCTAGTGAAGTTGCAGTGTAGACCTCAACGAGTGCGCTTGCTTTTCGATTGTTTTTTGATTGTACGGCTGAGCCGTGGTTGTTTTTTTCTTTTTGTGAAGTATGGGCTCGAACTGAAAATCGAAGTTCAAAAAAGGATAAATTTTAATTAAAACCTCAAATAACAGAGGAAAAACCAATAAAGGGAAAAGGGTGGAACAATTAAAAGAAGCATTTTGTGTGTGTTCTCGCGACGAAGAAATTTTTCTTCTGCCGACAAAAGTTTACAAATTAAATCCTTTGTGTAAATAATTGTATAAAATCTAAATATATATATATATATATATATTTATAGACAGGTATATATATACATGTATACGTATGTATATGCATAAGAAAAGTTCATAGGAACATATTTGTGTCTAATTGTGTAAAAGAATATACAACCAATCAACTCTGTATAACATAAAAAAAAAGGAAAAAAAAAAATTTCCTTTTGTATGCGTGCTTTTCAAACAAACAAAAAAAAATAATAAAAAAAAATATTTATATACATATTGAATTCTACGATTGTAAAACTATATAAAAATAAAGGAAAAAAACAAGGATCAATGTGTTTGCCACAATCAAGATGTGTTAAGAGGAAGAAGAATAATTTTCCAGTAGCTTATGAATTACGTGCACCCACATGCACCTACATCCCAGCTGTGTTGTGATTGTGCCGACGACGTGAGACGAACTTCCTACTTCCTTGCCGTGGACAAGAGCCGCCGAAGGAGACAGCCACGACATCGCGAGAGGATTGTATTGTAAGTTACTTTAGTTATTTATTCCCCTGTTGTTTTGTGTCCCCGATGAGTAGTTAAGCGCTACAGCTGCCACCGCTGTAGCTGAAAGGAGAAAGGGGGTGTGCATATGTAGGGCCGACGCCAGACGACGACCGACTGACTTACAGTGGACAGACAGACGGCAGACAACCGACGGGACTTTTCTTTTTATTTTATTTTTATTTCTTTGTCAGAAAAAGTCAAATACTCAGCCGGCAATGAAAGTAAAGAGTCTCATGACAAATGTTAAACGTAAATTTTACAGTGCTTTCGCTCTATATCCTACCTTCGCAATCGTTTTCTCCGTATTTTCCCACCCATTAATTATATGCGGCGACTTCAACAGCTGGAATACCATCTGTGGCTCAACAGTGAACAACACTCGTGGTACTGTTTTAGAAAAGGCCTTTTTTCAAAGCAAATCTCTGCATTTTAAATGATGGAAAACCAACGCACTTTTCAACTCACATATTTCACATATTGATTTAACATGTTGCTCTCCATCACTTCTTCCTTTGGTTTCCTGGTCTATTTCTGATGATCTACATAATAGTGGGCACTTTCCAATCGTAATCGATCTTAAACTATCAATGTCCTCTGTTACTCCAGCAAAACAGGCGAAATTCCTGCTAGATAAAGCGGATTGGATCAATTACTCCAAACAGGCCGAGTTATTTCTGAATTCAAAGCCATTTAACGGGAGCTGCAAGCATGCTGCTGCTATTATGACTAAAGCGATTCGCACGGGTGCTCAACTTTCTATTCCTCAATCCAACAGCTCTTTTAAACGAGATATGGTTCCTTGGTGGAACAACACGCTTTCGTTTTTGAAGAAAAATAAAATGGATCTATGGCACCGATTTAAGAGAAGTCCTGATCATGATCATTTGTTATTATATAAAAAGGCCAATGCTCTATTCAGGAGAGAATTACGAAAATTAAAGGCATTTAGTTTCGAACTTTTTTCGAGTGGAATTCACAGAAATACATCAAAGAAAGTTGTCTGGAACAAAATCAACACACTCAATGGGACTTCAAACCTGAACGAAATTTCTCTCCTCTGCACTCCCAATGGAACCTTAACTGATGCACATGCTATTTCTAATTACTTTGGACGAATGTGGTGCGAGTGCTCCTCTGACAGCAACTTTTCCAGCGCTTTCATCGAAAATAAAAGGACTCCAATTTCTCTTTCAAATTGCACTGACAGATGTGCCACCTTCTTGGAAAATTGCATATCTACCTTTGAACTTGAAAGTTGTCTCTCCAAATCGAAGTGGAAGACACCTGGTCTAGACCGCATCTCCTACCAAATGATCAGTGCGCTGTCTAATTCAAGTAAACAGAAATTACTGGACTTATATAATACGGTATTTTTGACTGAACATATACCCTACGTGTGGGAACTGGCAGCAGTTGTTCCAATTCCAAAGTCTAAAAATGTCTCCATCGCATCGGATTATCGCCCAATCTCTCTTTTATCTTGCCTCTCAAAGATATAGAAAAAGATTATGGCGTCTAGATTATCTTGGTTTCTTGAGTCCAAGAACCTGATTACTAAGCAACAATTTGGTTCCAAGCGGGGTAGAGGGTGCATCGACGCTCTGTTACATATTGATTATTTCACAAGCAAAGCAATTTCCGAACGAAATCATGTAACAATTCTCCCAATTGATTTCGAAAAAGCATTTGACAGAGTTGGTCTTCATGTTATTTTAAGACTCTTGAAATCATGGAATGTTGGAAATTCTTCAACTACATCAAATCATTCATGTCGCATCGGCGGTTCAAAGTTAGAATCAACAATCATCTCTCTGATTCTTTTCCGCTAATGAATGGTATTCCGCAAGGATGTCCTCTCTCTGTCACGCTTTTCCAGATCGCCTCCAACGAAATTAGCAAAATTCTTTGCCGTGTACCAAGAGTAGAACATTGTCTCTACGCGGACGATGTATACATTTTTACACAAGAAAAAGACAACACGAAAGCAATCAACACCCTCGAATCTATTGCATGTGAGATCTCCACATGGGCAAACTCGTCAGAAGCTATAATCTCTATACAAAAATCAAAAAAAAATGCACATTTGTCGAAAACAAATGGCTTACCAGTACTAAATGTGCAGACGCTCCATGTTCTCGGGCTCACGTTTTCAAACAATTATCGTTGGAGAGCACACTGCCTTCGTTTAAAAAACTCCCTTTTAACAAGGGTAAATTTCATACAGTACGTTGCTTGGAGAAGCCATGCGCATATTAACACTATCGCTTGTCTTACCAAAATGCTTGTGTTAAGCAAGATTGACTATGCTTTGATAATTTATGGCAATAGCTGCAAATCTAATATCAACATCCTTAAACCGGTCTATCACCAAGCCGTTAGAGCAAGTTGTTATGCTTTTCGGACGACGCCCATAAATAATATTATAATTGAAACTGGTCTCCCAACCTTAGAAAATAGACTGTATGAGTTAAAAGCTAAAATAGTCCCTAAGCTTCTTAATTCAAACAAATCCATTCTCGGTGATGACGTAAGAAAGATTATTATTGCGAAGAAAATTCCAAAGTCACCATCTGCAATTGACCATCGTTTGTGCAGCGCAAAGGAATTGAACATTCCCTTAAAAATTTCCCGCTCTTTTGGTGTTAAACCTCCATGGATTTTGAAAGACTGCTCTTTTGGCATCTCGCTATCTATGCACAAAAAAGAAGATACTCCAAACTACGTCTTCAGAAATCTAATAGCTGAAAAAACCCAAGTATTGGAGAGTACTGGTTGGAATCTTCTATACACAGAAGGCTCAAAATCTCCTGGTCTGCCTCCTGCTTGTGCCACACATCGTTCACACCGGTTTATTCGGAAATGAGTAGGCTGATCGAGCGTCAAAGGATGCTGCTTCTGCTCCTCTAATTATGGATGATGTCATGGAAAAGTTGGATCTTCAAAGATACATTGGAAGAAAAGTTAAAGAGAAAATTGCAGAAGGAAATTTACAATACCATCATCAACACTACTCTTGCATTAACCCTTAATTAACTCCACCTCTATATCCAACAAATGTTGAGAAAACCAAAATGCAAACATTCTCGAGAATTCGGGTTGGTCATACAATTGCAACTCACCAATGGATCCTGAAGAAGTCTTCTTCCCTAATCTGCTGTTGTGGACAAACTCGTACTATAAAGCACATTCTCCGCGACTGCCTCAACTTTTCCTTGGCTAGAAGTATTGCATTTGGAACGATTAACCCTTTGAACATTCTACAATCAGCTTCAGAACAGAATATCAATTCAATACATTACTTTATTAATATTACTAAGCTCATTATCTAATGTACATTTATTTATATTAGAGCCGATAGCCTGTGCTACTAGTGCTCAATGTCTTTTCACCTCTACAAAATTTGTACCATCCTGTCCTACGTAAAGATTAGGTTCATACTATATTAAGTTGCGTTTTGGGCCCGATTCCCCAGAACTATGCAAAAATATGTCTTTATATATAAGCAAGATATAATTTTTGTATTTTGTGGTTTATGTGTTTAATACTCGGACTTGTCCGACTTTATGTTCTTACTTGTTTTTAAGATGTATTTGTTCATAACACCGTAGTTGTTTACGATTGAACAATGTTATTTAGAGTGAAAAAACTAAAATTACAAATGACAAAAATTTCCAAGAATAATTGGTTCGCCTAGTTTTCTATTTAGTTTGCTAAAAAAAGATAAAATTAATAATATTTATTGTGGTTGAACTATAATGAAAAAAAGAATTGAAATGAATTGTAAATTATTAATTTACTACACTATTGAACGTCAAGTAATAAACACACCTAAAGAACAACAGGGCGCTGATTAAACTATCTAGCGTAGTGCATGTATAATGTAGTGTGTAACCAGAAATAAATAGAAAAAAGATAAACAGAAAAGAAGAAATGAAAAAGCAAACCAGATGGCATACGTGCAAAAATGCTGTATTTGAATTTTTTTAAAAAACAAATGCAATAATTAAATTTTAACTAAGCGCCGATTACCAAAAATTATGAATAAGCAATCTTATACAATTTTAGTTGTGCAAAATTAAACTATAAACAGCCAAGTTTATTAATAAAATTAATTAATTATTAATTAATTTTGAACGCTTCAAGCCGAGCTTGTCTGGGCACATGAGGAGTCAAATTAAAAATGCTAATTTTTTATGGAATAATGACGCTCTTCGCCGAATCAGTTTTGGCAATTGGAAGAGTGTAATTCCTGGCTAGAACAGCCGGGCGGGTTAGGAAAACATGTACACACGTCCACTCACTCTACACTTTTACTAAATTGGATTCATAGAAAACCTTCTGTTGCATACAACTAGCTACATAAAATATTAAAATTCATTGCACTAAGTTTCGTTTTCGCGTTCCAGTTTTTTTGCCATATGTATATAACAGAGATGCGAGAAACAAATAATCGTGCAAGGTTGATTCGCAAGTTAGAAGTGAATTATGTTTATTTGGAAGTAAGCGTAAGCAACATTTCGTTAAAGTTAAAAGTCTTCAAAAGTGATACGCAGGTTTACAATTGTTGTATGGCCAAACTGGAAAGTATCAGGTATATAAAAGTTACAGTGAGTGGAAAATCGAGCACAGAAATTAAACTGTACGTCGTACGATCTTTTAAAAAGTGAGTGGATGCGTTGGTTCAAATTGCTGAAGCGTAGGCTGAATACAACTAAAGAAGTGAAGAGTGTACAGTTAGCTCACAAAAAGCACTTAGTAATGAGCTAATGAAATTCGCACCAAGACTATGTAGTTCAATAATAAGTGTGTCCAAACAGAATCAACAATTCCAGGAGACTAAGTGGTGATCCTGCTACTTTTGGACATTACATACCGATTTTACCTATTTTTAGACATTGCGCAATTCTAAATAGACGACACAAATGTGGAAAGGACTGTAAGCCCCTTACGTTTAAACGAGATGGTGAACGTGTTAAAAAAAGAAAATTAAGAACACAGACAACCATTTAGGAAAACATCTTAGGAAAACTTTAAATTCTGAAGTTCAACTTTGAATTTTATAATAAATCTTTTTCTCTTTTATATAAAATACTTATAGATCAACATATGTGAATTTACCCATAAAGAATGTATAATGTTTTAAAATGTGTTAAAAATTAATACTAGTTTTGTATTATATAAATAAGAACAGCTTTCTAGTTTTTTTCTTAAGCCGTCACTCGCCCGAATTTTGCCTAAAACTTATTCACAATTCTCTTTTAACACGTGAAACTTCTACAAAAAGCTAGATGCAACGGTGCAAATATGAGAGAAAATTTCTTTCATTCTTTGTGAAAATTACACCTGGCTAAAGCCGTACATAGCCAGTGTCCCGAGTACATACACATAAATGACTAACCATATGTCTCCGGCAAACAAAGGTAAAACTTGTTTTGTTAATGTGTGGCTTTCGTCATTCGATATTTATAGAAATAAAGGCAAAATAAGAAGTAAACTCTTTGGTTTCTTTAGAATGATACAATCAATGACAAAATCAAACAAACGTTAACAAAAACAAAATTATGTAAAACTTTTCACAAAATAAAATATAGTGAAATACCAACTACTTGCAACATATTGTGAAAAGTCGGAGTTGTTCTACTTTCACTTTGCCTGAATAACCCAATTCATCTTTTACAACAAATATTAAAAAATACTACTACTTATGAATAGATACATATGATAATATGTCATCGTTGCTATGCTCCTTTATCTATCCGTTAATTTGTCACATATCACGCCTGCTTTAAGTCATACCCCATAGTCGCTCATTTAGCATAAGACCGTTAGTTCATATAAGTTCTCTATCATCCACTCGCGATACACTTCCTTTGCTACCTTCATGAAATCATTCATTGTATTCACATTCCTACCAAAATACAAACAAATGTATATAAATAAAAAAACCACATGAGAATACTTCTTCCTTATCTCAAAATTTCTCTACGAACAAATTCCGTGGCTAAGCTGAGGAAATATAGGGAACCTGGCCGTCGCCTATTACTTGCTATGTATATTACTTTTTGGTCCCACAATATTTACACTCCATGGCAAGTACATTTAAATATCCCACCTTTGGCTAACGTCTTTTTTGCCATCACTCCTTTTAAAATTAATTTTTTTTGTTTTTTCGTTAAAACAAATTTACGCCACTTCTTTATTAGGTTTAAGTTTCAGTTACAGTACCGTTTTCAACAACATAAACCTGGGTCGACTGCTTTCATATTACACCGTTTTATACAAACTGCTTAAACACCATTTTTAATATTAAGAATACATTTTTAATAATTTGTTTTCATTTATCGATAAGTTTTAAAAATGTATGAATATTTTTTTAAGCTAATAGTATGCTTTCATTGAGGTATAAGTTTTGACAAATGCATCTTGTTTATAATTTTTTTTTTACTTAGGTATAGTTTTTAACATATATATTTTTTTACAGTCTGTTCTTACTTTATCTGTCGTTCCTTGTAGTAATCAATTGCCTGCTTACTCCGATCTCAACTCACTACGCAAATTTTTTCTGCTCTTCTCAGTATTCGCTTTCTCTCAATTTGTATTTGCCTAGCTATGCTGCTTCATGTCTAAGTCTGTCAATGTTTAGTGAGCATAGATTGTAATAATGGTAACCAATTGGATAAATCCTTATGTTTTACAAACTTTCAACTCTTTTTTCTTTTTTTTTTTTTGTAGCTCTTTCCTTTTCGTATAACTATCGAAAATTGTAGATAAGGAGAAAAATTATAAGAAAAAATGGATTAGCTATATTCCAGTATCTTATGAGTCATTCCCTCTTTTCGTTAAAAACAACGCAAAACAAAACCGGTAGAAACACCGTACACTATTGTAGGCGCATATTACACAGTTTTAATAAAACAGAAAAAAGAAATTTATTACGTACTGAATCCTTTTACCGTAAAAGGGGGGATAAACCAAGTTAAAAATTGCAATCAATGAGTTGCATTGCTTTCCGACCAGGCGCGAATACCTACACATATTATGCGGCAGGGAATTATCTAAAATTCATTCAAGGCAAACAGAAAGTTGGGGGCCAACGAATTCTCCCTACGAAAAGCCGGAGGAGGTCCAAGCCAGCAAGTGACACTTGCAATAGAGGAAAAGAGAATTGTCGAGCTGAAAAATGTAGAGTAGGCTGTAACGAAAACTTCTATGTATTTGACTCATCAACTAAAACTTGTGTTGAGCGATCAGCAATAGAACGAGGGAAAAGTACAAAATCAACGCGAATACTGAAATTGTTAAGGAAATTTACGCATTACTTTAAGTCATTCCATGACTTCGAAAGTGAGGATTCAGAATAGGTTAACTCGATTTTCATTCATTTTCATTGTGAATTTGAAGTTTGAATTTTGTCTTTTAAATTTTATTTTATATATCAACATATGAATTCACCTATAAACGTGTACATTATATTAAAATGATATTTTTTGTTCTTAATTAGCTTTTGAAAATCAAAATTAAGCCCAACTTTTTAATTTTTACAAAATCGGATTTATTCCTTACATTTTTTATTTCATTGGAATTCATTTTGAAGTTGCAAAAGTAGTGCAACAATGCGTTACAAGAAGATAAAAAGCACAACAAGAAGTTACTTGTCACTACCTCCCAAATTTCTTGTGGAACCACGCATTTGTGTTGACATTAACACCCCACCGAAGTCACTGCGCCAACGTTTTTCTTCTATTTCTTCTATCAATTCTGACGCAACAATAGAAAACGTGCTCTGTACAACACTTACGTAAAAACTTAAGTCAAAATAAGGGCTGAACGGGTCACCGGAGGCGTGTAGTTGTTCTTAAGCCATCGGTAGCACCAATATTCCCTTAAATTTATTCAAAACCTTTTTTTAACATTGTGAAACCTCTGCAAATATCTACATATATATATATTTGGTATTTAAATATATATATATTTATATTGGTATGTATATATATATATCTAACTATATATATAACTATATGTTTATCAATAATTTGTGTTAGTTTACGCAATTGACAAATATATAAAACCATTTACTTACACATTTCCTCTTATACGTCTTACGGGAGTCCTTTTCCGCCTATCTTAATGCTCCTCTACTGCCAAATATAACATATGAATATCAGCAAAAGATTCTTTCCGCCTGATTTACCTCATCATAACCTAATTATTTAGTTAGTTTAGATTAGTTATCGTTATACACCACCGTATACGCCATAAATAGTCAGTGTCTACATTTCATTTTGGAGTTTCGATTAATTTTGACATTAGAGGAATATTGAAATTAGCCGAAAAGGAATTTTGTAAGACACAGAAGGGACGTTACCCGAAAATGAGTAAGTGAATGATTTCATACATTTGCCAACAACGTAAATTAAAATTGTTACAGGCGGACTTTTGCAAAATTTTTGCGTACTAAAAGAGGCTTTTGAATGCATTCTAGGAATTATGTTGCAAGCGATGGTATAAGGAGAATTCGCATGTATAATATGTGTAAGTATTCGCGCAGGCTCGGAAAGCAAAGCAACTCATTGATTGCAATTTTTAACTTGGTTTATCCCCCCTTTTACGGTAAAAGGATTCAGTACGTAATAAATTTAATAATTAGAGTGTACAAATATTTTATTTATGGAAAGATTCGCTATGAATATTTCCCAAATATGATCAAGTGTTGTTGGTGTAATGTTGTGTTCATTTGGAGTTGCAGAATATTTCCTAAAGTGCTCGGCTTCAGTCCGTCAAGTCAATCTGCTTCTTTCAGTGCCAATACAAGATCGACTAAAAGCAGTCCCTATCAAAATAATTTTACGTGGATGGAAGTCATTTTAGTTCTACACGAAAAAATTCAGCATTTTATATTTGCTTTGCCTTTTGATTTTTCATTTTTCTTCGAATCAATTGCAAAATAGATTGCAAGCTCAATACGTTGTCAGCCCCGACGAGATCACTAACATTTGAAAACACCCAGTTTTATAAATCAAGCATTCGGTTTGCTGTGTACTAAAAAACGGTAAACTAGTTGTCGACGACTAAAACTTCAGTTGGCAATTCAGAAAGCGAAAGTCCCTGGTCAACTTTATTGCATAATTTACGTTCATACACTTTCATAACAAGAACAAATAAAACAGGCACTCACACAACAAACAGTAGAGAAAGATGCATTTCACATAAACAAAGTGAAACAAATTTTACGAGATGGTTCGGTGCAAAGGGGATGGGATTTCAACTCTGTCGATTTTTATACGAGCCGTCGAATTAACAAATCAAATGGCACACATACGAAAAAAATACAAAAAGTAAGAAACACAGAGAATCTAGTTTAAATTAAATAGACCTTATTCTTATACGAATCTTACACCAAGCTATTTTAACCCTACCTTTAGAAAGTTATTTTGTATGTGTCCTTAATAGTTTTGAAGTTTTTTTTTTGTGGAACTTTATTGAAAATAATAGTAATGGTGCTCTCCATTACATTTTTAGGTTCGCACATAAATAACATTTCTACAACATTTATCCATTATTTTGTTTTACCGACTTGTATTTGGTTTTAATGAAGGTCTGAAAGCCGACCGACGTAAACCCCATACACATACATACGCGGACGTTTCATCCTGGGCCTATCGATATTGCTAGCGATATGGAATGTGTACGTAAAGTAGCGGACGGACAGACCAATTTACATCAACGCGACAAATAAAAGCAAACGTGTGGCCCCGACCCATGCCCTGATGTTAATAGTCTCATTCTCTACTGGCGGTCATAAGATTAAAGGATAAGCAAATAGGTATCAAACGGAAAACATGTGTTTCCTCTTACAACACTGAGTTCGTAAAGGCAATTTTCTATTACTTTCATAACCATGCATTGAATACTTGCCGGTGCTACTTTCGTGTTATACTCTTCAGCCATACTGATTACTTTGAAATTTTTGCTATACACTATCTGTCTAACTTTCAATTGAATAGGCCTACTTCGCGTATTATAGGTCACTTGGTTTCTTTCATAGGCTTCTTTCAGTCGTCTAGTGATTACATACCTTAGGACTTACAATTTTTGTGTCATCATACTAAGATTTAAATCATTACTGTTGATATTATCCAATTTACAAGTTACTTTGTTAGAGTGTCCATGTTGTATCATATTCAGGCCAAACAAAGGTTGGAATGGTATAATGAGCTGCGAATGGCAGTTCTTAGAGAAAACGCAGTGTCGCTGAAATGAATGTCCCAAGTCTTATGGTCATATCGTCTGCAAGTTAGATCTATTAACTCCTTCAGTTGCATTAGCTTGCGGAGAGTAAAAAGCTATTTTAGTATTTCGAACACCGTACTTTTGTAGGAATTCTTGGAAAGTTATTGAGATAAACTGCTTGCCGTTGTCAGAATGTAACATTTAAGGTAATCCAAATGTATGCAAAACCTCCTATTCCAAGCATTTAACCACACCTTCACTACTAATTTTTCGCGTTAGTTTAAGTATTATGATTTTGAAAAACGATCTAAACAAACAAAAATACCCGCGTTTCCATTTTTAGTTCTTGCATATGGCCCCATGAAATCAATATATAGACGCTGGAGCGGCCTTTCAGTGACTTGCTTGCGGCGGTTGTTGAGTTCTACCAGTTTTATTGCATCGACATAATTGACAGTTCTTAACTGTATTTTGTACCTCGGTTTTCATCCCAGGCCAATAATATTCTTCTTTGAGCCTCTGAAGTGTTTTATGTATACCTTCATGTCCAGATGACGGTGACGAACGAACTGTTACTATTAAGAGATGTCGAAGTCCAGCTGGTACCCACAATTTTCATGTACTATCATCCAATATTTAATTTCCGTTACTGAAGTCTGTTTTTGTGTAAACTAACCGCAGAGATCTGGTATATTGGTTTTATTCTCTTCAATAGTTTGCTTCAATTCATTATATTCAGCAAAAATAAAATGGAGAGATCCCAAACCAACATCGAGCAGGCAATCGTCCGTCTCTAATATTTCATTTACGTCCATACGAGAGAGTGCGCCAGGGACATTATTTTGGCTTCCTTGGCGGTCCTCAATAGTAAAGTCGAACGTCTGTAGTTTAAGACTCCACCTGGTTAGTCTTCCAGATAATTCTTTATGGGACGTAAGCCATTCTAGACTGAAGTCATCGGTAATGACTGTAAAGGATTGCCGTTGAATGTATGGTCTGAACTCTTCAACACTCAATTCAGCTGAAAAACACTCCAACTCTGTCACTGTGTAGTTTTTTTGCGCTTTATTAACCTTTGCTGACATAAACGCAATTGGTCTTTCGTTTCCGCCACCATCTCTTTGCCTACTCAATCTCTAGAAACATCACTTTGAATATAAAAGTAATTTTTGAAATCAGATGTAACCAAATCTGGTGGAGTTATGAGGCATCTCTTTAAATGACCAAACGCCCCTAGGGCTTCATCTGATAGTAAAATCCTCTTTACTCAATTTTTGGTAAGACAAACCTGAAGAGGTTTCGCAATAGTCGTATAATTGGAGATGAACCGACGATACCAACTGATTATGCCGAGCAATATTCGGAGTTGTTTAGGATTTTAAGGTATAACCAAATTGGTCATGACCTCTACGTTCTCAGGATATGTTTTCAGGTGTCCATTTCCCACTATTAAACCGAGATATTTCTTTTCTTCTCTTCCGTGGCTAAGTATATCAAATGATGATAAAAGTCTAGTAAGAAAACTAAGAAGTTGTCAAGCTAAACGAAAACCTTCTCACGTAAGTGTCCTGGTAAGACTTTGTCCACTGAACTACACATGCGTTGTGTAACGTTAAACAACCCGAATAGCGTTACAGTAAATTGGCAGAGAAGTCTCCTCAGTACAGTAAATCCTGTTTTCTCTCGTGAACAATTTTCCAATGGGATTTGCCTAAAGCCATCTTTCAAATCAAATGCGGCGATATAGCACGTGTCTTGCAGGCGACTAAGCAGGGCTTCCATGTGCGGCAATGGATATGCATCTGTTACAGTTCTTTGAATAGGCGACATCTAGGAATAGGCGACTTGTATCACCTACTATAGTACTTTCGATTATTCCTAGCGCTAGTATACGCTTGAGATCGCCGTAAACTAATTGTTGGATCGCTGGTGAAATCGTGCAGTGCTTTAGTAGTAGATATATGGGAGAATGCCGACGCGAATTTTGGCCCGCAACAAAAAGGAATGTTTATTTTTTTTTCTTGCTCCTGACAACTTTTCCGCATATCCGTATAGTAGTATATATATAGGAGAACGTCGACGCGAATTTCGACCCGCAACAAAAATGAACTTTTTTGGTTTTTTTTTTTGCTCCTGACAATTATTCCTCATTTCCGCGCTCCCAGCACATGACCGCACCCCCAAGACCACACGCGCACACATGACGGCATACACGCGCACACACACCATTAACGCATCACCACCGATCTACAATACCCCCCTTACCGTCCACACACACACATACACACATACACACACAATACAATCCTTCACACCTACTAAACATTCTCCATCAAACTCTATTTTCCCTCACAACACGGGTTATTCCTTCTAACGCGAGCGATCGCATTTCATCACATGCGTTGCTTTTCAATTACACTCCCTCATATTACGCTCACAAACAATTTTCTTTCATATATCTTCCCTCCATTATATACATCTTCCTGAACAAACGAAAAAGGATTCCTTCAAGGACGTGCATATTTATGATTCTGATGACAAAAGTATATAAAAAAGGAAACACGATCGTGCATGCACATGTCTACACAAATTTCCACGAACACTTTTCTTCATTATACACATCTTAATGACCAAATGAAGAAGGATTCCTTCAAGGACATACATTATTTATAATTCTGATAAAAAAAAAATAAATAAAAAAAGGGACACGGTCGTGCATACACATGTCTACACAAATTTCCACGAAGAAAAAAATTAAATGCACTCTGGGTGATGCGACTATTTCACTATAACGCATTTCAGAACACTTACACGTCTCATGATCCTTCCTCATATCTATTTTTTATTATTACTATTGCCATTCGTACAAATACCCCGCTGAGAATGGAAAAAGAACTAGTATTATGGTGCATTATAAATGATAAAAACAAACTGTCAAACGGTATTTATGAGCACACTTAAAAGTATTTAGAGAGAAAAATAACATACAGATGGAGTTTTACAGATAACGCTTGAAGGTAAGTTCACCAACATTTCTATTCTATATAAGCACAGTTTTCTCTTTAGTTATTTTCAAAAATACTAAAACCACCAAATCGGTTAGTGAGTTAATTACTTTAAATAAAAAATAAAAAACTTAAAATGGGACCAAAGAACAACAATATAATATCATCATCATCATCATCAATATTATCAAGCGAATCTATTGCGGAAGTGGTGATGACTGAAAGTTACGATTCTCAGATGAAATTGGACTCTGTAATCTTTTTACCGTCACGAACTTCTGAAATTATTTCAATTTCCGGTGATAATGAAGACGATCTGGAAATTTTTGCATCAACGCATCCTAGTACATATAATCCAATCTCGTCTCTTCAAGTTGCTCAAGTTTCTGAAGGATCTGAGTTTAATTGGGCAACTGTCTCGCAATCAATCTTCATGGCGAATAATCAAATCTACCAATTCCTTCAAAGCGAGACTCCGAATTACGACATCAGATATCAAACTGAAACACTTTGTGATCTAATTGAAAGCTATGATCATTATTTCAAACTGAAACACTTTGTGATCTAATTGAAAGCTATGATCATTATTTCAATGATAGGTTCGATGACCAACTGTTAAATATTAATATACCTACAGTTACTACAGACTACAACAGACTTTTGGACGATAGTTTCAATAGTGAAATTCTTAAGATTAATTGGGAGAGTTTACTGCAATAAAGCATTAAACAAATAAATAACAATTAAGCTTATGTTTTATTTGTATTCTTCTGATAACTACAGCCATTGTGATGCGAATGTGACCAGAAATCTATAAAAATAAATTATAAACTCAATTTTAGGTAGTACCTTCAAACTCGTGATTGGAAAAAGAACTACAACATCAATACAACAAAAGCCATGGTAAGAAACAAGAAACAAAAGAAATATTTTTCATATAATTATTCTAAAATTTTCATAATTTTTTAAAATGTTTTTAATAGAGCTTTCTGCAGGCTCTGAATGACGCCTGGAAAATATCAGGACAAGGATATACAAAGAGAGACGAGTTATCAATTGACGCAGCCTGTAAAATAGTCGGATGTAAACCAAAAGCTCCATAGTATGGAGAAAAGGTTGCCCTTTATTTGGAATCACCAGAGGGAAAGTTACTCTAGATATTTCTTCCGAAGCGTCTTAGTCAAGTATTCCCATCCAAGAATCCGTATAAAAAGTTAAAGGAAAATAATATCCAACATATTATCTTTCGGCGAACAGACAAATGTATAGCTAGTGCACATATTTTTGAGTTTATTCCAAATGAAAATAAAGAATTTGATATTTAAAATGAAATTTTAATTTATGTTGTTAAAAATTCTTTTTTACATAGTTTGAGTATTTTCTTATCATTAAAGCTGTAGTCAGTTTTACTAAATTGTTTGAGATAAGCATTAAGCAAGGCATAATGTCCGCAAGTGCTTGAAAAGTATCCTTGGAGTTGCTGTTTATTACATACATACGTGTCGCAGTTTCTCTTTAAAAAATTGTACAATTCTTTCTTCAATGGTCGTTGATCATATGAATCAAAGTATTCCGCTCCTAACTTAAAATTAAATAAAAGGCCACCCAATGCTCTCCTGGTTGATTAGAGTAGTCTGTATTTGCTATTATAATAGCAGGTTCAGAGCCTACTTTCCGTGGTAAATTATTAGCTGGGAAAATACTTTTTTGTAGATTGATTTGCCCTAAGTGCTTGTTCTATTTGTATCGTATTCATTTTAAAGAGTAATTTTTACGTTTCTGTTTCTATCAATCTCTAACATCGAATCATACTCGCAGTAAACTATGCAAGTTACAGTTGATGTTAATGCCCGAGCGAATTTGCCTTCAATACGTATGTTTCCTTGCCTTAAAATATTAGCACACAAATCGTTATTACAATGGTCAGCGGAGAGATCAAACGCTAGTATAAAGCAGCTATCATCAAAAAGTTTCTTATTTATATGAAGACCACGATCTGAGTGATTAATTCCAGATGATTTGAATAGCAAGCTATAGGCTTGTTACTCTTATCAAACAATTCGGTTAATTGTTTTTTACCAACATGAAATATTTCGCCGGTGTAGTAACCTGGATACCATCCAGAACATGATAAATGAGTTCGACCTGCATCAGTACCATAATTGAGTAGAGTTTGTATGTATGATCTGTAGTGATAATTGTTGTCACTTTGCGAAACCAATACGTTATTTAGATACAGGGATACGCTTCGAAACATGGAATGCAGAAGATTATTTTCAACGCTACATTTATTTTCAGTAACATCAGAACTTTAAATAAACGCTGCAAAGGTCTCGATATGTATCGCCATTACCAAGCCAGAGAAATTCTATGGAGCTAGGATTGCCTAAGGATTGAATAGGATTATATGAGACTTCTTCTGTATTTAGAATGCTGCTTTGTATAGGATGTGGTGCAAATAAATCTAATTCTCTTTTCATACATTCTATATGAGTGCTCATAGTTTCTAAGCAAATATGTCTTTTACTTTGTTACGTAGATTGAATTCTTTCGTGCGTTTCGAGGTAGATCTCTTTTGTGACTGACGTCATTTCCTTTTGATTCGACGTCTTATACTACCTTTGCCAGAACCTCTTTGAAATTTAGACGATATCTTGTTGACCGCTTTTTCTGTTAAATTACTTAATGCCTTTTTCCCTTGCTCTGCCAAAATATTTCTAAGTGGCTGGCGACCGAAATCATTGAGAATAGATTTGCCCGTATCCACAGCCTGCTCTTTAATCGCATTCAAACCTGATAGAAACAGCGGTTTAAAATTTCTAAAAAAAAACGCGAAGAATGAACTGAGGCCACGCCCATGTTAAACGACTCGTGGTGACACATATAATGATCCTATGTGACTTAATCCAGTTCCAATTTGATTAGAGTAATATGAAGTATACACTTGCTCCATGTCAGTCCGTTACACTTCTGAATGAAATATTATTTGTGCTCTTGTTTACATTTTATTTTAATTACATTTCTTTTTTCTAAAGTGAAGAGTAATGTAAATAGGTGTAATGGAATCACGAAAATTATATTTGGAACCGTCTGTACTAACTATGAGTATAGAGATGTCCTTTATAGTAGCAATTTCAAGGCTATAGTACTCTACGCTGGTGAACTCAAAACACTTGCTTTTTCCATTAAACGACAAAACCCGAAGACATCTTAAAATTTTATCTCCAACGCAACGAGGTTTTATTATATCAGTATAAATAAATAATGGTCAATATTCCTGCGCTTGTTCTTGAGGTGTATCACTTTCAATGTTAGCATTATTTAAAAACAGTTTGGTTATTCCAACTTCCCACTGATCATTTGTAATAGTAGGGAGATTTACAATATTTGGAAATGAGGGCAAAGTATTCTTTCCGTAAACGACAACTGAATTGTTGCTTAATAAGGTTACATAAAAATCCTCCATGTAGTTCATAGTTTAAAAGACGTTATATAAATGAACTCAAAACAGGATTGTAATAGTTTTTTATTTAACGTTAGCTCAAGTGTACATTTTTATAAAGCAATCCACTTAAAACTACTTTCGCCCTTCTGAATTGAAGATTTCTGCCCCAATTTGCGTTTTCCGCCTCGAATGATAACGTCTGTAGAAAGGCAGATTTTAATTAAATCATCCTTAGCTTTAAGTTGGCTTCTAAGTCGGGTGTTATATGGAGAAATGCGTTTTTGAATTCTCGATTTTACATTAGGTTTTATAGGTTGTCTGCTTACTTGGTGGGGTGTTGCTTCTTTAGTTCTATTTAAGAATTTTTCAGGCGTCATAAATTTATCTTTTGAAATGCTATCATCTAAGTCACTTTGCAATTTTTCGCTACTATTTTGGAATCTGCCGTCATTACTCACGTTTTGGAGGAGGATTTCAGATTTTTCACTGTTAACTTTCCCGTCTTCTACATCACTTTTAGAAAGCGCCATTTCGGGTATATGGTCAAAGTTTTGCTTAATTGGTTTTAATTTCCTTCTAAGTATTTAACTCTTGTTTAATTTTGATCCATTTGTTATATTCTGAAAGGGAGACATTGTTGAAATATGGTAACAGCTTTCTATTAATAAATTCCGCTGAATGTTTGCCGCCGATCTTCGCGTCGTATGCACTTGGGTACAACAAGATTACTTTATTTAGCTTCGGCTTAAATTTATTGAACATTATCTAATAATTTTCCGATAAATCCGCTTAATAATGATGCTATGATTATAGGTAGGAAGCCACAACCTTCCTGCACAACAACCTTTCTTTTTAGACTTTATGGACGCGTTTGGTCTCAAAATAAACGTAAGTTCTTTTTTATACTTTTCTAAAACCTTCAAATCTTTATTTTTTAGTTTAGTGTTTCCAGCTATTGTGTTAAAGATAAACACAGTCAAAGTTTTAATTAATTCATCATCAGCACGGTTGAGTATAGCTTTTCTTAATTTTCTGTTATTGGTTTTGAGGACCTACAGCATATGTTTGTGGTTCTTCAGTCGCTTTAAACTCTTTTTTAAGGCCATTTTCTCTGGTGTCACAGAAGCAATAGCAAAAATTCGGATTAAATATGTTCGTTCTGTACCTTAATAAATCATTTACGCTTTGTGTAAGGTCGAATAATAAATAACCGTGAGGTTTGCTAGTCACATCTTTATATGTTCTCATAAGTTCAAATGAATTTTCTGGATGAATTTGCCTTGCTAAATGTTGAAACTGTAGGATATCTCTAGGATTTTGAAACACAACTATATATTTTGAATTCAATGAAATATCTCTTGTGTGCGAGGATTTGTGAAATATGTTTTGTGTTACTACAATGACAGAAAAATTCCTACGGTGTCACCCCTTTGTGAAAAGTTCACAGTTGAAAGTCATTAAGTCATCGAGTACGACGATAGTTGGTTCGTTAAGAACATTTTCCAAGTTTTCTGGTATTCCATTGTTATATTCAATATGCGCAACATTATTCATACCAGATTTCGCATTTTCTTCACCATAACACCAAATTATTCGATCAATTTTCACATTAATCAAGAAATCCTTACTGTGAGTAAGATTTTTCAAAAATGTTGTTTTGCCTGACCCTGATGGTCCACTAATAAGCATAGTAAATGGATGGTAAAACTGATAAAACATGTTGTCTTGTTAATTATAAACCAGAGAATAAACTAGGACTTCATAGAATTTGTCATTTTATAAATATTTATTTATTTAATCTTAAGTAATAACTTCAATGGCGTTTGAGTTTTTTTCAAGATAGATAAAAAGTTTATATAAATATCACTTTAGATTTCAAATATTTTTTAAGAAATGCTTGTTTTTCTCTTCCCACGGCTAAAATGTACTCATAATTATTCAAGGGAGATAGTATGTCACCTAAGCACGAATAGTCTATAGCGTCATCCCACCATTTTAAACCATGAATAAATTTGGCACAAAAATGATTTTGATCCTTAGTTTTATAATTTAATTCCCCTTCACCGAACAATGGTCTAAATAAAAAGTTAGCTACAACAGAACTTGCACTCATATATGCTATCTCTTTAATAAAAATTTGTTTCTGATTTCCATGACAATACTGGCAATCAACCAGAGCGAACGTACTTTTAGTTACGCTGGACATGGTTTGATGAGTTACTGATAAATACTGAGCTGATTTTATATAATTTATATTCTAAATATATTCTAATTTATATTCTAAAAGATTTCATATCACTTTCAGTACTACAGTTGTGTCGTCTCAATAAATGGATCACATATCACCAACTGCTCAGAAAACTCCGCGTTTACCAAAAAGAAATCAAGACCATCAATTAATATTTGGTTTGGAATATTTCGTCATTTTAAAAACTAAAATCAAATGTGGTTTTTCACCTTCAAGAAACTTTAAACCACTTTTATGGCTGCAAGATAATAAATTTAATTTTATTAGTTTCACTCGTGATCAATGGATTCATTTAATGGCCTACAAGGAATACATACAATTAAGATTGGATCAAATAGACTTTATAGAACCTGAGAGCATTCTAGATCATCCAACTCTAGACAACATTGGGTGTAATTTTAAATATAATCGAGATGGACAATGTCTTTTGATTATTAAACAAACAGGGCATAGAATAAAACTTGATGCTGAAACGTGGAGATTAATACTCGCGTTGGAATTTTTTTATCAACTTTCCTACGCTGGAATACTATATTACAAAAGCAAATCTCGTTCTTTTATTACAATCATTTTTTACCAAAGTGCGTGGAATTAAATAAGATTGATGTTCAATTGGCTGATATGTCCATATCCATCGACCCTGATATTGAGATTGATTTGTTAAGATTCACAAACCAGTCAGAAAAAATTTTGTTCGAAGGCGATTTATTCAAAAAGGAATTAATGATACATGGCAAATAGATTTAGTTGAGTTAATTCCATTTCATAAACTAAACAATGGCTATAAATACCTTTTGGTTGGAATATATAAAAGTTCTTCAGACGTTAAAGCTATGAAACAGGTATTGGAAAGAAGAAATATATCTCCCAGAAATATTCAAACTGATCAGGGAAAGGAATTTTATCAATGAAGATTTTAAAAGTTTGATGAAATATTATCAAATTAATCATTATCACACATACACTCATATGAAAGCCTCCATATGTGAAAGATTTAATAGAACATTAAAAAACTTAATGTAGAAAATGTTTAGAATGGTAATTACAAATGGATAAACAATCTGCAAACATTACTAGGCAAATACAATAATACATATCACAGAATAATAAAAATGAAACCAAATAAAGTCAATAAACACAACGAGAAGCAGATATTAAAAACTGTATATAATTTCCCTAAAACATTTGCAAGACCAAAGTTTAAAGTTGGGGATTATGTTAGAATGAGCAAATTTAAAGAAGTATTTTTTAAAGGCCGTGAACCAAACTGGACTACCGAAACATTTCAGATCAGTAGAATAAAAATTACAAATCCTGTTATTTACATTCTAAAGAACTATAAGAAAAATGAAATATTGGGATCATTTTATGAATACGAAATGCAAAAAGTGCGTGACGAAAATGCCTATTTAGTGGAAAAAATATTGAAGAAACAGGGAAACATATTTTTTGTGAAATGGCTAGGTATTGATCAAATTCATAATTCATGGTTTAATAAAACTCAATTACTTCGATAAATATGGATAAGCCAACCGAAAATGCATGCTATTATTAGTATTATTATTATTATTAAAATCAAATAAAATAGAAACCCAAAAAAATTGCATTGCGTATTAATTTTTACATTTATTCTTGCATACATATTAATTACATTTCATTTACATATTTATGTTATTTACTTTATAATTATTACGTTTATTCATATACACATAGTACTAATACATTGTTATTTATTATTCGATTATCTATTTTATAATTTCCCCACGCTAGTGTGGAAATTTTATCATCTAAAACACACCGGTTATCATCTAAATAACCTAATGCTATTTTTTTGCAGATCTCTGTGTACAATCTGTGAGATTTGCTTCTGATAATTCTCTGTTCACCATAAAAAGATTGTCTATTTATAATGCAGTGTAGTATTATCGATCAGTCGAACTCTACCGTAGTCTACAAGTTATTGCTAAGTATACAATTTCTTACTAACCTAGTTA
>NW_024003299.1:0-2511 GCF_014805625.2 Glossina fuscipes | reverse complement strand
TGTATCTTATCCACACTTAATATATCACGCAAAGCAAAAAGTGCAATGTATCAGAAGCTCAATACCGTCGACAAGTATTTGCGGAACCAGTATAGCAGTCCAAAAGCAGTTTTCCTTAAGCAATAAAAAGAAATTAATTTTGAGAAACTTCGAAAAATAGCAAGACGAAAGCCACTCTGACAAAGCAGCGGTTTTTAATGAATATGGACTCTGCGATCAATAACTTAGCTGGTATAACCTTGAATTAAAAGTAGTCTATCCCCAGCTGCAATAACGTCGATTCAATTTCTGTTTATTCTTAATTATTAAAAATCATTCTTTCACATTTATTTTCGGAAAATTCGAAGACCACTTAAAATAATTAGTTTTTCAGGTAGAACAAAAAAAATTTATGACGATAAAGAAAAAGCAAAGCTGACATTCTTAGTTTTATATACTCAGAAATTAAGACGGCTTACAGTAAACAGATCTGCCTAGACGTTTATAGACAGAGAGACACTTACAATGCTTTAAAAAAAGTTAATTTTTGCGTGATTGTCGATTATTGCAATGGAAAACTTAAATTCTTGTAACCTTATGTGAAAGCAAGGCAATTATTTCTTTTGGTCTCCTTAAAGATAAAATGGCTTTTACTGCAACATAGGAGGATTGGATGGATCTTAGCAAGTTTTCACGGAAATTACGTCGATTTTCTCATTTACTGCCGTAGCAAAGTAATATAAGTAATTATTAAAGCATGTCAAGGTTCGGTATAGCAAGTAGTGCTCTAAAGGATGCTTGCTCTTTGGACCAACATAATATGTACGAACACTTCTAAGATCTTGCACAAAACTACGAAAAATTTTAAAGAAATATAAGCATAATAGCCTTGGTTAGACACAAATGTGAATTAAATGAACATATTGGATATATGAAAGTTTGAAATGTTTCAATATTACTTGCATATGCTTTTGCTCAGTTTCCAGTATAAAATGTTATAATCATTTGCAAAGGCTTTATAAAAACGAACTGTAAGTAAATATACATTTGAATAAATATATTCTGTTTATCTCTATTCTGCATTGCATGTAGGTCAGTGTGCGCATCACATGTGAAAATTACACTCAGCATTAAAGTTAAAGCTTGCCGTATAAAGAAATTAGAAATGCTGTACGTTTTAGTGTTGTCTCAATTCATCAACTGAACATTTCTAATTACGGTCAAAATTATTTTAAAAAAATAAAGTTAAGTTTTTATTATTTTAAGAATTTTACCTTTTATATGTCAAATCGGTCTACAAACTTTTTAAGTAAATCAATTCCACATAAACAGTCACTAAGGTTTTCTATCCAACACAGGTTTACCAAAATTGCAAACGTTTCAGGTATGGTTATTAACAGCGCATAACGACAACATTTAAAATGTGTCAGAGATTTTTTCTTTCGGCAATAAGTCAGCAAAAGTTACCTTCAAAGATATTTTGCGATGTAACTAAAATTCAAAGACTTTACTAAAATTGTATACTAACGAAGACATGAAGAAGGTTAGTGCTTTCGTCTTGCCCTTTTACCAATGTGACTACCGTTTCCGAAAACATTTTTGCTTGGAAAGAAAAGATAACTCTAATACGTTCCATTCCAAAATTGTCAATCAGAATTCGCCTTCCTTTTTATTATACAGAGAGAATTATTTTTCCAATTTAAATAACGGGCAGTCAACAACATTGTTTACATTTCGTCTTTTGCTCACCTTCAGTAGGCAATGAGAATTTTCGATTATTCTTAAAATCTTCTCGGTTGTTCCACACATCTTTTCAGGATATGGCCTTTTCCAATAAGCAAACACTTTCAACAAATTAAATTTCTCGTCATTTTTCAACTACCAGCGTAACAATCATTTCAATGACATATGACAGAGGTTTTCAGATATTATTTGATTGAAATGCAAAAAAAAATTATGATTTTTGCGGAATTCCAGACGCAATAGTCGTATGACCAGTCTTACCACAACAGCTTTGCGGTTTTCGAGTTTCCTTGCATTCTAATCGTCAATTGTCGTCTTTAATCGTTATGCACACTTAATCAGCTACGATATAGTATGCTTTTTTCAAATATGACTTGGTCTAGTATCTTGTCAAGTGATTATCTCAATATAATTGGTCAATATAATTACATCTACTTATCTAATATCAAAAAACTTACTTCCCCTCAGTAGTTAGTGGTAGCGAAAATATCGTAAAAAGACAATGTAGAGCACTTTGTTTTATAATTATGATGTTGAAAATAATTTTTTTTTGTTGTGTTTGTTTAAATAAAATTAAAAAAATAAAAGTAAAATTGTAGTTTTCTTTATAAACTTTTTAACTTATAATTTGTTCCTATGAATTAGAAAAAAAAAATTATGAAAATGACTGCGTTGGTGGTGACCTAAACATGCCCCAGGTGCGAAATGTACTTTAATAAATACTAAAGAGCATAAACAGCTCTCATCTCTGACATGAATATGCAAATGAAGCTGAATACAAGTAAGAAA
>NW_024003298.1:1346-2110 GCF_014805625.2 Glossina fuscipes | reverse complement strand
AGAAACCGTCAAAGATAAATGCCTGTAAGCGTACATACGTACATATTTGAAATAATATTTTACAATAAAGAAGAGATGAACTTGTCAACTCTTCAACATCCGTCAGTTCTTTTCGTTGCCGTTGTTGTTCTTTAAGTAAAATCCGTAAGCATTACTTAAGTCGAATCTCATGTTTGAGCTAATCACGAGAGAAGAGCCCCAAGTCACCAAACAGTGAACAAACTTAGTTTCCTTTCGTCATTAGCGATACACATCCATACACATTCTCTTTTGCAACAACAACAACAACACACTAAAGCAAACGGTTTAATGCATTTTGTTTAACCAGCTTAATTGGCTTAAATAACTTGTATATGCGCCTTGTCTGCGTGAAGAGGAGGAGGGTTCAGAATTTCATCAAAGGATACACAATTTTATTAATACCCAGGGGATAAGTGACATCAGCAATGGCTCGTCTGCTCTTGTTTTGCTTCTATTTTTTTTTTTTTTTTTTTTTTGCAAGAGAAATGAATAGATTTGAAGATAACGAAAGAATCCTTGAGACCCTTGAGATAGCTATATAAACTTTGATTAAAATTAAAATAAAATTTCAATAATTCAAGACTGCAAAAGGGAGATTTCGTGAATCACTCCACATGGTTTCTTTGCTGTATTTCTTAGGAAAAAAAATCGTTGTCACCCATTACATGACAGCAACGACCACAAAGTATAAGATGAAAGTATTAAACAAATATTGTCATAACTTATACAGTTAAATACATAAA
>NW_024003298.1:196-1336 GCF_014805625.2 Glossina fuscipes | reverse complement strand
AAATGGATTAATTCACATTTAATAAAAACACAATGTGCTCCCGTGAATGATTTGTTTCTTGATCTTCGGGATGGCAATCGTCTGCTGGCTTTACTTAGTGTGTTGACCGATACGCAGTTGGTATGTATTCGAAAAAAATTACTACAATTAAGCACTTAAAACATGCCTATCTAAAAGCGGGAAATGCAAGTCTGCAAACATTAGGTGAAATAGAGCTAATGCAGTCTATGACTGCAAAGGACGATTTACTTTACCAAAAAAAAAGAGAAAAATTCCTTAGCCTTACGTAGCTCACAAGAGTTCTCGACCTAAAATCTCTCACAAGCCACATTTTATATGGATAGATATATAGCGTTAATGATTTTAAGATATTAAGCGTACCCTCAAAATGTCAAAGGACTTTGTATGGTCTCGGATGTACTTCCATATCATGAGCTTCCGCAAGTGGAAAAGTATCGCGACTGTCAAGTCGGTTTCAAACTTCAATTTGGTTTGACCATATTTGATCCTTGCTGTACGTTCTGTCGATAAAAGTACAACACGTCGCATAGTCGCTACGGCCACCGTTGTCTCTCTCACTCTATCTAGTTCCTTCTTTTTTCCCACTCCTTTCTAACCATCACCCTGTCACATCCCCTAATTGATTGAAGTCATGAAGACGAGACATTGCGTGATCTTGCAAGCACTTCTATCCGTTGCCAGTGGGACATTCTTCTATTTAGTGAGACTAAATTTAAGATAACTTCCAGCCCACTCTACTACTCTTTTCGCCCGCTTGTACAAAACTGCATCATTTCAATTCATTTTAGTTCGTTTAGTTTCCTTTCAAGCAAGAAAGACTGACGAAACTGTAAAAGAAATATTTCAAGTAAATGCTTTCTTGCCAAACACAAAAGCGAAAGCCTTCACATTGTTTCCTTAAACTAAACAAAAAATGCTATGACGTAATATTCTGGCGTAATACGTAAACACATTTATCTCTTATTGTAATAAGAATCTGGTTACACAACTTCTGCTATTACATGTAAGAGGTATAAGTGACAACAGACAAGTATGTCAACCGAATAAAAAAAAAGAATAGAAGAAGAAATCTCGCTTGTGAAAGTGTGAAAATTAGCTTAGCATGCGTCTTAAAATCAC
>NW_024003298.1:0-186 GCF_014805625.2 Glossina fuscipes | reverse complement strand
ATAGACTGTGAAAATAGTATCTAACAATGATTTGATATAAGATAAGATAGAAAATTCACCTGCGTAAAATTTATAGAAAAAATATTTTATTCTTTTCTTAACAACACTCACCTTGTATTTGTAACTAATCGACTAATAAACTTGTTGTGCACTTTTCACCTTTAATGCCATTTCACCAATACATAA
>NW_024003297.1:0-3162 GCF_014805625.2 Glossina fuscipes | reverse complement strand
GGCGGCTGTCTTTTTCCCTATATATACTTTTGACTTTTTTTTTTGATTTCCTCATTTTTTTGCTTTTTTGACGTTGGTGTATTCTCGTTGGTTTTCTGGTCTTTGTTTCTTTTTTTTTTTCCAGGGCGAGTTCGTTTCTTCAGTCTTTCGTTTCCCGCTGCTTATATCTTGTTTACCGACAGAGTGAGTTCGTTTCTTCAGTCTTTCGTTTCCTTTGCTTATATCTTGTTTACCGCCAGAGCGAGTTCGTCTCTTCGGTCTTCCGTTTGCTTTTGCATGCCATGATCCTGTGATCCCTGCTGCTGCCTTTCCTTCTTGTCGTGAGAGTTGTGTGTATGCATCTTGCGTTGTTTTCTTCTGTAGATGGTTTTCTTCTGCTGATTTCCTTTTGTTGACTCTTGTTTTCCGTTCACTTCTCTTCTATGTTGGCTTTCTGTTTCCTGTTGATTTCTTTCATTTGTTGCTTTTCTCCTGTTGATATTTCTGTTTGCTGTTGATTTTCTCCGGTGATGATTTTCTTCGGCGGGTTTCCTTTTGTTGATTCTTGTTTCTGATGATTTTCTTCTGTGATGGTTTTCCTGTTTACTGTTGACTTCTTTTATTTGTTGATTTTCTACTGTTGCGTTTTTTTTTTGTTTATTTTTTTTTTTTTTCCGTGTTGGATTTTCTTCAATGTTACTTCCTTTCTGTATGTTCTTGTACTTTCGATGATATTTTTTTCGTGTTCGTGGGTTTTCGATGATTTCCTTCTCGTATATATTTTTTTTTTTTATTTTTCTTATTCTTTTTTTTTTTTTTTTTATATTTTTTTTTTTTTTTTATTAATTTAATATTTTTTTGTTCCTGTATTCTCGTTGATTTTCTTCTTGTTGATGATTTTCTATTGATATTTTTTTGTTGCTGTTTTCCTGCTGACGTTTTCCGGGTGTCGTTTTCTTTTCCCTGCTTTTTCTTCTGTTGATTTTCTTTTCTTCATTATTTCCATTTATTTTTGATGGTGTATGCTGTTGTTTTTCTTTTTCCGTTCGAGGTTTTTCTGTCGATGCTTTTCCATTGTGGGGGGTTTTGTTTCTGCTGTTTTTTTTTTTTTGTTCTCTTTGTTGATTTTTCTCTGTTGGTGTTGACGTTTTACGCGGAGTTGTTTTTTTTTTGTCGTTGTTTTTCTCAGTGGATGTTTTTGGCTGTTGATTTTTCTGTTGATGTCGTCCTACTGATTTTTTTTTCCTGTTGATGTTGTTCTATTGATTTTTTTCCTGTTCTATTGATGTTTTTCTGAGGTGTTTTTTTTTTGTTGGTGATTTTCCTCTGTTGATGTTGATGGTTTTCCGCGGTAGTTTTTTCTTTGTCGTTGGTTTTTCTCAGTTGGTGTTGTTTGGCTATTGCTTTTTTTTTGTTGATGTTTCTTTGTTGTTTTTGTTTTCGTTGTTGATTTTTCTCTGTTGGTGTTGATGTTTTCCAGTTGTGTTTTTTTTTTTTCGTGGTTGAATTTACTCAGTTGGCATTTTTGGCTATTGCTTTTTTTTTTGTTGTTGATTTTTCTCTCTTGAAGTTGATGTTTTCCAGTTGTGTTTTTTTTTGTTGGTGATGTTACTCAGTTGATGTTTTTGGCTATTGTTTTTTTTTGCGGTTGATTTCTCTGTTGATGTTGTTGTGTTTTTCGTTGTTGTTGATTTTTCTGCTGATGTTGATGTTTTTCTATTGATTTTTTTTTTCCTATTGATGTTTTTCTGAGGTGTTTTTTTTTTTGGTTGATGTTGATGTTCTTCTGTTGTGGTTTTTTGTTGTTGTTGATTTTCCTCTGTTGGGGTTGATGTTTTCCAGTTGTGTTTTTTTTTTTGTTGGTGATGTTACTCAGGTGATGTTTTTGCTATTGTTTTTTTTTTGTTGCTGCTGATTTCTCTGTTGATGTTGTTGTGTTTTTCGTTGTTGTTGATATTTCTGCTGATGTTGATGTGTTGGGCTATTGTGCGTGGAACTCCTTGACTTCGTTGACGTGGCCCCTCTTGGTTGCCGATCCGTCTAGGCTTTGTACTGTTATGATCACCGATGACTCATAACCCATGACTCGGTAAGGTCCGTCGTATTTGGGGGCCAGCTTGGTGGCAAAACTCTCCGCTGCGTTGGACAGGTAGTGTGATTTGATCCATACTTTACTGCCAATCTCGGGCGACCAGTCGCGTTTCCTTAGGTTGTAGTGTTTGGCCTGCTCTTGGCTCGCTTCACGCATGTTCCTTCCCGCGATGTGGTATAACTCGTTCATGCGCTTGCCTTTCTCGTCGGGGGTTTCTTCGGCAGTGCCGGCTCCTAGCAGGCCCGCGTCGTAGAGCGCACGTGGCAAACGTGGTTGGCGGCCCATGTTAAGGTAGCAGGCCGAGTATCCGGTGGAGTCGGCCACGCTCCTGTTGATGGCCAGAGTGATTTCGGGGAGCAGAGCGTCCCAGCGGCGTTGATCTTGGGCTGTGTACTGCGCGATCGTCGTCTTGATGGTACGGTTCATCCTTTCTGTCGGGTTTTCCTGTGGCGTGTATGGGGCGGTGAGCTGCTGTTGCGTGCCCATTTCCTCTAAGAATTGCTTGAATTGTCGGCTGATGAACTGCTTCCCGTTGTCGGTGATGAAGAGTTTTGGGGCCCCGAATCGGGCAAGGATCCGTTCTCGGAAGGCCTTTATTAGTGTGGTGGCGGTGGCCTGTCGCAGCGGCACGATTTCGCACCATTTGGTAAACTTGTCAACCAGGACTAGGGCCATGTTGCAACCGGTGGTTGAGCGGGGTAGGGGTCCTATGAAGTCGGCACTCACAGTGCACCAGGGCCCCTCCGGCACTCGCGTCCTCATCATCCCTGCTGGTTTCTGCTGGCTTACCTTGTACCGCTGGCAGGATTCACACCCGTGGACGTATCTGGCTATCTGCCGGAACATTCCTGGCCAATAGTATCGCTGGAAAATGCGGGTCGCCGTTTTTCGGATCCCTAGGTGGCCGGCCGTAGGGGCACCATGGTTCTCGAACAATACTCGTTTTCTGTCCTCCCTCGGGACGCACAGTTTCCATGGATTTTCGTCCTCGTCGCAGATCGCTGGCGGCGTATGGCGATATAGTTTATTGTCGATGATTGTGAGGTCCGGGTGTTTCGCGGGTGCCATCACCACGCGTTGCATCATGCTGG
>NW_024003296.1:0-5827 GCF_014805625.2 Glossina fuscipes | reverse complement strand
TTTTTTTTTTTTTTTGTTTTCTTTCGCGGAGAAGAACTTGTAAAAGTGAAAGCTGCCAAACAGTTTATCGAGCGACCATGAATAGTGAAATATATTGTTTCCCCTTTACTATACACAATGCTATGTTGCTTGCTTGCTCTTCTTTTTGGTGGTGGATGGTTTTTTAAGTTATCGTCTATGGACGATTTCTAAGTTATCGTCGTCTATAGCGATGATTTATTAATCCTTGAGAGGAAATATTGTTGTCGATAAAAAATTTTTATTCATTAGAATAGTGAGGCTACATATATACATATATATATATATACATATATATATATATATATATATATATATATATATGGCGAACCCATGTACTTAAACTAGTCCGCCTTTCTTTCGATTGTAATAACTGCGTGCATTATTGTTGTTGCTAAAGATTTTTGTTATTTTTTTTATTTATTTATTTATTTTTATTTTTTTTATTTTTTATTGAATATATTACCGCACTCTGGTTTTTAGTTAAACGCCTCAGGAACATTTTTTGACCGATTTTCTTTTTGTTATTTTGATTTTAGATTTTTGTATATGAGTGCGTTACGTAGTAACACGAACATAGATGCTATTGCTGTTGACCAAATAAATAGAAGAAGAGGGTGTAGGCATTTCTCGCTTGTCGAAAGGATGAGGAGAATTAGAGGAATATTGCGAATGTGTTGGTAGCTATTTTATAATCTATCTAAATGCCTTATGGGCATTATATTGTGTGTATGTGGTTTATCTGTGTGGTATGTTGTTATATGGCTGTTAACAACAATTGTTCTTGTGTTGTTTTTTTGTTTTTTTTTTTTTTGGTCTTTTTTTTTGTTTTATTGTTGTTGTGTATTATAATATTAACATATCATTTAAAATTCATGTAAAACACATGTATTCCATAGATAGATGACTTGATAAAGTGCGATACACATGAACATACATGTACTGTTGAATACATACATACATATATATATATATATATACATAATATATGAAAATACATATGTAGATATGTTTGTATATAAAAATTGTGTTGTACCTTTGTAAATTATTCAGTCTATGACTGCTGTTGCAATGGTTGCAATAGGTGCATATGTATGAATTCGATTCTGAAGTGCCTTTGAAGACCAGCAGTGTCAGTGTTTAGCATCTTAATCTGCATACCAAGTATGTGATGCTTCAGTAAAAGAGGCGCAAGCTTAAGTTCTTCTTAAACACACACGCACACACACACGCACACACACACATTTGCAGTAGCTCAAATATATATATATATATATATATATATATATATATACTCTCATTTATATACTGACGTACTTAACCGCTCACATACACCAAGTGTGGGCATTTGAATGGTGAGTATTCACAAATGTGAATTTTTTCCCCAAACAAATCTCAGTTTCAGTTTTAGTCTTAGTTTAAGCTTTAGATTCCATGGTCGCTATTGTTTTGCATATCTTGGCCTCCATACACCAGCGACGTTGTATAATAATAATACATTTGTACTATATATCTACGAGTATATGTTCCGGCATATATCACCACACCGCCACACCGAACGACATGTTAGTGACTTTAAATTTTTGCTTTTTTTTTTTTTTTTTTTGGTTCAAGTTTTTAAAAAATCTTTAACAATGTGTGCGCGCGAATGAAGATGTCTTTTACTCCTTTTTGCATTTAATTTGTAAACAAAACCCTCTTTAGTTTATGACTCCAGAACTTCCTATTTGTTGTGGTTACAGCGGTTGTTACTGTGGCTACTGTTCTTCTAGGGTGTTTAGCATATCGCCTGGTGAATTGTTGCTCTTCTTTTGTGTTGTGGCTATGGTGTCTCCTACCATTTTTGGTTTAATATATTTTAACTAAAAAAAAAAAATAAAAAAAAACAAAAAAATAAAAATAAAAATAAAATATAAAAAAAGCAAAACTAAATAAGAAAATAATAAAACCAAAAAAAAAAAGAAAAAAACAAAAACAATTGTTGTTGTTCCATATGCTGAGGCACGCATTTTAGTCTCGCTCTTGTTTTATTTCTTCTTCTTCTTGTTTTTGTTGTTGTTGATGTTTTGGTCTGCTGCTTGATTTGCATGCTGTTGCATATTAAATCAAGCATTTCATCATTACGTTTACATGTTTATGTTTAGTGCTGTGGTTATTGTTGATGTTGATGTTGATGTTGCTGTTGCTCTTACTGTTGTTGTTATTGTTTTTGGCTTTATGTTTTCTAAAGGATATTCATCAGTTGGTGGCATTTCGTTTCTTTTATTTATTTATTTATTTATTTTGTTTTTTCTTTTTTTTTTTTTTTGCGTTTCATTCTTTTCATCGCTTTATGTTAATACCCCTCGTTCAAAATCATATATTTTATGGTTAAATGATAACATTGAAGAAAATTTTACAAACCTTTTACATTAAAATGAGAATTTTATTATATACTTAAATGCTCAATACACAATAAAAAAAAAAAAAAAAAAAAAAAAAAAACAGAATTAAATCAATTCGAGTAGAGATTGCGAGTTAAGTAAAACTCAACTAATCACAAAAATTTAAAATTCTGTTAAATGGTTAATCTTGAAATACTAGCGTAGCAGGTGATATTAGTTCTCGGGTTTTGTTTTCATTGGAAACGACATTTGTAAGAAAGATTTGTTAATATGAATGAAATCCGTTACAGAGGCCAATAAAGAAAATAATACGGCTAAGGCTCTAAAGAAGATAAGGTTAACGCGAAACTCTGATAGTAGATATCATCTAAGATTGTAAAAGTGACAAACGCTTCTATTAATCGCTCGAGTTTAAATCAGTCGGCTCTGCTGATAACTATTTGCAATCATATCTGCGCAGAATTTGCAAGTTATTCGTATAGAATTCGCCGAGCATTTTACTCTTTTTTAAAAGGCATCCAATATTTGCTATAAATTTAAATACTAATTTTATTTGTATTGGGTGAGGTCACGCCCAATTTTTAAGTATAATTTGTAACCATCAATTAAAAAGTTGATACACTTGTTGCCAGATGTTATCACGGCAGATGTTTTCATACGATAATGATAATAAAAAAGACAATGGACGTATAGACGGACTTATCTAAATCAAAAATTTGAATCGATTTTCATCTATTTTCGTCAATAGATAGCAAAGGTAATGTTTTGTTGGCATAAGAAAACTTGTTTTACACAACAAGTCCTTTTATGGGGAGGTAAGTCCGAAACGTGGATCTGTTTACGCCAAATTTGGTGCAATCAATTAACAGGTCAAACTACTCACCTGGACTAACCTCCATTATAAATTACTAAAAGTTCGATCTTATTCTTGTATGGAAACTATTTTTTTTTTTTTTTAAGAACGTTTTTATTATTGGAATATGGTTCCATCGCATTCATATTTTCAACGTTCATTTCGTGTACTGAGATAGTATTCTTGATTGGATTCTTCTTGAGAAATAGTAAAAATAGGAAAATTTTCTTCACACTGACACGTGTAAGCAAGTTCACCAAAATAAAAATGGAAAATGGGAAGCCACGGAGCATGGGTGCCCGTCACGGCTTATTCCGTAGGTAGGCGCCCTTAGCTCCAAAGTAATGTAGAATGGAAAAATTATAAAAGAAATCAGAATTAAAATTGCATCATTGCTGATCAGCTACTAATACTTTTTCGATTATTTGCCTCCAATTTTGAGTTTTTTTTGTTCGCGTCTTTTTTTTTTGCGTACGCTTTGGCGCCCAAAAAAGCAATGTATGCATGGTCACGTCACAAGTATACTAGGGATGTAGATTTGAAAGTGGAATTTGCTCTTAGATGATTCCAGCTGTCAATGCGGTTGCTGTCAAACCGCGTTGTCTTCTCTTGTTGAAATAAAAAAAAATATTTTCAACTCACAATAACACACGTTTCATGTAGTAGCATACTCTGTAGTACAGTTGTGGAGTGTTGAGAAGAGAGCAAGCAATAAGCCAGCAGAGGTATTTTTTTCATCGAAGGACACAAACAAAGAGCGCAGACGTTTCTGCAACGTACTATTGCTCTCCGGATGTAAAGTGGATTTATTTTGCGTATCCCAAGTCGAGGAGTGCCATCGACAACTAGCGCAAGACCAAATTAGCGCAAGATTACTACTGTATGTTTGCATGTAGGGTCAGGGGTTTATTGTGGTCGCTTAAAGTCTTAACATCAAATGTTATTAACAACAATTAATCGAACGAAAGGAGTAAGATGAGGTCACTTTTCTTCACATTTACATCATTAGCCGGTTCGTGACATGTGGGAAGATTACAAACGGTAAGTGTCTGTCCATGCGACTTACTTGTCAAGCTCAAATTCTTTCGATTACTACTTGTGCGTATCGATAGGTCACACACATGCTAAGCGCAGCTCTGGTTCGTACGAAGATCGATTCGGTGAGTTGTTCGGAAGAATATATAGGTAGCTAGCGAAGGGCAAACAATACTTTGAATAAACTATGCTTCTTAGTTGCTTACAAGATGTGTGTGAAAAAAAAGTAAAAAAAGTAAAGGAAAGAAATTCCGTTTTCATGTTTACGTATTTAGGTAAACGGGCATAACTGTTAATTGCTTTGGTACATTTTTGTTGTCTTGCATTTTGGGGCAAATTGTAAAATGCTTTTGGGCATTCGACACGCCTTATCAACGAATAACACTTATTCAGTTTCAATCTAATGCTCGTTACAGAGCGCAATTCGTCTGAATTTCATAGCAATGTCTGTGCATGTGTTTAGTGTGGCCACACTTTCTTGGTATATTCGTTTAAAAATGTTAACGTGAGGAGTAGTGGGTTTTCGTTTTGGTTTTCATTTCATTTCATTAATAATTTATATAAAATTCATATTATTTTAATCAATATTCAGATTAGCAATAAATTTGCAATAGTTTATGGGTCAACACGGCAAATTGACAATAACTGCGCGCAGCGGCAGCACCAATTTATGCAGCGTAACAAGATAATTGAATTGCAATGAAATGAAATCACACCCGCACTTTGAATGATAATTCGTGCAGCACGATTGCGCTTAGCAAAACAAAAAACCATATAATGTCTCATAAACTTCAAAGAAATATTAAAGCAGTTTTAGTAAGCGGGCAGGCGGACAGGCGGGCAGGCGGGGCAGGCAAGCCGGCAGACTCAAGGCAGATAAAGGAGAAATGGCGAAATGAAACGAAAAGCTTTAACACCTTTTCTTTTCTATATATATTTTTTATTTTTTATTTTTTATTTTTTTTTTTTTTTGCTTATTTTTGTGCACGAAAAACTATAGAGAAAATCACATTTAACCACAGGTTGCCAACAAATTTATGCCACCTTCTGCTGCTTTAACACACAAACTAATAATTTTCAACCCCCCTCCTCCTCTTGAATTGGGCGATGGGTAAGGGGGAGGGAGGAAGTTTGCATTTGAGCAAAATGAATTGAAATTGAAACTGCGGCAAGATGGAAGAAAAAATGGAGAAGAAAACTTAAAAAGGTTTTAAATTTGGAATCATGTAACAAGGCGCACTAACCAGCCATTTAACACGTCAACACAATTTTCCAATAGAGTTTTTTCCTATTTTTTTTGTATTATTATTATTTTTTTTTTTATTTTTTTACTCCAAACTATTGATTTCTTAAGATTCACATTAGAGCAAAGCAAGGCAATAGCGACAGAATTAACAGCATTAGCAGTAGCAGCAGCAGCACCATCAGCAGCAGAAGGCAGCAAAAGTAGAAGGAGCAGCATCTTGGCCAGGAAAAAGTCGAAACGAGAGAAATTTCTCACACAAAAATATGGAAACATTATATTGACATGATTACC
>NW_024003295.1:0-1546 GCF_014805625.2 Glossina fuscipes | reverse complement strand
TATCTAATAGTCAGATCGCTGTATAGTGTTAATCGATTGTGTTTTTTATTTCTTATCTAATAGTAAACAGTGAAGCAGTAACAGTAGAGACGTGTCTTTTTTGTCTTTAAACTTCAGATATAGCTGGTGAATATTTGTACAAGCTTGTGTCTGATGCCAGTTTTGGTTTCAAAGCTTATTAATGTAAGCGTATTTAAGGATGGATCGTATTGGTTTCTAAACTTAATTTACGGCTATTAAGCTATTATAACGTTTTATATTTTGAAAATCAGGTAATTTTAAGAACCTGAACAGATGGACCTACAAAAACCTACACTGTGCAAGCCTAGCCTGTAGGACATATGACACTTACACTTACTCTTGATGTAATATAGGAAAAAGAATGAATAGTGTCCCCTCAGCTTAGGGGAGCAGGTATAAAAGTAGTTTTAAAATGCACTTAAAATGTTTATACGAGTCGATAGGAATTGTGTGTACCACAGAAAATGCACATAATGCCTCGCTTTTTGTATAAGCTAAATATATTGGATGTTTCTATAATAAAATCTTGCAGAAGATTCGGTAGGACCCATTTTGTGCTGGCCCATATTATACAATGCACGTGTTGCATTTTATGAGTAAGAAGCAAAAAACGCGAAAACCGAAAGTCAGTTTTTGTTATGTAGACAAGTAGGCGATGCACATGTGTCCTTTGCAAAGTTTGCGTCATTTTCAAATATTTTTGAAACTTTGTAAGCGATATCTTCATTTTTGCGAATGGGAGGTTGCTTACCACAGATACTACGTAGTTACGCAGGCAAACAGATGAACAGATGAATGTTTAGATGCATTTCGAATTTGAAATTGGTAAAAAATTTATATACTTTATGCAATTTTTGAATCTCGCTTCTGTGCGTTATAAAGTTTTGAAATAAGAGATCCAATTATGACACACTACAAAATTAAATAGGCGTGGTCGATATTTCCCATTTTTGTAGAGGAACCACAACATCGTCCATAGAATAACCGGTCAAACCTTTATACCTTTATTTGCCGTGGTTTATGTGTAATAACCAAAAAACCAATTTTCATTCCTTTTGAAAAACGGAGATGTTCTCAGCTTGCCTAGTATTGTAGGCGTGTCGCTCGACTGATATGGCCCATTTTCAGTGGCAACCTGCGTGCAGGAACTTTCAATGGTACATATAATGATTCTCTCTGAAGCTTCCTTCTGGGCATTAAAAACGTTTTGACATGTGAATATATCCCTCTTCCTTCGGTGATGGGCTTAAAAAGTTATATTTGAGGAATAATTTGGCTCTTCGTTTATCCTAATATATTTTGGTACACATTGTTGATGACAGAAAGCTCAAAAGTCCGCGACATACCCATTACTATTAACTTTGAAAATTTCTTGAGTGCTTTTCTTATTGAGTTCCCTCTGCTGAATAATAGAAATATTTTATGTAAAATCACAAAAGTTACGGGATATGGTGATCATGAAATATTTAAGGATTAACAAAGTATTATCTAATAGTCAGATCGCTGTATAGTGTTAATCGATTGT
>NW_024003294.1:0-3860 GCF_014805625.2 Glossina fuscipes | reverse complement strand
AGAAATCTTCAGATATCCTAATTTAGCCATGTCTGCCCGTCTGTATGGTGTGTGTTGTTGTCGCTCTCCTGATCGCAAAGATGGAAATATCGACTTCAAATTTGTTAGAAGCATTCGAAGTTTTTGCACGCAGTTTGATATTCAAAATGGGCTAAATTGGTCAGAGCAGATATGCTCCCGCAGTGGAGCGTTATTGAAAATGGTTCGGACCGGACTGGACCGCCTTCTTGAGCAATTTTCCTAATTACGTCCTAGTTTGAAGGGTCGTTATGTAAATAACTGTAGTGTGGTGTAGGGTATTTGTTAGCGGGTCATTGCCTTTATTTATTTATTTATTTATTTATTTATTCCACTTATACAAGAAACTCAACTAAAACAAAATGGCAGTCGAGTTCAATTGACTCTTAAGTAAATCTTAAAATTATTTAATAATAAAACTTAGTATAAGTACAATAAAACAAATAAGGAGGAAAAAAAAAAAGCATGTACACAATTAGCATAGAGCCACGCCCATAACCGATACAGGACCAAATTGCAAGTGAACCCCTAAGCCATCGCAAACATGCATAAGCTTGGCAACCGATAATTGTTAACAACGAATTAATTTTCGACTCATAATGACAAAATCTAAGGTTAAATCAGTTTAAGTACGACATAGGTAAATCGCGCTTGTTGAGCAATATTGCTTTAATAGACTTTAAAGAGTCCGTTAATGAGAATAGATGATAGACATCATTTAGGTTCTTGCAAACAACTCTGAGCGGGTTAAACAGTTCAAAGTTATATTTGCATTGACTAAGCTTTATCAACATAAAGTACCTAGAGAAGCGGTTAGGGACATTAAAGCAAATCTCACGAAGTAATGCGGGCGAATCAATTGCACCATTTATTAATTTGATTAGGAAGGAAACCCCAAGAACAAATCTACGTTTCTCGAGTGACGGTAAGGATAACAGAAGCAACCTATTTTCACAGGGTGGAAGAGGGGAAATCGGGTCCCAACCCAAATTCCTAAGTGCAAACAGCAAGAATTGCTTTTGTATAGATTCAATTGAACCAACGTAGCATCTATATGAAGGAGACCACACAACAGAGGCATACTCAAGAATAGGTCTAACCAAACACGTGTAAAGCCTTTTAGTAATATAAGGATCATCAAGCTCTTTGGACCACCTCTTTATAAAACCAAGAGCGGACCTAGCTTTGCTTAACGAGGACTCAATATGCAAATTGAAACGTAACCTATAATCGAATAGAACGCCTAAATCAATGAACGAATCGACGTCTTCCAACCTGTGCGAATCAATGAAGTATTGGGTACTAAACGACTTCCTTCTTAAGAAAGAAAGCTTCTTACATTTATTTAGATTTAGCTTCAGAAGATTGAGGGAGCACCATGCAACCAAATTGTTCAAATCACTTTGAAGATGATGTGATTGCGATTCTACGGAAAAAGAAGTAAACAGTTTCACATCATCAGCATACATTAAAATCTTACTGAATTTAATCACGGAGGGCAAATCATTGATGTAAAGATTAAATAAAATAGGTCCCAAGTGGCTACCTTGAGGTACGCCAGACGTCACGGGAAATTCATCCGAGGTAATGAGGTTAAACAAAACCCTGAATGATCTACCATACAGATAAGAGCTTAACCATTCAACTAAGAAGAGAGGAAAGCCAGAGGTCTGGATTTTAAATCTAAGAAGTCTATGATTAACCATATCAAACGCCTTGCTAAAGTCAGTGTAAATGACATCAGTGCGAGAACCACTAGAAAAAGCCTTGAAAACATGAGAAGTAAACTCCAACAGATTGGTCACCGTAGATCTTCCCTTTCGAAAACCATGCTGGAAAGGAGAAATATACAATTTCATGGAAAAGGCTATATGCTGAGCCACAATTCGCTCGAACAGTTTAGGTAAGACACTCAACTTGGCGATGCCTCTGTAGTTCTCTACAAGTTGCCTACTACCACTTTTGTGAATAGGAATAAGGAAAGAAGTCTTCCAACACAAAGGGAAAACACCTAAATTCAAAGACTTATTAAAAATCTTTGAGATAACATCACAAAGCTCGCCAGCACAAGATATAAGTACACATGAGGGGATGCCATCGGGTCCAGGCGAACAATTATATTTCAGAGAGTTCAATCCTTCAAAAACGTCATTTTCCGATGTAACAAAGTTAGGAATTGAAACCGAATTAGAAATCGAATATGGATAATTTTCCGATAAATCAAAATTGGCAGTTGAAAAGTTCTGTCGGAAGTATTCCGCAAAGAGATTTGAGGATTCAAAATCATCCGAGGACTCGGAGCCATTAAAAGACACAAACGACGGGTTTATGGAGATTTTTCTTTTGGAATTAACGAACTTAAAAAAGTATTTAGGGTTAGCAAACAAGGAGGATTTAACAAACTGAAGGTATCTGCAGTAGTATTGGCGGTTGAGGGAATTAAATTTATGCCTTGCAACAGAGTAAGCGAAATAGTCGAAAGAAGAACCACTTTTCGAAAATTTTTTGAACAACTTGTTTTTCCTATTCTTGTAGTATTTAATTGTCTTATTAAACCACCTTACTTCGAGGACGGGACTGCTTGATCGGAACGGATGCAGAAATAGCTTGATTTAATACATTGTAGGACGACGACAGTAAGCTATCAATGCTTCCCTCTGAGAAATCGAGCACAAAATGAGAAAGATGAGATTTTAGTATGGAAACATTGATTTTATGGAAATCATAACGTTGATATGAAAAATTTGAATTTGGAACGTTATAGAGGTTCAACGAACCAACAGACTTGTAATGAAAGGAAACACCCAATGCTGGATGATATGGATCCTCAGGTAAACTAAACGGAAGACAACGATTAACGCAAACCTCAGGAAAATTTGCAAAGCAGAGATCAAGAAATCTCCCATTACAATTAGGGGTACCATTGTATTGAACTAAATTATTATCAAATAATTCATTGAAGAACACAACGGCTTTATCAGATGTTGAGGAAGGAGTCAAACAGCCAGAACTATCACTGTAAAACCAATTGACTTGAGGCAAGTTGAAGTCACCCAACGCAAGGACTATATCGGTAGATTTAGATTGCTTGGCCACTTCACAAATGAGGGCGGCCTGTTTCTTATATACAGAGATATCCGAATTTGGGGGAATATAGGAGCAGGTCACATATAAGTGTTTGTTAGGAAATTTCACTCGAATGGCGATAAATTCAACATCAGGAGTAGTTGGAAATTCAAACGAATAGGTGGGGAGTGCCTACTATGACATTTTTGGTTGCCATTCACTATAGCTACGACCGAAGAAAGCTTTACCTACCTTCAGATTTGAACCGCGAATGCTGACTTCGCAGTGAGGGTTTTTATTTACTCGGTTACTTAGTCGGTCCGTGCATACCGTCCGTCTTGTTTTCTTGCCTTCATGCTGCATAACACACTTTTTGAAATATTTTGATGAAATCTTGATGACATATTTTGGCTCAAGGATGAACCCTATTAAAAATGAACTGGATCGAATCACTTTTTCAACCCTTTCCCATATAACATCTTATTTTGAACAATTGTTACATGAATGATAAATGCCTTTTCACATAAATCACATTTAAAGGGTCGTTCACCGGTATGTTTCCTAGAGTGTATCTGCAAACTGCTTTCCAATTGGGTTATTGACGATGCTATGAAATATTTAAAAGACAACCGTAGCGAAAGCTTTATAACTTATAGAAATTTTATCACACAAATCGCAAGATACAGCTAAGTGTCGCCGGATCGATTAATTGTTACCGTTAGTTTCTTTAGTATCTTCCCCATCAGCAATAGCTGGTCGAATATTTTAAAATTCAA
>NW_024003293.1:0-1015 GCF_014805625.2 Glossina fuscipes | reverse complement strand
AACATCAGTTTAGATAACTTTCATAAAACAAAACGCAAAATTCATATATATACAGCATTAATAAATTGACATCAAATGAACATTAAACGAATCCGGTAAAGAGGTTAAATGGAATGAATCATGAAAATGAATCACTACGTGCCATAAATACTTTAGAACTAATTTAAATTGGCTAAGTTTAGTGAAAGAAAGTTCCTCGGATGGCGACTGTTAAGTGTGCAATTTACGTATTAGTATTCCCGGATATCAAATTTACCAATACAAATTGACCTAAAATAAAACGACTATAAGTAATAATCTGCTTTGATACAGTGACAGTGATACTAGTAGCGCTTTCGCGTGAAAAACAAAAACTATTTCTAAACAGATTCGACTGATTGAACATGGAAACGATAGAAATGAGACCACATAAGGCTCATTTCAATTGATACGAAATTACTCAGTTACGTTGAATTCGTTTTTAACAACGATAATTTTTGGTCTTTCCTAAATCTTTTGCTGCGAAGTTGAACAGGAACCATATAAGCAAAGTTTATTAAATTAAATTGGAGTATCTTGGAAGAGAGCGGTTGTAAGTGTGCACCAACTAATAAAGGTGCTACGAAAAAAAAAAAAACTGCAACGACAGTACTATCGCATCATTTATAGCATCGAATGAATAAACAACCACCAAAAATTATGCATCCGTGTCTTCCTGACAGTTATGTTAAAGAAAAAGAAGAATTTCGAATGTTGAAACAAAGCGATTATTTTTTGAGAACAAGGACATTTAAAGGACAACTATGTTCTGCACCGTTGTTAAATTATCCAGATTTCGGTAACCTCAAAGAAAGCTTACAGAAACGAAAACGGAGAAGCAATTCCAGTTCTTCATATGTCTCATAAACTTAATAGCGCCTAAAGAAATTATTCCGTCCCTAAACAAGAATGTTAAGCAGTCTTTTGGACAATTAAAAAGTTTCATGCCTACGGGGAAGGCATCTTTGAGCCTACCAAAGAGGTTGATGGTTTCACA
>NW_024003292.1:11810-13989 GCF_014805625.2 Glossina fuscipes | reverse complement strand
ACGTGGCTATTAGCTAGCTTAACATCGACCTCAAACTTAATCAAGAGAAAATGATATTTTTCGCAAAAGTCAATGATAGGAACTTATCAACTTTGATTCAATGATTAATTGATTAATAAGCACAAATTAACATTCGTAAACGTCATCGCTGACATATCAATCGCTAAAGGGGAAGAAATACAATACTTTGACCAATAACAGATTAAAAATATTTTATTGATAAGCATCCGAAATTACATCAACGAGATATTAATCTAAAAAAAAGAAATTAAAAGGTTGCAAAGTTAACTTCTTTAATATTTTGAAAAGTATAATTTATAAACGATTCTGTATTAATTAACATAAACTTGGTTTACCTACTTCAGATTTATCTATTGCCGCTAAGAAGCCCAAGCTGGATTTAACACGAAAATCTTGTAAGCATTATAGTGATTTCCTTTGTTTTGAAAAAATCCAATACAACTTCTTACTTTTTTAGTGCGGTCACGTAAAGTAGTGGTAGAAGAACTAGGAGAATTAGAGACAAAAGTGTCTGCACAAAATACACTAAAAAAAGTAAAGGTCGAAGTTAAATCTTTACCGTTCAGACAAGAAAATAAAGATCAAGCAGCTGAACGACAGTTAAATAAGCCCCTAACGGATACAAGAATTGGATCCATCGAGTCATCTCCTAAAGAAAGTGTTAAAGAAAAGGAGAAAAAGTTTCTAAACAAATTATTTTCAATAAATCCTGAAGAAAAGAACACTGAAATTCATATCGAGAAAGTAGAAACTGATGTGAACGATTCGGAGACAAACAACAGTCAATCGACTTCTTACAGGAAAAGTTTACGCTCTGAAGATGCTTTGAAGCAACAAAATAATTCAAAAAGCGAAGAAACTATTCCAAATTTATCGAATAAATGCATTATGGAAAAAGGGTCGACTTCACCGTCGCCTAGTAAAAAAACCAACTTTTCTGATAAGTCTCCCTCTACAAGCGTCATGACTTTTACAGAATGGTTACAAACGCAAAAGAAAACAACTGCAACAGAGAATGAGAAGCAAAAAGTAACGGTCTACCCCCTCGTATCAGAAATATCTTGCTCTCCTTCGCAAGGTGTCCAAGTTCTATCAGCAAAAATATCGACGGATAAAATAAACAAAGCGGGAATTGTAAGGAAAACCAAACGAGGATATCAAAAGTTTTGGCGCAGACGTAAAATTTCTCAAAAGTCATCTGCGATCATTGCAGCGGATGCAGAATTGGATAAAAGCACTGTTAATAGCGTAGAACGTTCGTCAAACAGCACACCTAAATTCAGAATTAAAAGAAGCGAGACCGAAACACTAATGGATTCTTGGTCTAAGAAAATGAAAGAAAGCTTATTAAATGCTGATAGTCCACTTGAGAAGCGTCAACGGTCGATTTTGCACAAGTCTACATTGCCAGCGCCTACGCTTGGAAAGCTAAATAAATTACCAGTGTTCAAAGAAACGACTGTCATTGAGGAAAAACCAAAGCCTATTGCTGAAAGCACAAAACAGCAGCAAAAAGTTCAGAAAACACTTACGAGTAGTACCAAATTATTACCACCATCGGAGAGCACATCCGCAATTGAGAATACAGTATTTCCCAAACCGCAGGTATTTGTTTCACTTGATGGGAAAGATAAAAAGCTCAATACTTATGAGTTTACAAGAAGAAAAGAGAAATCAGTAAACTTACCTGTAACATCTAAATCTGATATTGAATTTAAAATTCCCCAAAAAAAGCTAGGAGTAGTCGTCAAGGTAAAAAAACAATGGACTTCAATTTGTGGAATAAATCAAAAAATTTATTATTATTATTTTGTGTAGGACAAATGTAAGTTGCCTATACGAAGATTAGTGGTACGTATAAATCGTTCAATCGTGAGAAGATATCTGCAGACATCTAACCAAACCGAGACGCCGAAGATTGGTAACGTGTTTAGAGAACCCAATTAACAAAAGAAATGAAGGCCCACAAAACGAGTAAGTGTGAAACAACTTAATCAATTCTGAAATCTTCATTCCCATAATTATTGTCGAAAGAGATTCCTTAAAATAGCGGCCTAAACAGATGAATTTTTTTTTTCATACTTTTATTGTCTTATAAAGTTTCTGAAATTTCGAGCATATGTTTAAGGACCAGTTGATTAAATGAAACTTAACTTAC
>NW_024003292.1:4995-11800 GCF_014805625.2 Glossina fuscipes | reverse complement strand
AAGGTCCTTGCATCAGGTTGGTATTGAAAACAGGCCAACTCACTCGAAGGACATAGTACGATGTAATCTGAGGGCACCTATTTTTTCAAAAGTAAAAGTGAATGCTGTTTTTGTTTGTTTTCTATAAAACATATCAGAAGCAACGATAAAAGGTCGTACTTTGTGGCGAGGCCCGGTATGAAAACGGAAAAAATGGCTGAGGCCAACTCAACATTTTAGATCATTAAAATTTTGTTGTTTTTTCAACACATTTGCAGCAAACAGGAAGAAGCGTCAGCGACTCTACGAGGTCGACATGATAAAATTCTGGATCGGTCTAGACATATAATGTAAATGTACTGGTCGCAAAAAAACTGGAAGGCCAGTGGGTTTTTCTGCCCTACGCATGAATTAGAATAGACATGCGATAAATATTTTGCATATTTTCTGCTAAAATGTACTCTCAGTGATTCATTCGCAGTATCAGATGAAATGGAAATTTAGTTTCTTCTTTAGCCTTTGCTTTAGGATAGAGGTACCGGGTGTAAAAGACTAGGTGACAGCCGAATATGCGCAATTTAAATACAATAGTACACCGAACTCCATTTATCCATGCTGAGCGTATAGAGTGGTTTTAGTTCTTTGAGCATTCGTCTGCGTTGTGGGTACCATTGCAGAGAGTTCGTGGTTTGAAATTTTTGTCTTTCGTGCAGTTGTGTATATTCTTCGAGCATAATTAAAATCTTTAGAACTCTTTCTCATATTTTCACCTGTGACCCTAACTTTCTGCAGATCCATCATGCGCATAATTTTTTTGAAAACTAAAATTTTTTACAAAAAGTTATATTTTAAACTTTTCCCTATTACCTTTCACATAATCCTTCGCTTTTCTTCACAGTAAAATCCGGTATCTGGACTAATAGCCATGGAAGAATTGCTCTATCTAGCTGTCTACCAAAAACAAAATCATCACCTTCATCAAGAATTGTGTCAAAAACTCAATCGATCTCTAATGTAAGTCACGTGCCTTTAGTAACTAATAATCCCCAAACAGGACTACGTATAGGCGCGGTAATAAGTCGCGGCAATCTTATGACAATAACGCCACGGCAAGCGTCAGCTACGCAAGTAATTGCTCAATCGGGTGCAAATAGCGCAATAACATCTAATACTACGAACTCTACTGGAAGTCAGCAAACTGATAATAATGCAAGTGGTCTGCTTCCGCCAACAATTTCTTCGGTTTTACATACTCCAGAAACAACTCCAACGGAAGTTTTAAGTAAAACGGTTGAAAAGACCTCCTGTACACAAGTCAAATCGTCACCGCTGGCTAATGAAGATGATGCGTTTGTCGCAGTTCAACCCAAACATGAAATTGATGACGATGCCTTACCTGCTTTGCCTGACACACAGACTTTAATGGCACGCGCACATAGTATCACAGCGGCAGCAGTTAGTGCTATGAATTCTTCGTTTACTGGTATTAACGGCCAACAACCCGCAAATATTCGTTTACTAAATACCAGTGAAACGGAATCATATCAAAATAGTTTTGTGCCCTCATTCGGCGTCACACCGCCCCTTTTGGATGCAAAAGGGACACGGTTGTACTCATTTTTACATCCAGTTAAATATAATCGTAATCACGGAAGTGTTTTGTTAGACTATTGCTGTCCTTATTTGGACGGAAATATGCCGGCTATAGACCCGGCTAGAATGCATACTCAGATACATACACCTATCAGAGAGATACCTGCGTATATAGTGCTAACCACTAAAGTGATAACACGAGCTGAATTGGAAAGCAATTGCAGCACCGTACCCGACGTTGTAAGACAAAAAGCTGAGAAGCTGAGAAACTCGGCATTGATAGGTAGCAACCAACAAACTGGGTTTACCAACACAACAACGCTTTCAGCGACAACTTCGACGCTCACTGCCAACGCGATACTATCGCCAGCTGTTAATACTCCGGCATCGACGAGTTCTACGCTTTCAGCCAATGCAATACTTTCACCCACTATTAACGCTTTGGCACGACATTTGCCACGCACTACAACCATAACACCAAAAATACGTGCAGCGATTACTTCACAGGAATCGAATCTTTTGCACGGATCATCATCTGTTACCTGTACAGTGCCGTCCGTCGCTCAACAACAAAAAGAACAACAGCAAGATAGCGATCCCCATCATTCAATGAACCTTTCTAATTTTAAGCGCTTAGATGCTTTAATAAAAAAGTTCGTAAAACCTTTCGATCAGTTGACAATTGCCGATCGCCACCGAGTAATTGAATCGCTTTTGACGACTTGCAAATTCCAGTCTAAAGATTTAGAAAATACGATTATATTGATCGAAGAATATTTCAAACAAATACTACATCTGAATAGTGTGTCTTCGTCTATTTCTACGGTGCCGTCAAATACAATTGTTCAAACTAATGCAACCGATTTAGTTTTAACTAACGCCTCATCACCTCTTCAGGATGTTAGTGATTCATCGTTGGCTACAACAACGGGAACAAAACAAAAGTCTTTAAATTATGAAATTCCACGAAAAAGCATACAATTTCACGATGGAGTTCCAATTTACGACACCGAAAAAAATATAATCGGTTATCAGTTGCAGACCGTGCCGCCACCTGTAGCAAGTATGCCAGCCTATACAAAATCTACCATGTCAACGCGAGCGGGTAATATAATGTCGACGGGTAACGTTCCCTCTAGCACTTTCCCGAACACTTCCACCGGTCGCAGTCCGCATTCTAATAGAACAGGTAGCCTCACTCAAAAGCGACCGTCGAAATCTTTAAAAAGGCCGTCGCAAGAATCATTGCCTATGTTTTATGCGACGCCGCCACGTCGGGCTTCAACTCCAATTACAAAGGCAGCAAAAATGATAGCAACAGCAACAATTGGGAAGACACCTACCACGACAACAATAACTGGTGGCGTTAGAAAGGTAAAAAGACAATAAAAATCGAAAATATAAAGTGAAAAACTTAGATAAACACATATACTCGAAATAGTTGCGAGGTAAATTAGTTTTACACACCGTCTCGCATTCACGTTTTCCTTAATATTCTTATTGCGATATTTCTGGTTTATACATTATTAGTTTCCCAGCTCGTCTAATACAGGAATTACCCTTACTAGCAGTATTCTACCAATGCCATCCTCAGAAACCGTTAACATTATTGCGAAGGCAACCGTATCACGGATAACACGTAAATCTACCGCAACATCTAAAATTACTGTGTTATCGAAAACTCGCAATAGTGATGAGTCAGAGTTCATATCACTCGGTGACAATCATCGAACGCTTGTGAAACATGAAGAAAATGTCGAGGATTTAGCTGATTTATAAACCTTCTCAATGGCCTGGTCTTCATATTCTTTTCTGTCGTTTTACTTGCAATCTTTGTATTTTTAGTTTTTATCCATTTGAAATCTTTCACCATTTTAATTTTTTTTTTATTTTAAAAAAAGAAAGTATATTCATTTCTTTTATTGTACATACTTATGTATAGACGCAGAACCGTATGATGTATACAAATATACACATATAATATTAATTGAACTTTTGTTAAATAAAAAAAATGGAATTTGAATTTAAAAACACATTTACCGAACTCTTCTTTTTTTTTTATTTATCAGTTATTCTTTGTAACTATATATATCGAGCCAACATTTTGCGCAGCAAGCGCAGATTTTTGGCGTAAGTGATGACAATTCATGCAAAATCTGGTGTTCTGAATCAAACTATGATAACATAATTACATTTTGCTTATCATCGGCTGGCATGTCCGTAAAGTGGCATTCCGACGACCCAAGTAAGGTGATGGCAGCCGAAAAAGATGTGTAACACATATGTACAATGTACGTTCACCGCAGTCTGTCATATCTGTTGAATGTTCAAAAATTCCATTACTGACTGCTGATTGGTCTTTCAATAATTATCGCATTATTACTGCTTTATCTGGAGGTGAAATTGTAACGTTCGACATGTCGCGGAGACCTCGGTCGCCGACAAACGTGAAGCCGGTACACGAGGATGAGGGGCGATGTTTGCGTATTTCTCCAAGTTCTGAGAATGTAATGGCCAGTATCGGCAGACCAGACATAACACTTAAAATCTCCACTACTAATTCCACAGTGCCGTTGATCGAAGCTCCTTTAAAATCATGTGCCGGTTTGTGTTGGCAACAACGCTTGCAAAACTGATAAAAGAAAATTCGTTTTATCAAGCATTAACTAAAGAATCAAAGTATCCTTTATCACGTTGCTCTTGTGGAGCTTGCCATTTCTGTAACTTTTTCAATTGGTTTGCGCTAATCTTGTTGCCATATTTATCATGTGTTGGTAAGTCCTAAAATTTAGGAGAAACACAAGGATTTCAAACACCGAGGTTAGCAATTTGCTTGCTTATGTTACACTTACGTTTTCATCAAATCGTGATTATTTATCGGTTGCTTTGAGGAACATTTCTTTTGGATTAACCTTCTCCCGGTTCTCCTTAACATCTGCCTTTTCGGCTGCAACCTGTTTTTTACATTCCTTTTCTGCTAAGTGCTCAGCTATCGCGGCTTGTTTTGCTTCCTGCTCGCACGATAAAGTGTCACGATCAACCAATTTCACGGCGTACCCTCCCTCATCCTTATCTTCGAAACGTACACCCAATTGCGGTAGAATATTGTCGCTTAGTTCATCACATAAATTTCGAGTGCTATTAAAGTTTGTGGCTTCTACGTAGGGAAGAACAGTACTCTACACATCTATGTGGCCGCTTGATAAAATCCCTACAGTGAAACCAAATGCTCCTCTAGGTCCCGTTATTGCCCCGAATATATGCAATAAATCTATTAATTTAAGTTTATTATCACGAATGTAAATATTAGCAGACGAAACCAAATCTCTTACGGCATCTAGTGAACTGCGAGTATCCACATTGTCTATGGAACCGAAAAAATAATATGTTAACCATTGATGCATTAAATTTTTGTATCAGCTTGACTTGCCACACAAAGCTTGATGTACCAGCTGTCGTGTAACATTGTACTTAGTTAATAACTCGGCTTCGGTTTTGGTCCATGCATCGAAAAGACGTCTGGGTTCACCAGAAACTAAATGACGAGTGAGATCCTTTACGTTAAGCTAAATTATTGTTAATGATTTTTCCATCAAAACCGAGCATTGGTCATCCAGTAATTGATCTAGCGGCACCTGCATCACACTGCTGGAATAACGTTCAAAGAGCTAGTTTTGCCGAGCTTTTTTAATGATCTTGTCATCGATATCGGAAATATTTATCACGTAGTGTATGTTAAAGCCAAAGTGTTCAGATAAAACGCGTCTCAATATATTAAAATATGTAGTCGATCTGCAAAATGAATGCATTTGTAAAATATGCACGCATATACAACCCGCTCCATTGAACGTTTATTAGAATTACGGAGCGTGCCCCATATGGGAAGCATCGTCAGTCGTGCAGTCCATACGCAGCTATACCAACTCACTTTATTTTGTGGACTAACTTTTCTAGATTCCACATAGTTTGCGTTATCGTTTAAAGAAATCTCTATCATTTTCACTGGAACCTGTCCACTACTTTTGCTTTTACCGCTGCCTGATTGATGCTTACTAGAAGAAACTCTGCTAGAAGAAACTCTGCGGAAGCACAAGTCATCTTTGCTTTGGAATATAGCGAACGTTCATTGTTCTAATGTGTCGATAATTTTTTATCTTTTCTTTTTCTTCGTGTTGGCTGTAATCGTAACTTAACTTAGTAATTCGCAATTGTTAAATAAAATTTTATTTTCAATAATCTTAAAAGAGTAAATGGTTGTCGATGTTGAATTTCTTTAATTTCAAGACATCTTTTTTTTTTAATTTCACAATTTAGAACCACTTTTATGGAAACTCTTTATTTCTAAATTTTTGTTGTCTTTTTTTACAATCAGCGCATCTCAAAAATTAATTTGAATTAACCCTCCACCATACGTTTAGCACGGAGTTGTTTTTAATATGATATTAATACTGGGATGTTAATACTCATTAGCAACAAATTTTTCTTTGAATTTAAACAAATTCAAGGAGTGTGTGTCTGAAAATTACCAAAAATCAAGGAGTATGTGTCTGAAAATGACCAAAATCAAGGAATTTGTGTCTGAAAACGACCAAAATCCAAAAAATTTGTAATAAAAGTAATCAAAAGCTAAGAAAAATTCTTCCCGCAATATATTTATTTTGTTTGTGTTTCTATGGCACGTGTTCTATCCTGCTGCATGGAATTTTTTGCTAGAAATACCTATAGCATATCAGATTCTCTGATTAAATAAAATTTCTTTATTGTACATAAAAACCAAATAAAACGATAATTTTAAAATTTAGCAAACATCAATTTATTTAGTCAGAAAACGCAAACAAAAGCTGCAACGACATGCATAGCTTCACTATCCGCAAACCCAAAAACAGCTATTAAGAAGAGTGAATATGATCAGGAAGGTAATGAAGTAAAGTTAAATATCGCAGATGCTACAGTTGGAAGCGGTTCGCAAATATCCGTCAAACCAAAGCCAGCCTCAAAACAAGTCGATAAATCCGAGAGTAATCAGAAACAAAAAGAAATGGAAACAATAGGCGCAAAAACAGCAATTGCAAACAAATCACAAAAACTCACGAGCTCAAGTCCCACCAAAGCAAAAACGGTTAAGGTGGAAACTGGTGGAAAAGAAAGTGAAGCGGAAAAAGATATAAAGGACGCTAATGCGAGCACTTCCAATAATGTCGAAAATTCAAAACTTGCTCCTAAAGAAAGGACC
>NW_024003292.1:0-4985 GCF_014805625.2 Glossina fuscipes | reverse complement strand
AAAATATTACAACAAAGTCGGAGAAAAAAAATGTAATTCCAGAAGGAGAAACAACGGAACGCCTAAGAACATCAATATTACTTTCAAATGAAAAAGTAGAAACTTCCCCAATCGAGAATTTTAAATCCATCAGCATTGAAAGCGATGAAAAGAAAATTTTCAAAAATCAACACTCTAGTGTTACTTGCTCAGCCACGCCTAATATTCCCACTAAAAATTTGGAAGGGGAATGTCCCACGAAAGAGGAAAAAAATATTTCGACGGAAAACGAAAACATTGAAGCAGAACTTAATGATTTACAAGCGATAATTGAACAATCGAAACTAGACATTTCTGAAACTGAGAAATCGCCGAAAGCACGCAGTCGCAAGAAGCGATTCAGAAATTTAAGAACTCCAGAGGTGCCTACTAGTGAGGATGAGTTGAAAGATACTTTAAATGATTTTAAAGGTTTTGAAGGCTTTGATGAAGATTTAGATGGCAATCAATCATCACTAAAAAACAAAATAGAAAGGCAGAAGAATGACGAAAGAAGTGAATACAAAAAAGAACAAATGGGAGTAAAACTAGATATGCCTAAAGAAACGCATATGGAACCTCAAGGAATGTCTAGGGAAAAAGATATCGAAAAATGTCAACCCTCTGAACAATGCGAAACTACAGACAAGTTTAAAAATAAGGCACAGAAAGGTAGTCCAGTACGTCCTACGGACCCTCCAGCTGTTGTACATTCCGAAAAAATTTCTCATGATAAGAATGTGGATGCAAAATTCGAAAACATATACGATTCAAAAAGCGTGAGACATTCTAAAGAGGCAAATAAAGTATTACCAGTAGAATCTAAAATAAAGTCTGACAAAAAAGACTTTGGAAGATCTCCCTCGTCAATTGCAAGAGACTCTAAAAGCTCTGCGTTTAGTGATTCTCGTAGAACGCCAACGAGAAGGGACAAGCAATCGACAAATGATAGTAAAGGAATTGTTACAAATTCTCCGGAACACAAACCTTCAGCTCTTCAGGAGAATAAACCTAATGTGAAAATGGGTAAAAGTGAGATCCCTAATTTAAAGAAAAAAAATGATGAAAAACTTATAAGGGACATAAACTTAGAAGATGAAAAAAATAGTAGCGTAGGAGTAACTGATTTCAAGAAAAGCAAAAATGTCGCCGAGAACGAAACCAATTTAAATTTAATAAATCCTGCAAATGTAAAAGAAACCAAGGCTGATATTAGGACAACCACTGATGTGTCAAGAAAAGACGATACGAGAAACTCAAAAGATCTAAAACATTCTAAAGATTCGAGAAGTTCAACAGAAGGCTCAAAAGATCGGAAAGAGATTAAATTAAGTACAGGAGCGTGCAGTCCTCCAAGTACACCTTCGAAACAAAAACCAAATTTCAAGGATAATGAAAGAAAGGATCCTATGGACTCTAGCAGCTCACGAGAATCTTCGAAAGATCGTAAAGAAATCAAGTTGATAAAACAAATGTCCTCTCCTGTAAGTACGTCTTCAAAACAAAAACCTGATTTCAAGGAGTCCTGTAGCTTAAGAGAATCATTTAAAGAACGTAAAGATGGTAAGCCAACAAAAGAAGCAAGCTCCTTTGGCGATTCTTTTAACTCACAAGAACCTTTAAAAGAACGAAGATATAGTAAATCAACAAAGGATATGTCCAGTGGTACAAGTACACCTTCAAGACTAAAATCGATTTTCAAGAGTAAAGAAACGGCATCTGCTAAGGACTCCTGCAGCTCACGAGAATCGTCGAAAGAACATAAGAATGGCAGAGACACCATAGAAATTTTCTCGCCCACTAACACACATGTTAAAAACAAAGACACAAGATCTTCCAAAGATTCCTGCAGTTCACGAGAATCCTCGAAAGAACGTAAAGATAGTAAAATAGTAAAAGAAATGTTCTCGCCTACCAGTATAACTACAAAACAAAGAACCAATCTTAGAGATAATGAAACAAGGTCATCTAAGGACTCCTGCGATGTTCGAGATTTACCAAACGATCGTAAAGATATTAAATTAATGACTGAAACATCCATATCTGCAAGTACACAACAAAAATATAATTTCAAAAATAAAGAAATAAAATCCCCTAAGGACTTTCGCAGTTCACGAGAATTAGCGAAGGAAATTAAAGATGGAAAGGCAGCAAATGATACGTGTATGTTGGCGAGAACATCTTCGAAAGAAAAGTTGGACAACGCTTCTGTAACAGACCTCAGAGGAAGTAAAAGCAATCTGATATCAAAAGATTTGACTGAGAGCAAGGACTCAACAGCAAAGAGCAATAAAGACGTCTGCAAAACGAAAAGTTTGTCGCGCGAGTCGTCCCTTGATTCGAAATGCTCTGAGAAGCAAAAGACGTCTAGATCAAGTAGAGACTCGTCCAGAGATTCGCGAGATGATAAAGTACTACTAAATTCTCCGAAAGAAATAACGGCGCACTTTAGGGGAAGTTTGAAGGAAATTTTCTCGCCACCGAAAATAAAATCTGTAACAACAAAATCGACCACAACTTCAGAACCTAGATCACTAACAAGAGTAGAAAAAGAGACGCTACAAGCTGTAAAATCAAACGCTAACGAGAACAAAACAAACGAAAAATCAAAAGGAAAAAGCATTAGTAAAGAAGAGGACAGTTGCAGTGGCAAGAGTGACAGTAAAGCAATAGAGAAACGAGTGCCTAAGTCCAGTAATATTGAGGAGTCAAACACGAAGGAGCGAGAAATTAGTTCAGGAAAAAGAACATTTACTGCGTCTACAGATAATGAAGAAAAGATTGAAAAGAGAAAAATCACAAAACCCAATACAATTGAAAAACTATCAGAAAAGACGAAAGAGACTGATGTAAGTAAGCAGAAGACTGCTCCCAATTTTAAATTTGAAGAAAAAACTGCAGAGAAGCTCGTTGAAAAACCGGAGGAAACGGTGAAAGATTCAGCTATAGTCCACAACACCAAAATTAAGGAAAAGATTAAGGAAAAAACGATAAAATCCAATACGGTCGAAAAATCAGTTCATGATGGAAAAGAAAAGGCTATTTTACATAACCCGAACGACACTTCCGAAGAAGCTAATGATAAAAAACCAAACTTTTCTACGACGCTACAAAAGTCGCCACCCGATAATGCCACAGCAATGCGAAAGCTATCATCTGATAAGTTAACGATCGTTTCCAGATCATCGCCTAATAATTGTCAAGCCGTTCGGAAGTCGTTATCTAAAGACAACAACTCCGACGTTTTGGATGAAGCCTCGTCGAAGGCACCTCGTATTTTAAGGGATAGATCCAAAGGGGATCAAAAAGCTAGACAAGAAGAGCTCCCTAAAGCTTCTCCAGTTAATGATAAATCGGCTACTCTTGCAATGGAAGCTTCGAAAGTATCGAAAACCAAAGATACTTGTTCAGAAACAAACAATCCATTACCGGCGTCCGAAGAACAAAATAAGTCTTCTGATGATTTATCGAAGTACTTAAATACTCATAAATATCTATCATCACCGACCAACTCGACATCGAGTCAAAATAGTGATACGAGACGTGCCGCGACTCCAAGCGTCAGTGAAATTTATCTCAGACGTACGTTGAGAAAACGAGGCGCGGAATCTCCTTTCGTTGAAAAAGGTTAATATTTTTATATATTTTTTTTAAGCGGACTTGGATTTTGCATCTTAATCAATTTTCGTTTTACAGATGATGCGAAGAGATTGTTTAAAGAACCGCAAGTTCAAAAGAAAGGTGCCAAAACTTCTAAGCAAGAAGAAGTCCCGATAATATTTTCATCACCTGTAGTCAGTTTAGTACAAAATAAACGCAACCTACGTTCACCTAATATTGAAACTGGTAAAGATGGTAAGAGAACTCCATAAAGTTAAGTGTTTGAGTAGGGAAAGAGTAGAGAACACTTCACTCAATAAGGACTTAGACTTCACGAATTCATATAATTTTCACGTGCTACCAACGACCTTTAAACGAAATCTACCAAAATTTCCAACCAGTCCAGTTTACAAGTTGCAATACTTTTAATGACGCAAATGCAAGAAAGTAAAAAAGAAAAAATTTGACTTGCAGAAAAGTAAGGTAACGACACTAACGTGGCTATTAGCTAGCTTAACATCGACCTCAAACTTAATCAAGAGAAAATGATATTTTTCGCAAAAGTCAATGATAGGAACTTATCAACTTTGATTCAATGATTAATTGATTAATAAGCACAAATTAACATTCGTAAACGTCATCGCTGACATATCAATCGCTAAAGGGGAAGAAATACAATACTTTGACCAATAACAGATTAAAAATATTTTATTGATAAGCATCCGAAATTACATCAACGAGATATTAATCTAAAAAAAAGAAATTAAAAGGTTGCAAAGTTAACTTCTTTAATATTTTGAAAAGTATAATTTATAAACGATTCTGTATTAATTAACATAAACTTGGTTTACCTACTTCAGATTTATCTATTGCCGCTAAGAAGCCCAAGCTGGATTTAACACGAAAATCTTGTAAGCATTATAGTGATTTCCTTTGTTTTGAAAAAATCCAATACAACTTCTTACTTTTTTAGTGCGGTCACGTAAAGTAGTGGTAGAAGAACTAGGAGAATTAGAGACAAAAGTGTCTGCACAAAATACACTAAAAAAAGTAAAGGTCGAAGTTAAATCTTTACCGTTCAGACAAGAAAATAAAGATCAAGCAGCTGAACGACAGTTAAATAAGCCCCTAACGGATACAAGAATTGGATCCATCGAGTCATCTCCTAAAGAAAGTGTTAAAGAAAAGGAGAAAAAGTTTCTAAACAAATTATTTTCAATAAATCCTGAAGAAAAGAACACTGAAATTCATATCGAGAAAGTAGAAACTGATGTGAACGATTCGGAGACAAACAACAGTCAATCGACTTCTTACAGGAAAAGTTTACGCTCTGAAGATGCTTTGAAGCAACAAAATAATTCAAAAAG
>NW_024003291.1:0-1473 GCF_014805625.2 Glossina fuscipes | reverse complement strand
ATTTAATAAATAAAAGTAAATTTAATGATAAAAAAATTATACAAATACAAGAATAATAATAATAATAATAAATAATAATTTTAAGTTACTAAGAATTAATTATTATCAATATTTCGTTTTAGATAACAAAACTTAAGTGAAACTTCCAGAGCAAGACCAGTCGTCGAATTCGCATTAAGACATATAACAAATGTGGTCGACTCGAATGGCATATGAATTAAAAATTGGTGGTCCCATTTCCATCGGAGCCCTGCCCTGCAAGCAATAGAATTTCAGTTGTCTTATGGGTATGTATGTATTTATGCAGACGGTTAGCCAACGCATATAAATCAAAACCAATGTTATAAAAAAGAGATAACTGAATATTAAAAGAAAAAAAATCCGAAGCCCTCAAGCCCTCTAACCCCCACAAGTAGGCTCACAAGATTATTTACACATTATGATAGAAAAAATACGAAAGCAAAACAAGACAACAATATTACAGTCGGGCACGGCTGATAATAAAGGCCCTACATAACTTCACTTAATCCCGTTATTCGTATATTGACTTTCCAAAACAAGGTACTGCACTACATGATAACGTGGACTCTTGTTTTGATAACTTGAAGATTATCGAAGATACCGATGACTGAACACAAAGACCTATAGAACAAGAAAAACACTACCGAAAACTGTAATAAAACTTTTTATTACAATAAGCAATTAAAGTTAAAATTTCGGATTAATAAAGGAAGAAGTAAATGGATCTTAACCCGTACTATAGAGACAAATATAGCCCCAAAATGTGTGAATGGTAAGTAAGCAGCAGGACGTATGGACAATTTCCAGGAAATCCAGGTAAAAATAATAAGGTATATAAGGGAAAAGATACAAACGTGAAGTTTAAATACGTTAGGGAAAGGACTTAAATATGCAGCAGGACGTATGGACAATGTCCAGGAAATTCGGTTATTAAAAATTTTCGACTCTGCACAAAAAGAGAGACGACGTAGTAAATAAAATAAATTACAGCTTACCACCGAGCGTGTAAATCAGGATGTGCAGTGTATCAACTGTGAGGGTTTTTCTTTTTAAAAAGTTAATTTTGGTGAAAGAAAAAATGTTGTCAAAAAGAGAACGTTCAATTCAATCTTATTGCGTAATGAGTTTAAAAGAAGAGAATTTCGCCTTGAGATTGGATTTTTGCATCTTTGTGCTCTCGACCTCAAAAGTGTCTTAACTGAAGTCATAACCAATTCAGTTCAACAAACGTCTGAAGTTGTTGCAAGTTGTGAGATCTTCGATTCTTCAACATCTCGAGTAATCGGGTCAAGTACGTAAGATATTATAGCGGTTGCGTCTTGCGAAGCAGGAAAGAGAAGCTTACATGGAGCAGTTATGGGTGGAATTTGGCGATAGAGAGTACATTGCGTTTTGCAGTCCTTTGCTTGAACATCAATCTTTTTGTTGTCGCTGCATTCATTTGCGAAATGA
>NW_024003290.1:5626-6482 GCF_014805625.2 Glossina fuscipes | reverse complement strand
CCCCCCAAAAAAAAAAAAAAAAAAAAAAAAAAATGACAATTAAAAAAATTAAATTCGATCAGGAACGAATTTTTTATACCCATCACTATTTACCTCAAAAAAAGACAAAAAAACAAAAAAAAAAATAAAAGAACGAAATTCTCATTGCGCTATAATATGGAGTGGGTGCAGTTGTTTTCTTCAATTTGCAAAATAAACAATTTTTGTCCAAGAGGCATGTGCGGGTTGTGGGCGTGTTCCTTGAAAAGTTTAAGTCACGTTCTTTCCAAATTCTTTTGCTACAAAGTTGCGTAAATAGACAAATGGACGGACAGACGAGCAGGCGGACATGTTTGTTTGCATTCCAAAATATGGAACTGGCCAAGAATTTCTACACTTTATCAAGCTTGTTTTTGCGCATTATAAATATATTGAAAAAACAAATAAAGATTGACACAGCATAATATTGGTTAGGCGTGGTCAATTTTTTTCATATTTATGCGTAAATGTTACGCGTATCGCGCATAAAATATGCGTTCGAATTTTTGCTCATTTATTTGTTATATGTATATTTGCGTGTCCTTTGACCGATTTGGCCAAATGCGTGCAAGGACTTCTACTGTTGCTGCCAAAATTTGAATAGCTTTGATAGGTTCATTTTTGCGGCCAGGAGAACGTTTACAAGAAACATTACACAGACTGTCTTGCTTAAATCGATTTAGGTTTCGATGCTGATGAAGAATACATATATATATACTTTGTGACGGTCAGAGGGACGGATGGACATGCTGAAATCGATTTAGAATTTGATTCTCATCAAGAATGTGGTATACTTTTTGGCGTTTCGAACGCTCCCTTCTAAACATTGCAAAGGTTT
>NW_024003290.1:0-5526 GCF_014805625.2 Glossina fuscipes | reverse complement strand
TTCCCCCCCCCCCCCCCTTCCCCCATGCTTCGGTGATGAGTAGGTATAAAGACACAATGACCCTGCAAAACATTTATTTTTACTCCAGTCATAATAACATTTATTATATCGGATTATATAATTTATATAAATAATGTTTACCTAAAAATAGATACTTGAATGTACATAAATTAGCGAAATCCCGGCTTGCGTGTTACGAATCGAAAGTAAACAATATTTTTAGCTTATATTTTATTAATCGAATGTAATCGAATATAATTAACTCAGCGATATTCCTGCTTTCATTTTACTGCTCGAATCTATTAAATTCATTAGTATTCCTGCTTACGTTTTCTTGCTTGAATCTAATTAACTCAGCCGCAGTATTCCTTACTTTAACATATGTGAAATTTCCCTAACACCCACACTAACCTTCCTATCCATAATGTAATTTATCTTATTTTCATGCCCCAGAAGCAAATGAATCAAAGGTAAATAAACTTTTGTATGATCAAGAATTTATATGAAAGAAAGACAATGAGAGAGAGTAAGAGAGAGAGAGAGAGCATTGTAATGCAATTAAATAATTATTAATGAATAAAATTCTTAATGGTTTAATAGGCATTTAGTTAAGGGTTTCTCATTGATTATTACTCACTAAGAATGCAAGTAAATAATTAAAGATAGCAAATAGGGCGACATCGCCAGTCGTCTCGCCAATAGACAATAGATTGTATATATGTTGTGTATGTTGTGTTTCTATGACATTACTACATAATTACAAGTGATGATTTTTTGTCCCATTCACACACTTGACTGCTAAGCTCGGACTGCATTTAGTCATTCATATAACTCAACAGCTCTTTTTTTGCCAATTTATTCATTTTTTTTCTTTTTTTTTTAAGTTAAGCGATATTTCGATATACGTGTGGACAAGGTGGAGTATAGGGTGATAGTAAAGGCTAGTTGTTAGTGCAATTCGATTTAATTGCTTAAGTTAGAATTATTTTTTGTAACTATTCTCTTCAAATTCCATCCATTGTGTCCCATCCAAAGCGTTTAGAACACTTCGCTCGTTTCAAGAGTGAAAGATTGCGTTTATAGATAGGGTCGCAAACAAACTTCTAAATCTATTAAGATGTAAAATTTTCTGCATTTATTTAAAAAAAAAAAAATAAAATCTAAAAATATAAATTTTATCTGAACAAATCGGCTCATATTCATGAGTTATTGTACTTTAACGCGATACTAATATTAAAACAAAGGTAAATAAAGACAAAACAGATAGGCCAAGTGTTAATAAACAGGCCGACTTATGCAAACTACAATCGAACCGATCTTTCTACTCTCCTAAATTTGCATAGTTAAAGATATATAAAAAGCAAATAATATTCTTTTATTTAAATATTTATTTATTATTCGTTTGTTTTATTGTTTTTTATCGTTGATTATATTGTTCGAATATGTATTAAAATTCTTAACTTGACAAAAAACTAAAAGTATTTTTAAATTTATTGTAGTATTTGTAACATAGACAAAAGATAGATAGGCGCACACACGCACACACGCAAACGGATCAATTCCATCCAACAGGATCTGAGCGTTTGTTTGTCAATTCGATCGTTCTTGTAAAAAATGAGAGAAGATAAGAAAGAAAGAGAGAAAGAGAGAGAGAGAGAGAGAGAGAGAGAGAGAGAGAGAGAGAGAGAGAGAGAGAGACAGAGAAGCGAAAATTGATATTAATGCACTTGGCGGAGGAAAACGAAAAATGGATATATTTCGCCTTTAACGCCTCCTTACACTGCTACGAATTTTAAGATCATAAGGAATGTAAAAGTATTTTTTATTTCTCTTTCTTAATTGCCTTCACTTATTCAATTATTCTATATATATATATATATATATAGTATGGTAGAGATCAATCGACGTTTCTCATCGCCTATCTTGACTGATAATATCCCAGAACTTAACTGAACATTTGTTAAGGAAAACTTATGTAATTTCCAACTTCCCACAGACTTCAACGCATTCAACCTAACCTCTGATGAACCGATATCATTAATCACAGCGCCTTAAAGATACTGAAGCATTAACTAATAATAATGTAATAGTTATCAACTTTGAATTTCATTTTCAACGCATAAAAATTACAATTTACCTTAGACATCTAATACTTCTTCATATTGCTCATCTCAATGTTATCTTTCGTCAAGTATCTATAGGTCTATCGGTTCTATCTATAGGTTCATATAGCTTTCCTTCATCGAAATCCATTAAAAATCCTATCAAAAATAGTTGAAATTTACACCGCGCCGAGGTTATGCATACTCTGTTATAGTGTTTAGGAGTCAACGTCTCCTGACTCAACGAACGTGTGTTTTTTTTTTTTTTTTTTTAATAAATCCCCCAAGAACAAAAACTTTCTATAAATATCAAGCTTCAAGCTTCTGCCTTCGAAAAATGTTGTACATATAAGTAATAGGGACTTTTGGGGGATTATTCTGAAAATATGAAAATTTGATTTGTTTTATTTTGCCATATATCGGGACAGAGATTGGCAGGCTTTAGAGCTTCACCTCTACTCTTAAGACAGAAAACGTTTATACTTGAAGCTGATGTTTGCCTGTAATAGCAGCCGGGTTATATAATAATAAAAATCTGTAATATTGTGTGCGTGCGTGTGTGTGTTTGTGTGTGTGTTTTAGAGAAAAGAAACAAAAAAAAAGCACCAAATTGGTTAAGCTTTGTTTCATAAAAATACCTAAATCAGATACTAATCCTGACTTCGATGCACAACTCGATTGCAACAAGAAGCGTCGCTTCGCTGACTTGCTTTGTAAATAATCATTTAAGATGATGGTTATTTCACGATTCGTTACAAGACGAATGTTATTCTCCTCCTCCTGCTCCTGCTCCTCCTATACAATAACAATACACTTACCGTCTTGAAAACACCGCTTTCTGTGCCAACACTGCTTTTGGTGCATTAAAAATGTTCTAAATTGTATTTGTAAAATGAAGCCGCGATTATTACGGTATTTCATTAACGTGACTATCTAGTCTTTTGTTTTTGATTTGATTCGGTTCAGTTTGGATCGATTTAAAAGAGCGGCAGAGTAAAACTCACTTTTGTAAGAAATCGAAATTTTTTATTTTTTTTTTTAAATTTTTTTCTTTTTTGTTATTATTTCATCAATCACAAGAAACAAACGCGTCTATTGAAAAAGTTATCCTTACTACGCCATAGGTGGCTAGACAGGCGGAGATGTAAGGAATGTATTTATTTATTTTTTTTTGTTGTTGTTATCCTTCTGTTGTTTGAATATTTTTTATTTACTTTTTTCGGTTTTTTTTTTTTTTTTTCTTCTTTTTGCAAATATCAAAACTAATAATGTTTTGCAATTTCTCGGCTTGATCGTTTCTTTTCTTTGTTGTTTATCGCGGTTCAGTCGCGTTGACAAAGTACGAATGAATGCCTTCTTAAATTTGAAGACAGTTCGTTTTTATTTGTATTTGAAGGGAAAAGCGTTTAAAAGTTTGGTTCATAAATATCTCATGGATATCATCATCAATACAACTAACTAACTAACTAACTACATATGTGCGATCCCGCCAAAATCGAACATAGAATTTCAATCAGAAACTGAGAGAACTCACGCTATAAACACAAAATTAACTTTTATAAATGTGTGCGTGTGTATGTGTGTGTGTGTGTGTGTATCGTATGCGATGTTAGTAGTAGTAGTGGTAACTAAGCCAAGCACTTGTTTACATTTCAATGTATTCTCCGCGTTACACAAATTCTCTTTTCTCTACCGTTATTTTCACCCAGCAAACCGTAAACTTTAAATCTCAATGATGTAACGCGTATTTGAAAACGTTTTTTAACTCAAACATTGTTGTTTCACTTATCATTACTAAAAACGAAAGGCATACTTATTTTATTGTATCACTTGGAACGCCTTAAAATGTATGCCTATATATATTATTATTATTATTATTATTATTATTAATTTAACCAGAGAATAAATTCGAAGACTAAAAAGACTTAAAGCACTAGGCGCATCTAAGGCTTTCTATGCTTTATTAAAAACTCTACCGCACTTGAGATTTGAACCCACGATCACTGAATTGCTAAGCAAGACTCTTGCCTACTCGACCACTCAGGCGGATACGTATATATATATATATATATATATGTATAAAGGTGTGCCTTAAAGAGATGATCTTTTGATTAATTTATGATGTTTTACAAGGCCATGATCTTTGAAAAAGTTTAATACGAGTAGGAAATTTTGAAGACATAGTACCTCGATAGTGTCGTGGAAAGGTAGTAGGTAGGCAGTATTTTTGTTAGCTATGGGTTTTTCAATTGGCTACACGAACCCCTTACCGTTTTCTCATTCAGCTGGTCTTAATAAGTGTTTGCGACTAGCGAACAAAGTTATTTATTGAATCATAATGCGCATAGGATACGCAATATCCTATGCGTATGGAATGGAATAGTACATCGGACAGGTGGTCTCCACTCCGGCGTCGCTGGCACATATTCAGTGCTTTGTCGAAATCTTTCGTGACCGTTTTGCATAAATGTAATTGAATTTAGTTGATGCGGCCTCAATCAAACAATCTATAGAGATCTTAAGTTTATGTTTGATAAATGCCTCTGCCGGATGTTACAAACGGAACGGAAAAATTAATTTTATCCTCATGTTTTGCTGAATTTGAATTTCATCATAGTATCGTCCATTGTTATAGCTGAAGAGATGAAATGAAATTGGCTGAAAAACTCATACATAAATTCTTAATGAATTAATTTCGTACGTATATACACGATGGGTATTAACCGAAATTTATTGCACGAGGGGCAAAATGAAAGTCAATTTCCCAGTATATCTAATGCAAAAACGTAATATTGTTACAATATTTTTGCTAAATAGTTGAATAAGTATTTGTTTTAATTAATTTTTAATACTTTTACTGCGTTGATCAACGCCCAATATATATATATATATATATATATATATTATTATTAGACTTTCTTTAATTGAAAATAATTATTTATTGTGAAATTATAGACATTTTATTAAGTTTACAGACAATTCATTCATACATTGTTTGCTTCTTCTTAATTATAAATATTTTAGTTTTAGTCCTAACTGAGGTATATATATATATATTGAATGCTGAAAGCAAAGTAAGACAACAATTTGCTTAAGTAAGATATTTATGGTATAAAATTTGTACACACACTAATAATTGGTTATATGAAAACGTTTTCATCGAAATGAAAAATATTTATAGTTCACTTTAACACGATTGTACTATAGACGGTGCACGATGGTTATGCATTTGAGACAAACTTATTTTTTAACCTTTTCTAATAATTCTAAACGATTTATTATAGTTTTATATTTTTGTTGTCTTTTTGCTTCATATGTGTGAATCGATGTCAACACATCAATTAATTGAAATTTATATACATTTTAGAAAGTGATGGGTGTACATTCAAGTTCAAGTATAAAATTTCCAAAAAAAAAAAAAAAA
>NW_024003289.1:0-1364 GCF_014805625.2 Glossina fuscipes | reverse complement strand
TTCACTCAGGCGGTGTTCTACATTCGTATAACAAAAAAAGAGAAGAAGTGAACAAAAGGAAAGGTATCGGGTATGACCGCAGACGCAGCCTAGTGTGTTTGCGCGCCCAATCGGTAAGTGTTTTACGTTTACCAACTGAATATGCAATTTAGCTACGAACGCACTGTGATTTGAGCTCAAAATACTGACTTGTTAGTCACTGGTCTTACCGACTCCGCTGTCGTTGTGTGACTATTTTTGTATACCATTTGGTTGTTAGCATTTCTCACTTAAGTCCTTTCAACACATCGCGAACGGGTTTCGCTGTATGGATGCATGGACGAATAATATTTCTCTCATTGATTGAAATTCATTCATTGTTATTGGGAGCGCTTGGTATAAATCATTTTAGCTGATATTAAAACAGACTACACCTCTCTTGTTCCAGCAAACGCAGAATATTGTCTTCCTGCCTAAGCCACTTAATTCCGCAACCGATGCCTAAAATAGTTGAAATAGTTGTTCATCCTCGGTTAGGATACGATGCTATTGTGTATCAATCGGTCAAAGAATATATGCTATCCGACATCGCTCTTTATTTGTCATAAAACTCGATCTTCGGTGTGGGAATCAGTAATTTTGCATTGTCATATGTGTGGATAGGGTGACTAAGGTGTAAAAAACACAATTTCAGAGATGTATGTCGTCTGCACGTTTCGTTAGGGCCATCTAAGGGCAAATTTCTGTTTCATATTTATATGCCAACCTAAAGTGAAACAATGTCTCTAACATAGGGTTAAATTGTTACGTAAATTAAGCAAGGAAAATACAACAGCAAAATTTATGAAAATTCTGTTAATTACAGAAAAGTGTAGTACAGTGATCGAGAAACATTTAATACTTCCTATGCCATGCACGATTGACTAGAAATTGACGATATCTGGCAAATTCTCTGTAAGCTGCATACGGCGCTTAATTGCTTACAGTTGCTCTCGCTCTTTACAACACCTTTTGCGTGAGGGAACAAGATTATTTTCCTCTTAGAGTTTTTTTGTTTTAATTTATATACTCTCCATTAATGAAATGAAAGAAGAGAAGAATATAGCAAGTTATGCTGCGTTTATCAAGTGCGGGTGCGACACTAACGATCGTAGAATAGAATATTAAAAATCAGTTTGAATTCGGTATACCAATGTGACGGTTCTATAAACGGGACATAGTACTAATAATAAGCAAGTGAATATTTTTTTTTAATGGAAATAAGAAAAATAACCAAAGGGTAAATTTATTAATACATTATCCAATAAATACAATGATACAATGATATTATCACCTTGCTAATACCTATGCCAGCAAGAGGCTTGAAACCATCGTTCAGTGCAAAA
>NW_024003288.1:0-1364 GCF_014805625.2 Glossina fuscipes | reverse complement strand
TTTTGCACTGAACGATGGTTTCAAGCCTCTTGCTGGCATAGGTATTAGCAAGGTGATAATATCATTGTATCATTGTATTTATTGGATAATGTATTAATAAATTTACCCTTTGGTTATTTTTCTTATTTCCATTAAAAAAAAATATTCACTTGCTTATTATTAGTACTATGTCCCGTTTATAGAACCGTCACATTGGTATACCGAATTCAAACTGATTTTTAATATTCTATTCTACGATCGTTAGTGTCGCACCCGCACTTGATAAACGCAGCATAACTTGCTATATTCTTCTCTTCTTTCATTTCATTAATGGAGAGTATATAAATTAAAACAAAAAAACTCTAAGAGGAAAATAATCTTGTTCCCTCACGCAAAAGGTGTTGTAAAGAGCGAGAGCAACTGTAAGCAATTAAGCGCCGTATGCAGCTTACAGAGAATTTGCCAGATATCGTCAATTTCTAGTCAATCGTGCATGGCATAGGAAGTATTAAATGTTTCTCGATCACTGTACTACACTTTTCTGTAATTAACAGAATTTTCATAAATTTTGCTGTTGTATTTTCCTTGCTTAATTTACGTAACAATTTAACCCTATGTTAGAGACATTGTTTCACTTTAGGTTGGCATATAAATATGAAACAGAAATTTGCCCTTAGATGGCCCTAACGAAACGTGCAGACGACATACATCTCTGAAATTGTGTTTTTTACACCTTAGTCACCCTATCCACACATATGACAATGCAAAATTACTGATTCCCACACCGAAGATCGAGTTTTATGACAAATAAAGAGCGATGTCGGATAGCATATATTCTTTGACCGATTGATACACAATAGCATCGTATCCTAACCGAGGATGAACAACTATTTCAACTATTTTAGGCATCGGTTGCGGAATTAAGTGGCTTAGGCAGGAAGACAATATTCTGCGTTTGCTGGAACAAGAGAGGTGTAGTCTGTTTTAATATCAGCTAAAATGATTTATACCAAGCGCTCCCAATAACAATGAATGAATTTCAATCAATGAGAGAAATATTATTCGTCCATGCATCCATACAGCGAAACCCGTTCGCGATGTGTTGAAAGGACTTAAGTGAGAAATGCTAACAACCAAATGGTATACAAAAGTAGTCACGCAACGACAGCGGAGTAGGTAAGACCAGTGACTAACAAGTCAGTATTTTGAGCTCAAATCACAGTGCGTTCGTAGCTAAATTGCATATTCAGTTGGTAAACGTAAAACACTTACCGATTGGGCGCGCAAACACACTAGGCTGCGTCTGCGGTCATACCCGATACCTTTCCTTTTGTTCACTTCTTCTCTTTTTTTGTTATACGAATGTAGAACACCGCCTGAGTGAA
>NW_024003287.1:7599-8934 GCF_014805625.2 Glossina fuscipes | reverse complement strand
AAAAAAAAAATTGGTTTTTTGTTGTAAATAAATAATTTTTAATTTTACTGTATAATGAATTATTTTTTTTTTTTTTGTTTTTCAATTATTTTATGGTACAGATGCTTTTACATAAACACATACATTTATGACCACATACTATATGTAGAAGAAGTCGTGTACTTATAATTTATGGGCTTTTTATTAAATTTTTCATATATTTTTTATGACAGCTTTTTTCGGTCTGTTGACTATTAATATAAAATTTATATATTTATTATTAAAATTTTTCTCTAAAGTGAAGTGCACTCTTCTACTTATACTATACAATATCGGCAAAATGCGCTCCAACATATTTATTGTTGTATGCTCTTAGTAAATAAAAAAAAATAAATAAAAAAGTGTATAAATAGGGAAAGAGATATGAAAACAATGTAATTCATAGCTATTTAGCTCCACCCCATCACATATGAATTGCATGCAAGATACGAACAATAGCAGTAGCGGCAGTAGTAGTAGTAGTAGTAGTAGTAGTAGTAGTAGTAGAAGAGGTGTAGGAAATGAATAAACAAAATAAACAATATGGCGGCATTTCATTTACCATCGTGTTTCTATGGGAATTATTGTACGGGAAAAGACGTCTGCATTTGATGGCAATCGAGTTGAATTGAAAGAGCGAGTCTGCCGTTGGTGGCAATTGAGTTGAATTGAAAGAGAGAGAGATACAGTTGGTGTAGTAGAGAAAGAGAGTAATGAATGATTGCTTTTGTGAAAAGTGTGTAAACATGTGACTGGATTTAACTGGGAAGAGAAGAGTTTATTTTTGAGTCGTTTGCGTTGATAGTAAAAATGAACTGAGAAAAAAAAAAAAATTTCCTTAAAATATTGTTCGATTCAATTGATGAAAAATATCTTAAATTTATTTATTCTTTTTTTTTTTTATTTTTTATTCTTGTTCCTAAGGGGTTTTCTTTGATTTCCGTCAAGTTTTTAGCTAAGGTAACCTCATATCATACATGCATCTTTACAGTTTCCATTTATTTTATTGACCTATTGATCTATTATTTTTCGTTTTCTTTTTATTTATTTATTTATTTTTTTTCCTTAATGTATTTTCAAGGTCATTTCTCGTTCTGTTAATTCTCAGGAGAAGAAAACATTTTATTTTTATTTTTTTGTTTTTTTTTTCTTTGCAAAGCATTTAGAGAAAAAGAAAATTGAAAACACGCAAATTTGCGTTTAAAGTTTAAATACATAAATTGTTATGTTTATATATAGGTTTCTTTTTTTTTTTTCTTTTTTTTTTTTTGTTTTTTTTTTCAATCGGGCACATGTTATGAACGGAAAAGCAAAAGA
>NW_024003287.1:0-7499 GCF_014805625.2 Glossina fuscipes | reverse complement strand
TTTTTTTTTTTTTTTTTTTTTTTTTTTTGCTTTTTGATTTCAATCGGGCACATGTTATGAACGGAAAAGCAAAAGATTGAAGAGATATTCTAAAAAAACAGAAATTTTTACAAAGATGATCTTCATTAAGTAGTTAAAAGTAAAAAAAAATTACGTTTTCGGGTAAGATTTTTTCCTTTAATTTTTGCTTTCGATAGACTTTCAAATGCTAAGAAATTTTTAAAAGTGATTTAATTTTCAGTAGACATGTTCTCATATATCTGCTTAGATGGCAGGTGTTTTGTTATAATTATGTAATTCGTTCGAACGTGCAGTCACGAACTAGTGCCTTAATAGAAATGGAACAGAAGAAGAAAGAGAAGACCAAAAAGAAGAAGAAGAAAGGGAAGAAAAAGAGGAAGAAAAGGGAGAAGATGGCGAAGAGAGAGAGAATTAGCAGGAAGAGACGAAGAAGAACAAGATCAATGATATTCCTTCGGTGATTAAATCCAACCTTTACTTAATGTGCACTGACGATGCTAAGCTGTTTCCTTTCTTTTCTTTGAAATCGCACTCGTATTGGCTTGAAAGGGGCTTAAATAATTTCGTTACAGGCTGTTCATTAAATCTTATGAAATAAGCTTACGTTCCCAAAGAGGAATTCGTTTACTACTGAGTACTTCATCGATTCACAAAAATCGCAAAACTTATAGTCGTTCGTGAATTTGGGGATTTTGCACACTGAGCCTTTCTTGTAGAATTAAATCTTGACGATCCTTACATAACAAGAACGCTATACAAGAGTATGCTTCTGTTGTGTAGACTCCTTCCTACAGGTGCTATAAGCATTCAAAAGAGTCCTACTTGTTGACATTGCTTGTCTCTTTGCCTCAAAAGATAGAGGTTTACCGCCACTTGAAAAATGTGGATTTATTCTCGGTGTTAAGTTAATAAATGGCGCTATCGATCCGCTGACGTTACCTAGTGAGATAAAGTTTCATGTTCCGAATTGTTTCTCTAGAATTGTTTTCTTCATAAAGTTTAGTCAATGTAGATATAATTACGAGCTTTTCAGATCAGAGCTTTTTGCAAAAATCTAAATCGTATCTATTGATTAATGTCAATATCGGATTCTTCAAATTTTATCAAATCAACTCCCCCTAACTCCCGCGATTCGTCTATGTTGTATTTAAATTAATTTGTAATTTTAACATCTTCGTATGATTCGAAAATTAACTGAATTCGTTTACTATTATTGGTTGTTAAACTTTTGCATATCTGCAATGGCTTAAAGGTTCACTCGCAATTCGAAACTCTACCAATTGCAGATGCGCGGCTGTGTGGCGTAGATGTGTATATGCTTTTTATATTAAGTTAGTTTGAACGTGTACAACACCCAGAAGGGCTTAAGATAGACCCACCATTTATTATGCCGATCGATTCAGAGTCATTTTCTAGATTGATCTAAGCATGTCTGGCCGTCTCCTGTCTGTCCATGTAAATTTGTGTTCAACCTGTAGGCCGCAATTTTTGAAATATTTCGATGAACGAATGCTATTGAAAATGCTTCGAATCAGTCCACTTTTTCGACCACTTCCCATATAAAGCTCTATTCTGGAAAGTCGTTATATGGAAAATATTGCAATTTTCAAAAGCAAAGCATTTTAGCAAAAGTGACTTAGTGGTAGTGTTTCGGCATTCCAAATTGGTGTGAAGACTTTAGACCCGGCAAAGTAGTCAACGGACGCATGCTTCACGTAGGTTGACCGAAGTCAAAGCACGTTTCTTATCAAATAGGGAAGATAGACGAAGTATTCAACGGATGCATCCTCGGTATTAAATCACGGAAAGATGGGAAATAATTACTTTGCCCTGTTTTTATTTTATTTTATTTTATCAAATTTTGCAGCAGTGATCATTATCGAGTTACGTTTTTTGTAGTCGACAAAGCTTTCAATCAAAAATATTTCCAGAAATGAGATAAATTAAACGAATAAATGTATGAATGTATATCTTAAGCCAACTTAGAAAATAATGGAGCGTAAGAATCTTGGAGAAAAAAGAGACTCTAGGGACTATCTTTTATTATGACTAACACAAAATGTTATTGCGTTAAAGTGTCCATAAAATTTGTACTCTCTTCGCGGACGTCCAAAGAATTATTTCGGTTATTAGTTTAAATGAAAAAAGATTTTTCGCTTGCACTTGTGCGGTTTCGTCCCTTCATTTATAATACATCGCCCATTTTACACCCTTATATCCACTTACCGCGCCATTTTCATTGTCATATTGTTGAATTGAATTGAATTGAAATTTATGGTTTTATGACCATTTTCCTTCTTCTTCTTCTCCTTCTCGCCCTTCTTCCTGTCCTTCTGCTTCTCGCGTTAAACGATTTTCATTTGCACCGTTCTTCTGTCGCCATTTACGCTTTAAACGGACACAACACAAATTGTTAATCGTCGCCCTCGACACAAGAAGACAAATAAAAAACAAAAAAAAAAAAAAAATTGTAAAAAATATGTCTGCCTTTTTATTGTAATGCCCGGTTGGTTGGTTGGTTGGTTAATTTTTTAGAATTACATTCGTATAGACGGACATGATTTTACTTTTAAATTAAAGTAATAAAAAAACAACAACAATGTTGTCATTTATGTAAATGAGTTATGACTCAAAATGGCTGAGCTTAGTAACAGAAAAAATTGAAACAATTAAAATGAAAAACAAAAAAAAAAAACGTAACAATTATCGAAAACCCATAACTCTATATGAGGGCTGTGGACATGAAAGTTCGACTATCTATTTCAAATCTGGAAATGTCTGTTAATACTAGTTCCTAATGAAAATCAATATGAAGTGCTAGAGTAAGGGCGGGTCGTCTGATGATTACATGCCGACACTTAGGCAGAGGTCCTTTGAATTAGTTAAATAATCAAAAGAGGATAATTGAAAGAGTTAGTGAAAAATTTGCCATAGAATTATTATTATATTGATAAGTTCAGAATAATTGAACGAATAACATGGATGGATAAAGGTTGTAATGTAGACAACTATGCGCAGGTAAGTTAATAAAATGGCGATAACTATATTAATTATATGTATGTATGGTTAACCAAGTGTAAACTAAGGTACAGTCGAGTTAGTGATGGCTGAGAAAACACACATACAAAATAGTTAGCTAAATGTAAGCAGAAGTACAGATGAGTTACTGAAATGGTTGCAACTAAGTAAGGTGTATAACTAGTGAACTCGGTGTAGGTAGATGTGCAGCTCGGTTGGCAAAATATTTACGACTAACCTCATTATATAAATAATTAGCTGAGTATAAGCAGAAGGACAACTGAGTTACTAAAATAGTTGTAACTCAATAAATTCTATAAGTGATAAGCTCAGTGTATTTAAAAAAAAAAAATACTGATAATTACATAAACTGTATAAATAGTTATCCGAATGTAGGCAGCAGTACTGCTGAGTTACTCTAAAAAAGTAATTTCCTAAAACATTGTAGGCAGAGTGATAACTGCGCGTTATTTATAAATGTGAACAGAACTACAACCCAGTTGGAACAATGGTGGTTAATAAATGACTAGAAGGAGAGATTAGTGAAGTACAACTGGAGTCTATGGTTCGCGATATCAGGAAGAGTAGTATAGGGATGAGGGCAAACAGAAAAATTGTCAAGGGAGTGAACGATACAGTATTAAAATTTTAACTTTGTGAATAGTAATTGACTTTAAGAAAACGTATTATTTTCTTTTTCTTCCGCCTAAAATGGGAAGGCATGGATAACCAGATAGAGAGATTTTGGTTCAATAAAAAAAATTGCGTTCGCTTTTAAGCTTAATCCCTTGAGCATAACTGCAATGGTATGTCTCTGCAAGAAGCCAATCAAAATTTCGGAATCATCTAATAGCTTGCTTTGGCAGTCTCGAATTCCTCGCGGCTTTATTATATTAGCGGTAGGGACAGCATCCGTTTTTTAATTCTCTTGGTCATTCACCATGTAAGTAACGGCATTTGCACGGATAGTAGGCGCCCCTGTCTTCGTTTGTACTCTTTTCGGTATCTTCTCTGATAAACAAAATTTCGGTTTCTTCTCATTACGTTCTTCCGTCTGTTATTAATTATCACTCACTCACTGCAGTGTCTGCCACAATTACGATAGCGGCGCCATTTAAATCTAATACCACTTCAAGCAATGTACTTGCGACCGCTAGCGATATTCGATTATTTGTTATCTTATACACTATTACTTACTCTTCTTCTAGAGAACCTGCTGTCTACTAACTATTACTCTAGATGCCATCATTAATAATCTGCCATCACGATTTATTTCTCTACTACACCATTCCTTACTCCTCTTCAAAGGAAACTGCTTTCTATTGGCCATTATTCTAGATGTTATTATTCCTCCTCTGCTACTGCGACTTATTTGTCTACTACTTGCTACTTCTATGAAGATGATATTACTTCTCTTCTGTTACACTATTCCTTACCCTTCGCAAACTTCGTAAGCTATTTCCATAAGTCTACCGTAATATCTTCCTCTTCTTCTTCTAGGAAATTCACTTTCTACTTAAGTAGGTAAGTGACATTATGTTTTGTTTTGTGCTTTTCTTGCGGGAGGATAACTCATGCTTTTTGTCGACTTATTTTATAAACATGTGGCAACTGTAGGCACAAGTTCAATTAAAATCTCATTGTTTGTGGTATTTTAGCCCCCTTTCCTCTTCGGTTACAATTAGTGCTCGTATCCTTTATTGAAATATTTTAAGAATAGGAATTATATCTAATGAGGCCAGTTTACAGTTTGAGTGTATAGTTCGAGTCCACGCTCGACTCGAAAAATTTTCTCAATAGAAATCTTTCGTGAGTGTATATGAGTCACTTCCTGTCGAATCGAAATCGCACATATATCCCTGCGGTCCTATTGGATATATGTTGAGAGTGTAACCACTTATAGGCAATTAGCCAGCGAGCAATAAGAGTCAGTCAAATCGGCTGTCGGATATAAGATGTTCCACTCTATTAGATATTTTTTTTTTTGTTGTTATCAAGCGGGTGGCGACAAATTTATGAAATCCTTTGCTAGATGAATTTAACAAATAATTGCCGGGCTCGTGTTAGCAAACCACAATATACATTAATCATAAGTTAGTTAAATGGATAACATTGTAGTAGTCTTTTAATAATCTAACCCTAACTAACCTAAAGGTGGTGTAAATTGCTTTTCTATGTTGTATGAAAGCATTAAATTATTTAGTATTAATGGTGCGAGTCGTTAAAATATAAAAAAGAAGAAGAAGAGAATAAAAGAAATTAAATTAACTGAAGCGGCCAAGAGAGATGCTACTATTATGGAAAAGCTTTTAAACATTGCGGGAAGTAGAGGATTTAGAGGAAAAAAGGGTCCCGCAGACACATTGTCTTACAGATTTCTCTGAGGGGTTTAACGTCTGCACCTGGCTTGATGCCTTAATCAGACGGGTTGCCTCCAACCATAGGCACTCATATAAGTTGAGTGATCACCCCCCGGGGGGAGAAAAGATCAAAAAATGTAGAGTGAAAAGAACAGAGAATTTCTTTTCACTGTCATTTGCAACTATATAGTCATAGGCCGATTTATATATAGCAAATTACTTTTCTTCTTTTCATATCCTACATCACTTGTGATACCACAGTATATTAAGTTCGTGTGGATATTTGTAACAGCCAGCATGATTTGAGCTAGACACCACTCTTTATTAAATCGATTGGTTTGGAATAACTTTTTGAATCGATCTAAGCTTGTCCGTCCATCTGTCTGAGTCTGCGTTTAACGCGTAGGCCCTAATTTTTGAGATATTTTGATAAAATTTGGTTACGCGTTTTCACCCAATGCTCTTTTAGGCTTTCTTAAGCTTTCTTGATCCGATCACTTTTTCGAGCGTTCTCCATATATATAATCTATAATTTTAAAAATTCGTCTTATGAATAACTGCTTAGTAGTGCAGCGTATTCAATGATGGGTCGTGTCCTCCTACAGTGTTTTCATTTGTTTTTAATATGACCCATCGCTCAGAGGACGTTACTTATAAGCGTGATCCGTTGTTGGAAATAACAAAAAATATGGAGAAAGGAAAACAGGGTGCGGTCGTAGACCTAGCCTTTAGCGTACGAACGTTCACTTACGCTTAGTGATACGCCAATGATCTACTGCACTAGGAAGTGGAGCCGAGCATGCCGAGTTGATAGTCGCGCTTTTTTTCTGCTAAGCAATGTGTTTATGTGGCTAGACGGAAAGCCATTAAATATTGATCGAATATATAATAACTTTAAAGTAATGCTCATTGAATTGAGACGTTGTGTCGCATTGTCCTTCTGACAATTTTTCTATTTCTATTCATTTGGTATGACTGCACACTTCCTCATTGCTATAATCTTACTCAAAATCAAACATGTGAGGGCTTGCTGAATCTGTTCTTGTTTCGTATTCTTGTTTATTAAGTGGATGTGCCCCCAATAACCATTTGTTGGTTTCTCGAATAACGAACGTATTGTCCATGTCATATCAGTTGAGGCTTGTTGGAAATTATACCTCCTTATGGAGGGCCGCACAATACATTATTTATTCCTGCTTCATATATAAATATAAAGTTTGCAGTCTTTGGTGCTAACAATGAGATTAATATTATTTAGCACTAAAACGGATTTGTGCTGGTTATCTTTATTTCCTCTACATTTTTTTTGTTGACCCATCTTTTTCTTTTTTCCTGATGTTGGCATTAAATCTTGTATATAGGCCTTTTAAAAAAATAAAACATGACTGCCGCCCACCATAATATACATTACATCATCTTACAGTTCTTCATATGAAGGCTTTTCAAAATAAAGCATCATATGGGAAATGGTCGAAAAAGTGGTCCGATCGGATCGGATCGATTCAAAGCCCGTCAGTCTATCAATTTGCAACAAAATATCTCGAAAATTGTGGCCTATAGGTTGAAGATAAAGAAAAAACAGAGACGGACGGACGGACGGACAGACAAGCTTAATCGGTAAAAATAAAAGGTGGCTCCGCCTTAAGTCCTTCTGCTATTTGCATAAATCCGCTCAAACATTGTCCAAAAAATGGTTTAGGGTATAATGATGGCATCGAAGAAACAGCAATGCGGATGAAAGCCAGGTGCTCTCGATTAATATTCTATTAAAATAACTGAAAGTAACAAAGAGCATTGCTTAAAACTTTCTTTGACTTGTGCTCAAGCTCTACTTAACTATAGTATCTACGACATTCCTACAGTCGATATAAGCCTTTGCAGCTTTTTCCTGCTTCTTTTTCCCAGTCGACCGTTAGTGTCTCATCATTATTTTCATCCGCTAAAGTAAAGGACTTTGTGTTTAAGGACGAAAAAGGGGATAGAGGGAGAGAGAGAAAGAGAGAGAGAGACAGCTAATCTACTAATGTCAGCAAACAAATGTGAACGGAAGATTTACATCGTAAATCCTTTAAAAAGCTTAGAGAGAGCTCTTAGTAATTA
>NW_024003286.1:0-3038 GCF_014805625.2 Glossina fuscipes | reverse complement strand
TTCTTAACACCACCAGTAGCTGGAGCGCTTTTCCGAGCAGCTTTTGTGGCTAGTTGTTTACGTGGTGCCTTACCGCCAGTCGATTTACGAGCAGTTTGCTTTGTACGAGCCATTTTTTTTTATTTTCTTCTTCTTCCTTCACAGCTGGAACCAATTTAATTTTCACAAACAAGATATTTAGAGCACTGAACACTGAACACTAAACACTTAGCACTGATCACTTCACTATTACATTTTTGCGGGCTTATGCCTTGCTTATATAGAAAAATTTACAGCAAAGCCACTACTACTACTACTACAACTACTGCTGCTGTTATACATAATAAAAATAAATAACACATCGTGTCTTCGTGCGTCGTACGTCGTGTTTTAACGAAGTGCTTCTATACAATGCATGGGTGCATGTGTGTATGCACAACGTTTGTTTTGTGTTGAGTTGCGTTGAAATTTGTATAAATACTGGCGTGTTTGAGGCGAACGGCATCAGTGTTTCTAACGTGTTTTGTGTGAATAAGTGCAAAGTGAAAAATAAGAAAAAATGACTGGACGTGGCAAAGGTGGTAAAGGCTTAGGAAAAGGTGGTGCTAAACGTCATCGTAAAGTGTTGCGTGATAATATTCAAGGTATCACAAAACCGGCTATCAGGCGTTTGGCTCGTCGTGGCGGTGTGAAACGTATCTCTGGCTTGATTTATGAAGAAACCCGTGGTGTATTGAAGGTTTTCTTAGAAAATGTTATTCGCGATGCTGTCACATATACTGAGCATGCTAAGCGAAAAACAGTTACAGCAATGGATGTCGTTTATGCTTTGAAGAGACAAGGCCGCACCTTATATGGTTTTGGCGGTTAAATTGCGAGAAATTGAAAAAATAAAAACAATCGGTCCTTTTCAGGGCCACGAATATAATAAAAAGGAGATATGTTTTTACACATATATTATGACATGAATTTATTTGTTTGAAAACAGTAAAAGGAAGATTACTAAATTTTTTTAATATTTTCGCTTTTAATAAAAAAACAAAAGAAAGCAATTTTGCTATAATTTCTTTTAAAAGAGAAAAAGTTGATCTCGTGACGGCCAAGCAAATATGGAGAATGAATGAATATTATCTGGATATATAAATTTTAAAAGTAAAATAAACATGTTCAGAACAATTTAATATCGTGGTTTTACATAGCAGCCATACAAAGTTTGAAAATATCCATCCAAAATACATCCAAGAATATATTTATGTATGAAATAAAAAACTATTCGTTTCAATAAAAAGACACATGTATATATATCTCATTTTTTAAAATATTTCGTCGTCCTGAAAAGGACGGATTGCTTTGTTTTATGATGTATGATGTATTATTTGTTTAGGCCTTCTTCTCAGTCTTCTTAGGCAAGAGCACTGCCTGAATATTTGGTAGCACGCCACCTTGAGCAATTGTTACACCGGATAGAAGTTTATTCAATTCTTCATCATTACGGATGGCCAGCTGCAAATGACGTGGAATAATTCTAGTCTTCTTATTATCACGAGCAGCATTTCCAGCTAATTCTAAAACTTCAGCTGCTAAATATTCCATAACTGCTGCCAAATAAACGGGAGCACCCGCACCAACTCGTTCAGCATAATTGCCTTTTCTCAATAAACGATGAATACGACCGACAGGGAATTGTAAACCAGCACGATTTGAGCGCGATTTTGATTTGCCTTTAGCTTTACCACCTTTACCACGACCAGACATGTTTATCTTGTTTTTTTTTTCTCTCACTTTTCTTTTACTTCACAACACTTCACTGAGCACACACGCACGATTATTGAGAATTGTATGCAATAAACGCTGTATTTATACTTTTTCTCGAACGAAACACTCGCAAACATATCTCCTTCGTGTATTATATTTCCGAATGTAGCCGATGTACGCTCTATAGCTGAAGTATTGGTTAATAAAAGAGCACTTAAGCGGCACATTTGTATGAAAATTTTACAGATTGTGTGTGAACAGTGCATATAGTGTTTGTGAAATCTAAAACGAAGTAAACAAAAAAGCAAAGTGAAGTGAAAATGCCGCCAAAAACCAGTGGTAAAGCAGCTAAAAAGGCGGGAAAAGCTCAGAAAAATATTACGAAAAATGATAAGCAGAAGAAGCGTAAGAGGAAGGAGAGCTACGCCATCTATATTTATAAAGTGCTGAAACAAGTTCATCCCGATACTGGCATTTCATCAAAGGCGATGAGTATAATGAATAGTTTCGTTAATGACATTTTTGAACGTATCGCTGCCGAAGCATCTCGTTTAGCTCATTATAATAAACGTTCAACTATTACAAGTCGGGAAATTCAAACTGCCGTTCGTCTTTTATTGCCAGGCGAATTGGCTAAACATGCTGTCAGTGAGGGAACAAAAGCAGTCACCAAATACACCAGCTCGAAATAAATAATTTAGGAGAAGAAAACAAAAATCGGCCCTTTTAAGGGCCACCTAATCAATTTCACTTAAAAGAGATAGAATGAATTGTTGGATGTTTTCTCGAAAGAAATCGAAATAGAAAGACAAAATCAATGAGGAAGAGGGAGACAGAAAATAAGAATAAATAAAGACTTGGTTTGTTGTGCATTGTTAGATTTCTTTTTTATGCCATTGTATATATTTTTTTCTTTAAATAAAATTGCGCCATTTTTCTCTCGCAAAAGAGAGCATATATATATATATATAAATGTAAATGCATGTAAATTCAATCTCTTTAAAAGAGAATTTGTAGCCCTAAAAAGGGCTTTTGTTTCATTTCCATTTCATATGGAAATAGAAATTTACTTTTTGCCGACAGCAATTTTCTTCATGGTTGTTTTTTTAGCAGCGACAGTTGTAGTTGCTTTTTTAGGTTTTGCAGTTGTTGTTGTTTTCGCTTTTGGTGCCTTCGGTTTGGTTGCGGTCGCTTTAACAGCAGCTTTGGTCGGTTTGGCTTTCACTGTGCCTACCTTCTTAATATTTTTCACATTCGCTTTTTCGGTTTTCTTCTTTTCGGAAGCCTTCTTCGTAGCAGCAGCA
>NW_024003285.1:0-1846 GCF_014805625.2 Glossina fuscipes | reverse complement strand
AACTATATCTCAAATGGAATTATTTAACATGAGCTCTGTTAAGTCGTCACCAGAGGTATGTTAACAGAAATGGTAGGTGAAATTTTAATCCTTCGCTTATTTTTCTATGGAAATTTGAGCGAAAAGTCTTCCAAATGCTTGTTGACTTTAAAGGTAATTAAATTTTATAATTAAATATATGTTAATATTGTACACAATAAACTCTAAATTATACTTTGTATCGCCTGCGACAAAAGTAAATTAAGTTCATGCGGCTATATACGGGTCCAAGCATGGCTTTAGAGAAACCCATTATCTATTACGAATAGTTAGAAGCTTGTTTTTTAACGAACTTGCCATGTATTGTGGTCTTTAAGTTATAGGTCACATTTTTGAAAATATTTTAATGAAATTCCTTATACACTACCATGTTTGGGTTTCAAGACTAATGCTATTAAAAGCGGACTGGATCGGAGAATTTTTACCGCCATTTCACATATAACGGGCTATTGTTAAAAAATCGCTGTATGAAAACATTTTCCCTCTCTGTAACGACATTTGCATGTGTCCTTATCACATGTACTTTTATGTAGTAGTGTAGTTTTGTAGAACCACCCTACACCAACTTTAATTAATTAGTATTAAGTCTCCTTCCTCCTGTCTCTAAAGCTATTATTTGAATAAAGTTTAGGACAACCCTACAGTGCCACTTGAATAGGAATGGAGGCCTATGAGTCATGCGTACGTGCCTTAGTTGAACTAGATATTTTGTGAGATGTGGGAAGGGATTCCATAGTTTCGCTCACAGACACTCCTAGGACGGTTAGACCAAAGATATTGCACGTACTTGCCCCTTATATAATTACCCAAACGGACACCACATTGATTTAACGAACGGAATGGACACTTGGTCTCTGAGCCTATCTCAACCCATGCGGTCTCCCTTCGACCCATCAAGAATTGTATTGAAGGCCCCCTTTTAATCTACCCTCCTCTCCTCTCATTATACGAAAAAACCAACTTAACGCATTTTTAAGAGTAAAAATATACAATATAAGTTATCTTAAATAAAAATATCTATTTAAAGAAACCAACTACCATAAAATCAATACAAATATACTCCGAAGGCGCTACAAGCACCAGAACAAAGTTAAATTAGTACATCCAATTAATATATGCGAGGCAAATTCTTCAATAATCTTTGATAACTTAACGGCCACCAGCATTTGTTGGAACGTTCTTACCCTGACAGTATCAGCTGTATAACGAACCCATTGGTTGGCATCTTCTAAATGGTACAGTTTTCTTTACAACCACTTGACGTATAATTTTTCGTATATTTGGTGTCTTAAGAGCTTCATCTTAGGTCTTATTTGTAGTTTACGACATTTTGCGGTGCCGTGTGTAAACCTGAATTTTCATAACTAACGTTGTCGTCATTTTTCTCAAAACCGCATACAGTAACACAAAAAAATTAAAAGAGAAAAGTTTTTTCACAAATTTTTTTCCGATTTTTACGAAATAGTTTTTTTTTTTCATTGTTCATACAACTATAGACATAAACGCTACGTTTCTCAAAAACTTATATTATATCAAAACGATTCTTCTATTGCGCACACATATTTAGCGTTCTGTGTCTCTCATTTAAAAGTCAAAAATATTTTTTTTTATGGATTACATATAAACAAGGGAAACTTCTTCGAAAATAATATTTGAGCTTTTCTGTTATTATTGTTCTCATTGCATATTTTGCAAAATATATTAATAAGCGGTTACAGAATTTACATTAGAAATTAGGAATTAATTATAATATTGGGAATTCTTTATAATATTCGGGACTTCGTTTAGCGTTTTTTTAAGTAATTTA
>NW_024003284.1:3932-5416 GCF_014805625.2 Glossina fuscipes | reverse complement strand
TGCTATTGTCGTTGTTGATGTTGCTGTTACGGTTGCTATTGTTGTTGCTGATGTTGTCGTTGCTACTGTTGGCGTTGTTGTCGCCATTGCTATTGTTGTTGTTGATGTTGCTGTCGTTGCTGTTGATGTTGACGATGTTGTTGCTATTGTCGTTGTTGATGTTGCTGTTGCTGTTCCGGGCGATGTCTCGTCTGGCAGGGGTTCCCGGCTTGCCTCGCCAGCCTGGTGTTTTCCGATGCGGGTGAAGCGCAGTAGCTCTCATTCTTGCCGCATACGAAACAGACCATGTTGTGGAAGGGACACTTGCATCGATTTTCTCTGGTGCCTTCCGCTGGATTTCTTAGGAAATAATCTCCCGGCATACCGCACACATAACATATCATCAGATGGAACGGTGACTGGCAGAAGGCAATGCTCTGTGCTGCTACAGCTTAGGAGCATTTCGTGTTGTTGCTTCAGCAAGCTTGCTAGGTCTAGATCCGAGCTAGCTGTCTCTCCTGCTGGGCCTGGCTGGCGGTGACCGCTGCGACCATTATCTGCGATGTTGCCACCGGCGTTGTGAGTGATGTTTGGCGTTTCGTCGTCTGACATTTTGAAAAGGTGGTTCAGCTTTCTGCTGAGGCTGTTAAAAAGTGATGCTGCACTGTTATCTGCAGGATACTCTACTGTGGTGTAGTTTCCTCCGAACTGAAATCGCTGGAATACCGGATCCAACCGTGTCGCCAGGGACTCGTCTACCGTTTGCGAAGCGTGGGCTGGATTGAAGCTTGGGTTCATACCAGGTTAGACCCCCCTGATTGCCACGTTTTTCTGCCCTACTGCTATCGTAAAACAGGTAAAACCGTAAATCTCTGAAAAACTCCCCGAAGACGATACCCTAGAACCGCAAGGACTAGGCAAAAATTTCGCAGAAAAAACTACCAATCTACCCCCCTTTCTTAACTCAACAAACCGATCGCGTAGTCGTAACTTAGTACAATCGACAAAAGAAACAGAAGCAGAACAATCAATAGAAACCAAGAAGCAATTAATGTGGTAAAACCGACCACCAAGCCAAGGAAGAATCAAAACAAGCAAAGCGGCTACAACATTCGTCGTTAGAAATTTCCTGTATGCTTATTCTATTGTGCAAATGTTTCTTTCTTTTTTTTTTATATCTTTTTCGTTTTCAATAAATGCTTGAGAATATTTTTTTTCTCTTTCTTTATATGTATATGAGTGACTTGATGCACACAGATATCCAGATCTTTAAATTTCGATTACAATTATTTTTTTCTTTTCAGAGCTATGTTCTCTGACTATCTTGAATGAGAATTTGTATATATTGTTACTTATCTTTACATAAATTTACTTCTTTTATATCGTATCTTCTGTTTTTTTTTTCTTTTTTTTTCCAATGAAAAATTATATACTATTATTTACATTAAAATTATATATTATTATTTACATTAAAATTATATACTATTATTTACATTAAAATTATA
>NW_024003284.1:3767-3922 GCF_014805625.2 Glossina fuscipes | reverse complement strand
ATTATATACTATTATTTACATTAAAATTATATACTATTATTTACATTTATATATACTTGCTTCTTTTATATCGTATTTCTTGTTTTTTTTCCCTTTCCAATGAAAAATTATATACTATTATTTACATTAAAATTATATACTATTATTTACATTTA
>NW_024003284.1:3379-3757 GCF_014805625.2 Glossina fuscipes | reverse complement strand
TATATACTATTATTTACATTAAAATTATATACTATTATTTACATTTACATATATTTGCTTCTTTTATATCGTATCTCTTAACACTTTTTCTCTTCTTAATGAAAAATTATAAACGATTATTTATATTTATTTATATTTGTTTCTTTCATATCGTATCTCTTAACACCCGTGCTGTACCTGAGCACGGCGTGGGTGTGCACATGAGGTTCCGTTTCCCCCCGATTACTTTTCATGGACCCCACGACAAATGACTCCTCCCCCCTCCTGAACAGTCGACCCCTATCGTGTTTTAAATGCACGATTTGGTGGGCGTACCGCTCAAGAAACCCCCTTTTATTGCCGCCCTGCCCAACAGATCCACGCCGGAGCGACAGAACT
>NW_024003284.1:0-3369 GCF_014805625.2 Glossina fuscipes | reverse complement strand
CCAACAGATCCACACCGGAGCGACAGAACTGCGATAACAGTTTGGCGAACCCCACTTTATATTGCCGCCCTGTCCAACAGATCCACGCCGGAGCAACAGAACTGCGATAACAGTTTGGCGAACCCCCCTTTTTATTTTATTACTATTATTATTTTCTTCTTTGTAAACGTTACCCAATCCAATTACAAAAAAAGGAAATCTAGCAAATCCTCCCGTTCCTTCCATTAAACTCAACGAAATGAAGTTGACCTGATGTCCGGCGCCGCTTCGTGTAGCGAAGCCGCCTTACACCAAAGCAACCAATTGAACTTATCACGCGAGGAACTGGATTTATTCCTAACATAAGCTGAATTTATCCTGACTCTGTACTATTACATTCGCGTTATACTATTGCTGTTGCATGTATTTCGCGTTGGGAAAGAAAAATCAGTCTTTGCTGTGTTTTCTAACCGTAGATGGCCCTAGTCATTTCATTTGATATCGAAGAATCGTCTTGCTTCTAAGCAAAATTTGAAGAAAAATGGATTATTCTCCTTAGTGGTGACTAACTGCATGGATGCCTGTTATCAATACAGATCCAACTCTTTCCTTTATTTGCGAGTCCCTATTACTAAGTATATGGTCTTAGCTCTAGATTCTTTGCAAATATTTATGAAATTGAAAAACTTTCTCCTCAGACAAACTTAGCAGGTTCGGTTATCAAAAAAAGAGAAACGACACATAGCTTTGAAAGGCGTTAACATTTCTATTTCAAGTGTATATATGTGTATTGAAATTGGTTATCATGGGAGATGAAAAGATGAACTTAAAAATTAGAATCAAAAATTGAAATTAAACTTTCATTGTTCATTGTTTCTTGTGAACTTCATTTGTAACCTCAGAAGGACAACTTGGAATGCTGGTATAGGGTAATTAAGCAAATCAAGGAAGGGAACAAAAAAAAAAAATTTTTATTTAAAATTTTCCCCCCTTTTTTTTTTCAAATATTGTATTATCCCTACAAGAACACTGTAGTTTGTACTGGAAGGGACGCTGACTAACTAGCTAAACAGGTGACTATTTTTTTATGCTACCTTCGCTTCAAACGAAGATCGCGTAGATGTATATATAGGTATGTAAAATTCTATTATATCAAAAGTATTACATTTTAACAATGTATACATATAAAAATATACATATACACGCATGTATGCATCATTGATTGTTGTAATAGAAATCATTATTACAAGATTACATATATACATGTATACGTCTAATAGGGTAGTTTCGTTGGGCACCACTTTGTCATGAGACCAACGTTAATCCAAAAAAAATGAAAAAGAAAAATTAGTATAATAGGTCGAAATCACGTTGGGCGCCACTTTGTCACGGTCTTATATGGCGACCAACTTTAACCAATAAAAGGAGAAAAAGGTTTTCCCCTTTTTTTTTTCCTTGATTAATTTTTAAAAAAACTTTCCCTTCAATCAATTTAAAAATTATTACAAAATCTTTATGCGGTTTCGCTTTACGTTGGGCGCCACTTTGTCAAAATTCTGTGGCCAACGTTGATCTTTGTCCCGGTACTATATGGCGACCAACTTTAAACAATAAAAGAAAAAATTTTCCCCTTTTTTTTCTTTAATTAATCTAAAAAAAAAAATCCCTTTAATTAATTTAAAAATTGTTAGGATAGGTAGCCCCACGTTGGGCGCCACTTTGTCACGGTACTAGCTACTTTTGTTGCCGGTAGAGTATATATATTTTCCTAACAAAGAATAAAAAAAACGAAAAGGTCCCGTCCGTTGTCTACCGTCCGTCTGTCCACCGTAAGTCAGTCTGTAATCGTCTGGCGTCTGCCCTACATATGCATACCACTTTTTTCTCCCAGCTACAGCGGTGGCAGCTGTAACGCTTAGCCACGCATCAGGGACACAAAAACAAAAAAAAACGGGAAGTAAACAAACTAAAACAACTTACAATACTTACTTCCCCTCCTTCTACGAAACTTCTTCACCTGGATCAAACTTTAGCTTCCATTGTTGCGTGTGTGGGTGCACGGGTGGGTACGTGGTTCACAAGTTAACAAACTGGGGAAGTAGTTTTTTTTCCTTCCAATCCATGCGGATTGAAGTAAACACATAGATTTGGTTTTGCTCCTTTTTTTTCCTTTATTTTTCTTTATTTCTATTTTTTTTTTCCTCTTAACACGTAATGATGTCAACCAACAAAAATACTCCAAGTTTCCAATAATAATGGTTAAGACATTTTAGCAGTAATATGTTTAAGATATTTATGTACTAATGATGTTTAGGAAATTTATGCACGACTTTTTTTTTGCTTTAGCAGTCTTTTTATATGAAAAGGTATTTTTTCTTCAAATGACAAACTGTCTCATTGACGCCTGGGAGTTTCCTGAGATTTTGTACAACGTGAAATCTCCCTTTTTTTTGTCAATCTTTCGCAGCTAATTGATGCGACATTTTTTTCAACTTTTCTTTTCGACACTTAATGTTTGCCGTTGAACTTTCATTTTGGTAAGAATTTCAGAAAATTAACAACAAAAAAAACACGGCCATTTGTTCATAAATGCCCTCTTTTATCAACAATTTTCTACCTTATTCACTTGGTAGAAAAACTTTTTGCTTCTTGTTTAACTTTAGATTCTTTCTTTCTGTTTCTCCTTTTTTTTTATATTCAGGCAAAAGAAATCATTGAATTAATTATCAATCGGTGACAAGTTCACAACTTTTATGGCTATTAACCGGTCTAGAATTTGGATGAATTTTTCTGTCAAATATCACTCAATGTAAATTTAGGATATTTCTTCTTTAAAGTGGCGTTTTTTTTTTGGTTCACAAAAAACGTTTAACTTTTTTATTTAATAAAACTGAAGACACAACTCGCGGACACGTCCGCACTCCATCAGATCCCAAGTTGTTCTCCCCTCTATCGTCAAATTAAAAAACAGACAAACTTCTCGTTCTTACTCAATTTCCCTCTTCTTCTTCCTGTTGCTCTCTCTATAGCGGCTTGCCGCTACTCTCACCAAAGCAAGCAAAGATCCCGCAAAATCATACGATTTTTGCCTATGCTTGCAAAAGCAAAGGAAAAAGGGAATACCGCAAAATCATACGATTCTGCCTGTACTTGCAAAAGCAAGCAAAAATACCGCAAAATCATACGATTTTTGCCTATGCTTGCAAAAGCAAAGGAAAAAAGGAATACCGCAAAATCATACGATTCTGCCTCTACTTGCAAAAGCAAGCAAAAATACCGCAAAATCATACGATTTCTTGCCTACGCTTGCAAGAGCAAAAGGAAAAAAAGGAGTACCGCAAAATCATACGATTTTGCCTGTACTTGTAAACAAGGAAAACAGAAAAGAAT